>NC_140020.1:35061589-35467779 GCF_964263955.1 Coregonus lavaretus
TGGTGGAAAATAAGTATTTGGTCAATAACAAAAGTTTCTCAATACTTTGTTATATACCCTTTGTTGGCAATGACACAGGTCAAACGTTTTCTGTAAGTCTTCACAAGGTTTTCACACAGTGTTGCTGGTATTTTGGCCCATTCCTCCATGCAGATCTCCTCTAGAGCAGTGATGTTTTGGGGCTGTCGCTGGGCAACACGGACTTTCAACTCCCTCCAAATATTTTCTATGGGGTTGAGATATGGAGACTGGCTAGGCCACTCCAGGACCTTGAAATGCTTCTTACGAAGCCACTCCTTCGTTGCCCGGGCGGTGTGTTTGGGATCATTGTCATGCTGAAAGACCCAGCCACGTTTCATCTTCAATGCCCTTGCTGATGGAAGGAGGTTTTCACTCAAAATCTCACGATACATGACCCCATTCATTCTTTCCTTTACACGGATCAGTCGTCCTGGTCCCTTTGCAGAAAAACAGCCCCAAAGCATGATGTTTCCACCCCCATGCTTCACAGTAGGTATGGTGTTCTTTGGATGCAACTCAGTATTCTTTGTCCTCCAAACACGACGAGTTGAGTTTTTACCAAAAAGTAGACCTGCACCAGGCTAGTCCATACTGTAACATTAACGTTAGTCTCAGGCTTCACTAACTAGCGTTACATGCTGACCACAACACTCGCATTACATGCGCGAGTGTTCAAAAATAAATTTACACATACATGTTATTCAATCATTGCATCCAAACTTCTAGCACGCATCAACGAGCGTCTGTGTAGCCAGGCGCTAAAATAGAACTTGGTTCTATTTGTGACGCTTGACGCACTGCAAGTCACGCCTCTCCCATCTCTTCATTGATTTTTAGGAGCTTATACCCACGTGGGTGATTGAACAATGAACTGAGGTCCACACAGATGGTGGTGGTAATGCACCTTAAAGTTGGTTACCAACCACCATATAAAGTCCAAAGAAGAAGAAGAAGACTGAAGGAGGAGAGATTACTAGAAACTAACTCGGTTTACCCTTTTATCTGTGGATTAGTTGTCAGAGTAGAGGACCTTGTGCATTTCAGGTAAAATAACAACCCAATATTTATATCCCAGGACAAATTAGCTAGCAACAGCAACCTAGCTAGGTAAATTGCCATGAATGTTTAATGCTTTTCGACCTGTCCCTAAATTAATATAGTTGGTTGAGAGTTCGTTTTAATATTTCAACCTGCGTGTCCTGATTGCATCTAGTGTGGATGGACAAAATCAACATGCGCGTGATGACGCACGCAGATGCATACGAGCGCCCGGTCCAGTCATTATGTTACTGTTTTAGGTGGAGCTAATCATTGCTACTTTCAAACAAATACTACATGTTATTTCACATATCATCTTGCTAGATATGCCTTTTGTTGTGATATTTCACATAACATCTTGCAAGATATGCCTTTAGTTTTGTTCGTGAGGAGTAATGGCCAAGAGAAGGCAGGAGACACTTTGTTTTGTTTAGTGTCGCTTAGGTTAGACTGCTCCCTTTAATGGATCAGTCATCCACCAGGCTACACTCTACGATTAGGGGGAGGTGGGAGAGGAAGCATTGGGTGTCTCGGTTAGGGAGACAAGGGAATGGGGTTCAGTGTTTTACTGTTAAAATAGATTTATGTTTATTTGTTCCAACAGATCTTTGCATATTTCCTCACTACAAAATATTCATGCAGTCCTTGTGGTTACTAAACATATTTTAGATTTGCCTTTATGCTATAGCTTATTCCATGTTGGTTAAATGACTTCAAATGTAAAACTGAAATTTACTTTGTGGAATGTACGTGGAGTTTGTAAACTATCCAATCTTAAACAGGTTATTACTAGGCTTAAACAACTTCATTAATCTATTGTGGTCCTCTGTAGCTCAATTGGTAGAGCATGGCGCTTGTAACGCCAGGGTAGTGGGTTCGATCCCCGGGACCACCCATACGTGAAAATGAATGCTCACATGACTGTAAGTCGCTTTGGCTAAAAGCGTCTGCTAAATGGCATATTATTATTATTGTGTTCCTACAAGAAACTCACTTGTTGAAGGATGAGCTACTTAAAGTACGCAGGAGATCGCAAGGTCAAGTAATAGCATCCTATTTCTCCTCTCATTCTCGTGGTGTTATGGTTTTAATTCACAAATCTGTTCCGCTTCAAGTGGATAATATTATAACTGATACAGCTGGTAGATACATTTTGATACAGGGAACTCTTTTGAATGAGCGTATTAATCTGGTTCATGTTGATGGTCCTAATGATGATGATCCCAAATTCTTTGAGAATGTGTTTCTATTGATAGCCTCCCTTCCTGGTAAAGTCCTAATGGCAGGGGATTTTAATTTCACTCTTGATCCTCATCTAGATCGCTCCTCTGGTTTAGACACTTCCCACTCGCAGAGTAGAAAGAAATTACAGCATTTCATTAAGGACTTAAATCAATGTGAACCTTGGAGGACTCAAAACCAGAGTAAAAGGGAGTATTCATGTTACTCATTGACATTTAAATCATATTCTCGTATAGACTACTTTTTAGTTTCTTGCTCATTGCATCCCAATGTAGGAGGAAGTGGATATGATAGTATTGTTCTGAGTGACTATTCCCCTGTGTCATTATTCTATAGTGATACAAAACTAGTAAAAGGATCCTCAAGATGGCGTTTGCATCCCAGATGGTTACAGGACCCAGACTTCTTACATTACGTTGGAATGAATATAGATCTTTATTTTACATTGAGCACTGACCAAACATCAACGAGTACCAGATGGGAGGCTTTCAAAGCATATATTAGGGGGCAAATTAAAAGTTTTACCAGTTTCAAATCAAATCAATTAAATCTGAAAATGAGAGAGATCGACAGAAAAATCAGAGAATTTGAGAGGGAAGCTGTTTTGGATAACTCAGTAGAAGTAAACAAGGAATTGTTTGCTCTTAAAGCTCAGTATGAAGAACTTTCCACCTCAAAGGCTGCAAACAGCTTAACGAGGCTGAAACAGTCCTTCTATGATCAAGGTGAAAAACCTGGTAAATTGCTTGCCTGGCGCATTAAGAAGTTAAATTCAGACAGAGCCATTAATGCAATTCATAATTTACAAGGACAATTATCAATGGATCCTGTAGAAATAAACCAAACATTTGATTACTACTACAACACACACTCTGAATCTCCTGAGAATCTCCTGAGAACTTAACTAATCAGACATCATTTTTGGATGGTCTTGATTTTCCCTCTATTTCAGAAGACACAAAATTGGATCTGGAAAAGGAATTGGATGGTGTTGAAATATCTGATGCTATTTCCAATATGAAGGGAGGTAAAGCGACAGGTCCAGATGGGCTCCCAATAGATATTTATAAGATATTTAAGGACAAACTTCTAGGTCCACTTTTGGATATGTATGCTGAATCCATTCAGCAAGGTTGTCGTCCCCCCCCCTCCCTCCCCTCTCTAAGGAGTGCTTTAATCACTCTTATTCTGAAGCCTGATAAATCCCCAACAAAATGTGAACGTTACAGACCGATTTCTCTTCTGAACTCCGACTAAAAAAGTATTGCTAAAGCCTTAGCCAGGAGATTGCATAGAGTGCTCCCATATCTAATACACAAAGACCAAAATGGCTTTGTGAAAAACCGTTAAGGTACTAAACATAGTGCACAAGTGTGAAAAGTCTGATACTGCCATACTCTCACTTGATGCAGAGAAGGCATTCGATAGAGATGAGTGATCTTATTTATTTGAAGTGCTTAAGAGATTTGGGTTTGGGAACTACTTCTGTAATGGATTAAGATATTATATACCAACCCCTCTGCAGAAGTTGCCACTAACAACTTGATTTCACAACCTTTTAAGCTTTTTCGGGGTACGAGACAAGGATGTCCGGCCAGTCCAGGACTCTTTCTTTTAACTATAGAACCCTTTGCCATTGCAATAAGGGCCCACCCGTCAGTTAGTGGAATTAAAACATCAGATGCCACAAAAAATTACTTAAGTAGTATTTAAAGTATTTTTACTTAAGTACTTTACACCACTGTCTTTATATACAGTACAGTTAAATTAGATCATTAGAAAGAGGAGAGGCGCTGTGATACAATATATATTTTTTAATCTGTTTTTTAAAGCTAAACTTGCTTTTTGCCTGAGTAGCCTCTGGTGGCAGAGCATTCCACGAGGGCATGGCTCTATACATAACTGAGTGACGAGAGAGAGAGAGAGAGAGAGAGAGAGAGAGAGAGAGAGAGAGAAACACACACAAAAACACACAGCAGGGTTCATGCTCAAAGGAAACAACAAAAGCTTTGCAGCATCATAAGAGGAGGAAAAATAAAGACCAAAATATTTGTGTCACCTTCAACAAAACATGTCTAGTTCAAAAAGCGGGGTTAATCTCTGAGGCCATAATTATAGGAGCTAGAAATCTGCTCCTGTTGCCTTCCTCAGTCCCAGCCCCAGTCTCTACCTCATCAACCTAGCCCCCCCCCGACCTCCATGATATTGGAGATAGAGTATGTGTATTTCCTTTATCCTGACTGAAATCTCTCAGATCAATAGTTCTTCTGAAGCCCAAGGCCAGGCAGGGACGTCTGTGTACCAAACCTCTCCTCATATAAACTCTGCTTTCCCTCTCTGAGTTAACCCACACTGCATAACCACAGAAAACCACAGAACTGTTTATAATTCAAAAAATGATTAATGGGGAGTATTCATGCAAAGTAAAGTAATCTCAGAATATACAGTAATATGATAGAAAATAATACATTATTATTATTCCATCTCATTGAAACTGAAAGCATAAAGGTGTAATCCAGTATTCTGTGGCAAAGGCCTAGGTGTGTCACTCAAACACCAGCCAATTTATTTCATCATTGTAAATGTTTATTAAAGTACCTCAAGAGCAGAAATACACTTTTGTTGAGCTGAAAGAAGATGCCCAGAGCTTACCCATGATGTTGCACAACTATTGAAGTCAATAAGTCGTTGTTTTAGTCAAAGTATGATATATTTGGGCTTGAAGTGGGAAGTGCCACTGCTTTGATTGGTATAGCTAGAAAACACAAGTGTATGTCCTATAATGAACAAGTACTCACAAAATTTAAGGAACATTTGTATCCCAAAAATTGTGCCGTGGTTACATTTCAAATAAAATAAAATAAAATGTTATTGGTCACATGCGCCGAAAACAACAGGTGTAGACCTTACCGTGAAATGCTTACTTACAAGCCCATAACCATCAATGCAGTTCAAGAAATAGAGTTAAGAAGATGTTTACTAAATAAACTAAAGTAAAAAATATAATAAAATAAAAAGTAACACAATTAAATAACAATAACGTTGCTATATACAGGGGGTACCGCTACCGAGTCAATGTGCGGGGGTACAGGTTAGTCGAGGTAATTTATACATGTAGGTAGGGGTATAGTGACTATGCATAGATAATAAACAGCAAGTAGCAGCAGTGTTTTGAAATGATATTGTCCCAAGGAGTGGCCAAGTGTATTTAAATGCCTAGCTGGGGTTGTTCTGTAATCTGGTCAGATTCGGTTTGGTATCTGAATGGGGAGGTTGCCATCGAGCGTGGCATACCCCGCCTGTGTCTATATTAAGACAAGTAATGCCTGATTTTAGACTTTTTCTTTTGAATATTTAAGTAAGTAGTTTGTTAATGTATCAGTCTACTTGTAAATGTACTGGGGCGGCAGATAGCTTAGTGGGTAAGAGCGTTGTGCCAGTAACCGAAAGGTCGCTGGTTCTAATCCCCGAGCCGACTAGGTGAAAAATCTGTCGATGTGCCCTTAAGCAAGGCACTTAACCCTAATTGCTCCTGTAAGTCGCTCTGGATAAGAGCGTCTGCTAAATGACTAAAATGTAAATGTAAAATGTAAATGTACTGTATCACTGTCATTTTGGAACCACAGATCCACTTTAGTAAATATAACCAGCTACCCACTGGACATAAACTGGTTGAATCAAAGTTGTTTCAATGTCATTTGTCAATGTATTGTAATGTTAAATCTATTTGGAAAATGCATTGGATTTACAAAAAGTAATCAACTGTTGTTTTGAGGATGAAATTTCAACCACAGGATTGTCATCATTGTAACAAAGGAAATCAGTCAATTTAAATAAATTCATTAAGCCCTAATCTATGGATTTCACATGACTGGGAATACAGATATACTCGTCACAGTATCTCTGTGCATTCAAATTGCCATCAATGAAATGTAATTGTGTTCGTTGTCCTTAGCTTATGCCTACCCATACCATAGCCCCACTGCCACCATGGGGGACTCTGTTCACAACGTTGACATCTGCCATGTATAGTTGAAACTGGGATTCATCAGTGAAGAGCACACTTCTCCACCGTGCCAGTGGCTATCGAAGGGGAGCATTTGCCCACTGAAGTTGGCCTCACAACCGTAGAGAAATGAACATAAAATTATCTGGCAACAGCTCTGGTGGACATTCATGCAGTCAGCATGCCAATTGCATGCTCCCTCCAAACTTGAGACATCTGTGGCATTGTGTTGTGTGACAAAACTGCACATTTTAGAGTGGCCTTTTATTGTCCCCAGCACAAGGTGCACATGTGTAATGATCATGCTGTTTAATCAGCTTCTTGATATACCACACCTGACAGGTGGATGGATTATCTTGGCAAAGGAGAAATGCTCACAAACAGGGATGTAAACAAATGTGTGCACAACATTTGACAGATTTTTTTTTTTTGTGCTTATGGAAAATGTCTGGGATCTTTTATTTCCTCTCATGAAACATGGGACCAACACTTTACATGTTGTGTTTATATTTTTGTTCAGTGTAGATTCACTGTTGCTATCAAATTCATTCCAAAGGGTAGGTTTAAGAGAGCAAATGAAATGTAACCATACTTTATAAGTCATATACACTATATACAAAATTATGTGGACACCCCTTCAAAGTAGTGGATTCAGCTATTTCAGCCACACTCATTGCTGACAGGAGTATGAAATCGAGCACATAGCCATGCACTCTCCATCGACAAACATTGGCAGTAGAATGGCCTTACAGAAGAGCTCAGTGAATTTCAACATGGCACCATCATAGAATGCCACCTATCCAACAAGTCAGTTTGCCAAATGTATGCCCTGCTAGAGCTGCCCCGGTCAATTGTAAGTGCTGTTATTGTGAAATGGAAACATCTAGGAGCAACAATGGCTCAGCCACGAAGTGCTAGGCCACACAAAAATCACAAAATGGGTTCGCCAAGTGCTGAAGCGTGTAGTGCGTAAAAATCGTCTGTCCTCGGTTGCAACACTCACTACCGAGTTCCAAACTTCCTCTGTAAGCAACGTCAGCACAATAACTGTTCGTCGGGACCTTCATGGCCGAGCAGCCACACACAAGCCTAAGATCACCATGCGTAATGCCAAGCGTCGACTGGAGTGGTGTAAAGCTCGCCGCCATTGGACTCTGGAGCAGTGAAAACGCGTTCTCTGGAGTGATAAATCATACTTCACCATTTGATAGACGAATCTGGGTTTGGCGGATGCCAGGAAAACGCTACTTATCCCAATGCATAGTGCCAACTGTAAAGTTTGGTGGATGAGGAATAATGGTCTGGGGCTGTTTTTCATGGTTTGGGCTAGGCCCCTTAGTTCCAGTGAAGGGAAATCTTAACTCTACAGCATACAATGACATTCTAGATGATTCTGTGCTTCCAACTTTGTGGCAACAGTTTGGGGAAGGCCCTTTCCTGTTTCAGCATTACAATGCCCCCGTGCACAAAGCGATGTCCTTACAGAAATGGTTTGTCGAGATCGGTGTAGAAGAACTTAACTGGCCTTCACAGAGCCCTGACCTCAACCCCATCAAACACCTTTGGGATGAATTGGAACGCCAGGCCTAATCGCCCAACATCAGTGCCAGACCTCACTAATGCACTTGTGGCTTAATGGAAGCAAGTCCCCGTAGCAATGTTCCAACATCTAGTGGAAAGCCTACCCAGAGGAGTGGAGGCTGTTATAGCAGCAAAGAGGGGACCAACTCCATATTAATGCCAATGATTTTGGAATGGTCATGTAGTGTATCATCAATTATACTATTTATATAGCATTTGCGAAGTCATCAGACATTATTTAAATTTAACCCAGGGTTCAACTAAAAATAGACAATACATGTAGACCTAAGGTTTCAAGCTTTGGTTTATTTCAAATTGAATATACAAGTTAATAATTATGTTAGATTTACATCTCCATCTTAACCAAAAATCTAAGTTAAAGAATCAGATTAAATCAAATCAAGTCATACTTTAAATAAGTTTGATTTAGTCTCACTCTTTAACTTAGATTTTTGGTTGAGGTCGAGATGTGAATCCAACATATTATTTATTAATAAAGCCAGACTGTCAGTGGCACAGAAAATACATCTCCTTGACATCTCGCGTTGACAACCAAACACAATTCAATGTTACTTTTGCAATACAGCAAATAGCCTAAAGTTAAGGCTATCTTAAAACATTTATTTCACAGTATTTCATGAGATTAAGGACCAAACATTGAAATGGGTTTAGAATATTTATTGAGGAAATGGAATGGCTGTGAGAATGAGGATTCAGGAGGGGAATGAGAATGGATCGGCTGAAGCAGAGGGCTGCAGATGATAGATCTGGGGGGTGACTTCTAGAGTTTGGCTTGGAGTTTCAGGTAGACATCATCGTCAGGCCGTGGTAGTTAGGCTGCTTTGGTGATGGCAATCCCCGAAACCCCAAAATCCCGCAACCTGATCTCAGCATCTAGATGTAGGCAAACAGGATGTCAATGGTGATGGGCTGGCGACGAGGGTTGGGGGCGGACTTCGGCGAGGCTGGGCATGGGCCAGCAGTTGAAGACTTGAACACAGGCAGTTGGTTCACTGATCTAGGAGAGGGTCTCAGCTGGTAAGACCAGGGGCCGAACCTCTGCAGGAGCAGTTGGCACATAACTGGCTGGGATGTGGGAGTTTATGGCTGGTAACGATGGAAGGTAAGGCGCTGCAGGGGTGGCAGTCACGGGACCAGCGGGACTGGAAGTAAAGAGAGGTTGTCACTAACAGAGAGAGGGGGTGAGCTGGAGTGTCGAATGGTGTCAAAGACAAACGTAGTAACCAGGTTGTTGGAGCACAGGGGACAACGGCTTTCCCTCACCACAGAGGAGAAAGCAAAGGCAGAGTGTTGTCCAGAGGAAGGAAGGAGGGCGAAGCGGAGCAGCAAGCCGAGGCAGTGCGGGGGATGCATCAGGGTCCGCTGGCGTCGGGGCAGACAGGATGCAGGCAGGGTGGGATGGACAACACAGAGGTCGCAGGCGATGGACACCCTGCGGACGAAGACGCGACCATACAGCTGTCGAGAGTGCCCCAGTATGTGTTGACATTCCATAGCAGGAGTCTGGAGGCAGTGACAGCTGAAAACAGGGCAATGGCAGTCGTAGATTATTGTGCCATCAAAACGAACAGCCAGATCCATAATGATGGAGTGGCAGTCAGATGACCTCATTTGTAATACGAGAAGGTCAAGGAAGGGGCTAGACAGACCAGAGGTGGGGAGAGAGGTCGTCACTGGCAAAGAGAGAGGGTGAGCCGCTGCTGTAGCAGTGGTCACGGGGCCAGCGGGACCGGAGGGAAAGAGAGAGCTCAACATTGGCAGAAAAAGAGGGTGAGCTGTTGCCGGAGCAGCATTCACAGGGCCAGTGAGACCTGAGACGAGAGGAGCCTGAGGCTGTAATGATAGAGCAGGCAAAGTAGCCAGGAGGCCAGAGCGGGCAGCTGGAAAACCAGTTGCACCACTGGTAGAGACAGAGCATGAGAGGTGGGGGGTAGAGGAAGCAGTATGCTGAGAGAGAGGTCATCGCTGGCGAAGAGAGTGGGTGAGCCACACCCAGTGGGGCCAGAGAGAAAAGTAGTAGCAAGGCAAGGGAGCTGGGGGACCAGAGTAGCATGAGGAGACGGGGCTAGTGACAGAGAGCGGGGGAGATAGGGGAGAGGGACGTGTACCTGTGTTCAGGTATAAGAAAAGATTGGGGGGAGAAGTAGCTGTAGCTACAGGGACTTAGGCTGTGTCGGATGCCAAGTCGTAATCTGTGGAGAGAAGCCAGGTCCGGAGCAGGTTTGGGGGCCTGTATCAAAGTCTTTGAGGCTTGAGGTAAGGCTTGGAGGCAGAGTTAATGGTGGAATGAATATGCAGCAGTGGAGGCAGCAGGGGATGACGTCATGGTGGCCCTCGGGTGCGTGGTATCGTCATGCGGTAGGCAACATGGGTGGAGGTGGATGTGGTTCCGGCAGCCGTAATCAACCGACCGGAGAAAGGGAGAAATAGTTTAGTGGAAGAAAAGGGACACGAGGGAGAGAGCAATAACAAGAGAGAGACCAACCATGGCTGGACGGACGCTATGCAATGACTTGAAGATGGCATTTCTAGAGAAGGCCAGTCTGATAGTATGTGGCCAATATATGGTTGAATTTATGCAAAAGATTTCTGCTGCTGTGTGTGGCCTGTCGTCACATGACCCTGGACAATACTTTAATGAGTGGCATAATGAAAGAAACCGGCATGGCGGCGAGGAAATGTTGTGAAAGCAGGTAGCTTGCTGCTCTGTGATACAAGAGGAACAAGGGATATAAGAGCCTTACAGGAGTTAGATGCGACAAAATAGAACAATGAACTTGCTAGTAATGCACAGTGTCATGCAACACGACATGCACTGCTGAACAAGAAGAAGAGTGTTAGTTTTAAGTAGGATGGCAGTGGTAATTAAGGAGAATGAGGACAGGTGTGGCGGCTGATTAGCAATGAGTTACAGCTGATGCTTGTTGAGGATCAACTAGTTATAGTGTGGCAAACAGGCGTGGAGGCTGATTGGCAATTGGTAATCTCAACTGCAATCCAGGTTATTTGGCAGCTGGTGGTTGTTATGGAGCTGTGTTAAAGGCAACTAGTTAAAGTGTTCCATTCAAGTCTGGTCCTCTTTCCTGAATTGTAATTAAACATTTCTTCTTATGTAATAATAGAAAGTGTGCATGTTCAAGATAGCATGCAAAGGCCGCAGGTCTGTGGAGTTCTTCACAATTGCTATAATATTCTGCGCAGCATCTCGAAGAGCACTGACCACTTGCACTATGTACTTTTAATGTAATCTCAACTGCAATCCAGGTTATTTGGTTGTGCTATTAGATGAAGCACAGTGATAACACATTAACTTGTTGTATAAATATCAAATGTTTGTCATTTTATTCCCATTTGAACTCTGTTGTGCTTTTAAATGGTTGAAAGCGTGGTGATAACACATTTAGATGATATTTACAAATAAAATGAAACATTTTTCAATTGGAATTTGGATGGTTGAAAGCATAGTGATTACACATTGGGAATTCAACAAACTTCTAGCTGTCTGTTTGAGTGGGTGAATAAAAAAATCTCATTGGTCAATGTCTCAACCAAATGTTACGCACATTTCCACATTTAAATGACGTGGTGTGCCCCACTTCTCAGTGGACCCATGAGGCCATGCCACCATCGTATCCGAGTCCCAGCTATTCATCTACCGCCGGTACAGTAATAGAGAGAGAGAGAGACTGACTGAGACTGAGACAGTCGTAGGTGTGTAAGACAGAGAGAGCTCAGCTGTGGAAGGAATCTGTCTGATGTACACTATGGGTGAGTAAGCAGTACACTGCCGACATGACATGTGTTTCTATTGTCACCCAATAGGCCACTGCTCAGAAAAGTGGACAGTACAGCCTGAGTGCCAGATAGGGGTTGGGTGGGGAAAGGGGGCTGGTTTTAGCCATGTGTATGTACAGATATATGATATAGATACTGTACGTAAAGATATGTAGGACATGCTCTTGTCCGATCATGCTAGTAATGTAGTTGCATGCCACTGTGTATTTATAAAGCAAATTCTAGACAAGCCATCTAATACAACTGCTGAAGAATGGTTATGTAATAAAAGAAGAGATATACAGAGAACAGTATAAGCATACCCAATTGTGTCTGCTTCCCTACATTGGCCATTAGCATTTATAAAGCTGCAATGCAATGGTTACATGTGTTCTGCGTGTCACCCAATACTGTCCTGAAAGTGTGAAATGTGATTTGTTGGTGTATTTTCATAAATTCTTGATGTAGAGACATTTATATTTTAGTGGCCTGCTTCATTCAAAGTCAAAACCTGTACACTTTGATGAGTTTAAAAAAAGCTCTCTCTTCATTTTGCTAATATTCAGTAGCTGTTGAATAAAGTGAACCGATGAACACAAATGAACCAATAAGGAACAGGAGCCAATCCTACTTTATTTCCATGTACACATAGGAACCCACTGACTAAACCATAACATTATTATATTCTATTATGTTGGTATCCCATTGTCCTGCTCCAGAGGGTACAGAACATATTTCTAATAGTAACTCTAACAGATACAGTATGTCATGAGGGAGTACTTCACAGGAACATCTCTATGAAAACATCACTGAGGTGTCACTGTTTGTGCTCCCAACGTATCACCTATCAAGGTGACGTGACAGCTGTCCTATTACTGACAAAATGCCCATTAAAATGCCCCCCCCCCCCCCCCCACCCCCCCCCCCCCCCACCATCTCTCTCCCTCTTACCTCTCAGTCCCCCTTCACTCTTTTTCCTCCTGTCCCTGATTCTCCATTCAGTAAAATGCTCATGTTGAGGGCAGAACTGCTGAGTGGATGGGAACTTATAGACAACAAGAGCCCTGCCAAATAGCAGCTGGATGCAATAGGCATAAGTGTGACGGAGACATCGTGACACGTCCAACAGACAAACTACTAGCTCAGCATTGTCTGGAAAATACAGTGGCACAAAGTTTGACGAAGCGATCTAGCTATGTGCGTGTGCGTGTGCATACAGTCTCTACATGATATTTACTATGTATATTAGCCAATACTTAATTAAAGCAGCATTCAGCAGTTGAAACAATAATAAAGCGTACTTCCCGCCAATGTTTCACAAAAAAGCTGAGGGCTGGGGCTGGAAAAATTGAACCTCTCTCAAATTCATAGACAGAGATATGGATGCAAGGACTGTCCATCCATGATATCAAAATTATAGTTTTAACCATGTTTTGAGGCTATATAGTGTTTGTTTACATTTACTTTGCTTACAAACATTGGAGTAAAACAAGCTTGCATTTTGGGTTCTGATGGGGTACGACAGTTGAACTAAGCTCACGAGGCATTTATAAGTTATATTCTTCAAGAATCAATGGGTACATATCAATAATTTATATGTCCAAAAATGTATGTAGAAACTGCAGATTGCCCCTTTAAGAATATCCTACTGTGAAGGAAATGAATGAAATTATTTTCTTCAGTCAGCCAGTGTGAAAGCTTTCATCTATATAAACCAACGATCTCTGACCTTCACACTCTTCCTTTCCTCACAGACCCAAACCTTGCCACAGTAACTCTATGCTCTTTGTGTAAAGATAAAAATCCATTACGTTAGTGCATTCACTCGCACAATATCACATTTTGCCCTTGTATAAGCTGTCATTGTAAAAACCTTGGCTATTCAGAGAGAGTGAATTATAACAAAACAATGTGAACAGGGCCAAGAGGCTAGGACTATCACTGGGCTCTTTACAGTAGTAAAGCTGACCAGCTGTGGAGGAGAGAGTCAGTCAAATCAAATGTTATTTGTCATGTGCTTTGTAAACAACAGGTGTGGACTAACAGTGAAATGCTTACTTACGGGCCCTTCCCAACAATACAGAGAGAGAGAGAAAATAGAGAAATAATAAAAAAGTAAAACACGTAATAATAAAAGTTATAATAGATACACAATGATTAACGATAACTTGGCTATACCCTGCAGTACCAAGTCGATGTGCAGGGGTATGAGGTAATTGAGGTACAGTGAGGGAAAAAAGTATTTGATCCCCTGCTGATTTTGTACGTTTGCCCATTCACAAAGAAATTATCAGTCTATAATTTTTATGGTAGGTTTATTTGAACAGTGAGAGACAGAATAACAACAAAAAAATCCAGAAAAACGCATGTAAAACATTTTATAAATTGATTTGCATTTTAATTAGGGAAATAAGTATTTGACCCCCTCTCAATCAGAAAGAATTCTGGCTCCCAGGTGTCTTTTATACAGGTAACGAGCTGAGATTAGGAGCACACTCTTAAAGGGAGTGCTCCTAATCTCAGCTTGTTACCTATATAAAAGACACCTGTCCACAGAGGCAATCAATCAATCAGATTCCAAACTCTCCACCATGGCCAAGACCAAAGAGCTCTCCAAGGACGTCAGGGACAAGATTGTAGACCTACACAAGGCTGGAATGGGCTACAAGACCATCGCCAAGCAGCTTGGTGAGAAGGTGACAACAGTTGGTGCGATTATTCGCAAATGGAAGAAACACAAAATAACTGTCAATCTTCCTCGGCCTGGGCCTCCATGCAAGATCTCACCTCGTGGAGTTGCAATGAACATGAGAACGGTGAGGAATCAGCCCAGAACTACACGGGAGGATCTTGTCAATGATCTCAAGGCAGCTGGGACCATAGTCACCAAGAAAACAATTGGTAACACACTACGCCGTGAAGGACTGAAATCCTACAGCGCCCGCAAGGTCCCCCTGCTCAAGAAAGCACATATACAGGCTCGTTGAGTTTGCCAATGAACATCTGAATGATTCAGAGGAGAACTGGGTGAAGTGTTGTGGTCAGATGAGACCAAAATCGAGCTCTTTGGCATCAACTCAACTTGCCGTGTTTGGAGGAGGAGGAATGCTGCCTATGACCCCAAGAACACCTTCCCCACCGTCAAACATGGAAACATTATGCTTTGGGGGTGTTTTTCTGCTAAGGGGACAGGACAACTTCACCACATCAAAGGGACGATGGACGGGGCCATGTACCATCAAATCTTGGGTGAGAACCTCCTTCCCTCAGCCAGGGCATTGAAAATGGGTCGTGGATGGGTATTCCAGCATGACAATGACCCAAAACCAACTACAAGAAACGTCTGACCTCTGTGATTGCCAACAAGGGTTTTGCCACCAAGTACTAAGTCATGTTTTGCAGAGGGGTCAAATACTTACTTCCCTCATTAAAATGCAAATCAATTTATAACATTTTTGACATGCATTTTTCTGGAAATTGTTTTTGTTATGTCATTTCTTTGTGAGTGGGCAAACGTACAAAATCAGCAGGGGATCAAATGCTTTTTTCCCTCACTGTAGATATGTACATACAGTATACTGTAACTAGGAATAAAATGACAGATAGTAATCAGTAGCAGCAGCATATGTGATGAGTCAAAAAAGTTAGAGCAAAAAGGGTCAATGCAGATAGTCCGGGTAGCTATTTGGTTAACTATTTAACTAACTACAGTATTTAGCAGTCTTATGGCTTGGGGGTAGAAGCTGTTCAGGGTCCTGTTGGTTCCAGTACCGCTTGCCGTGAGGTAGCAGAGATAACAGTCTATGACTTGGGTGGCTGGAGTCTTAGACAATTGTTATGGCCTTCCTCTGACACCGCCTGGTATAGAGGTCCTGGATGGCAGGGAGCTCAGCCCCAGTGATGTACTGGGCCATACGCACTACCCTCTGTAGCACCTTGCGGTCGGAGGCCGAGCAGTTGCCATACCAAGCGGTGATGCAGCCAGTCAAGATGCTCTCAATGGTGCAGCTGTAGAACTTTTTGAGGATCTGAGGGCCCATGCCAAATCTTTTCAGCCTCCTGAGGGGGAAGAGGCATTGTCGTGACCTCTTCACGACTGTGTTGGTGTGTTTGGACCATGATAGATCCTTAGTGATGTGGACACAGAGGAACTTGAAGCTCTCTACCCGCTCCACTACAGCCCTGTCGATGCGAATGGGGGCGTGCTCGGCCCTCCGTTTCCTGTAGTCCATGATCAGCTCCTTTGTGTGTTAAAAGCATGCTGTGTTAGAGGAAAAGTGCTTCTATCATGCTGTCTCATCAATTATGATCCAGTAGAAGGGAAATTGATGCCGTCACACCTGTTAAGACAACATTCAAAGAAACACACACACATGCGCGAAAGCACACCCACACACACATATACAGACTCTCTTCATCTTTTTCAGAGGGCATCCCATGTATTTCTGCAGACAAGATGTTAGCAGTCAAACACACAGGAGCATAAATGCAGCCAGACAACAGTGGGATGTGTACTCTCTGTCTCTCAGTGCTTTCTATGAGCGTCTTGCCCAGATCCACAGAGTTTTATATATATAGCAGTGTTTCTCTCAGTGTTTTGGCTGAACTCTAGATCTAATGGGGCTCCAGTCAAAGTTTGAACCTTCTTCCACTTCTGGGTCGCAAGACACGGGATATGGGAGTGTGGAAGAAGAAATGGGAAACATGAGTGTTTAACTTTCTGCATGAGTGCCAGTAGCAGGTCATCACCACACAACCAGGGGTGAGGGTGTGTGTGTGTGTGTGTGCGTGTTTGTGTGTGTGTATGTGATTGTGCCTTTATGTTCCACTTCCATAATAGAAGTCTTAAACCCACCACACTATCTAGGATTTTAATAGACCAATATACAACTGTTTCTTTTTGGTCAGATTACCAAAAGAGGCATTATTTCCTGCTTACTTTAAGGTTTTCGCTAACATTTATAATGAATATTTATACACTCACTGGCTACTAAACCATGTTCGATTTTATTGCCTTAGAAATTCACAAGCAAAGTGTGGCAGACATAGCCTAAAGGGTCTATGTAAAGTGTTCTGCTATTATATCAATCACTCAGATATGAGCTGCTAAGCGGCTGTGATTATCAAAGTGACTTGAAATGTAGCATGCTTGTTAAGCAGTCTGTCTCTCTTTCTCTCTCTTCAACAACAAAGTTACATTTCAAAGTCAAGAGACAGACCAGCAGCTCTCTGGTTTGCATCATTACTGCTAGGTTACTAGGTTTCATACACCCTATAAACCCAAAGACCTCGGATGGAAAATCAATTATAACACCCTCTCCCAAACCCGGCACATACTGTACAGTGAAATATCTTGAGAGAAAAAAAATTCATAGAACACATGAGTACATCCTTATTATAGCATCGGATGTGCTAAAACCATCGCATTAGGAGGTGTCCATCCTCACACTACGTTGTCAGCTCTGGGACTGAGCTAACTGTTGTTTTTCATCAAGGCTATTTCTGTCAGATTTTACCACCACGTTGGCATTGAGTATGTCCCAAATGGTAACTTTCCCTATACATAGAGCTCTGGTCAAAAGTAGTGCACTATATAGGGAATAGGGTTCCATTTACGTGACACCCACTCACATCTGATGCAGCTCAACTAAGTGCACTTACTGCAGCATGAGTCATCTGATTCCAGATACAAGGCAGATAGTCGGTGGTTATCAGAACATTTGCCTCAAGTAATTCATCCAACATTAATACTAAGGTCAAATGTCAGATAAGAGCCGGAGGTTTTAAAAACCAGTCATACATAAAATGACTTCTTTTGCATCGGCCTACTCTAAATGTTGGGCACTTCTTCATCAATATTCAATGCATTTGGTTGTAATAAAATAACTGCTATTAAGAATGTCATAAAAAACTTTTTTGAACCAAAATGTAGTCTATTATGAGTCGTCCTAAAGACAGAAGGGCCATACTTGCGAACATAAGCAAGCATTTAAAGTTAAATGGGTTCTCATGCACAAAATGTGTATCAGCCAATGAGCATTGAAAGCATTGATTTACTTGCATGTGACAGAACGCTAAATTGTAGCTAGTCGCATCAGATAACATGGCACACTTTAGCCCTATGCTAACCTCAACAGGTGGTACTGATTATATCCTGGCACAACTTCTTCATCAGCCTATGAAAGATCTTAGACTTTGTATCTACCAACCAATGGCATTTCTTAAAATAGGTCAACCCTGGCCACTAGAGGGATATTTTAAACCTACAAATTCACGTGTTCCTCTTCCCTTGGTCTGAAAAACGTTGTGTGCCATTATTGCACTGATGCATCCTTGACTAGGCTACTAGCTACTACTAACGTTAGACAACATTTTCGCATATATGACAAAATCCCATGTTTTTGTTTATCAGTTTCACACACATCCATGTGCTTTTATGGGAAAAAATATCAATTAGGCCCTTAAAACCTATACGTTTATCGTATATAACAAATAAAAATAAAATGAAGAGCCTTATGGATTTGTCAAATAGCAGTCTGTAGGCTATCGTTGTCATCATTGCTTCTTGGTGGCACATTACTCGCAATCGATAGTGCACTTTAACCGTGGGTTCGGGTCCCCCTCACAGCAAGCTTTTTTGCTGAGGAAAAAACTGTTCACTGCCGGTCCTTATGCTCGATTCAAAGCGCATGTGACGAAGTCGATGATTATCATAATGTATAGCGGTTAGCCTGCATGTAAGTGTAGCCTACATAAGAATATACTAATGACAGTCAACTGTCTTCCTAAATTAACACTGTCAGTTGCGAGTCCTGCTGACTCGCGATAAACTTCTTTAAAAGAACTGCAATCCTGCCATCTGTAGGATGTTAACAAGAGTGCAAACTACCTCCTGTACACGTTGTAATGCTCATCCTTTTCAAGTCAAATAACGCATATGTAAAAAAGCAGATGATTACAAAAAGGCAGATAAAACATTGTAGGCCTACATTTAGATGTACATGTCCATGTAATATAACCTATGCAATATGATTATTAGGCAATAGCAGTGTGTTTGTGTACAAGGCTGAAGAAAGAGGTAGCTCCTTATTAAATTCATTCGTGATCTTAATTTTCAAGCTGTTTGCTTAAGGCGTCCCTTTTCAACACACTAAAAGTGTTTGACTTGGGCAGGAGCTCACCAGAACTGAGTACCGGCTCATCAAATGTTCTACTGCTTGAGTTCCTGCACCTCTTATAAAAAATTAGCTCAAAAGTATTGTACAGTTCATGCACCTAAATATAAACAGTACCAGCACCCGACACCTATTTTAGTTAAATTCAACCACTGCACACTAACACAATACATGTAAATCAACATTTCTGTCACGACTTCCTCCGAAGCTGCCGCCTCTCCTTGTTAGGGCAGGCTTCGGCGTTCATCGTCACTGTCCTTCTAGCAACTGCCGCTCCTCATCTCATCATTCCATTTGTTTTGTCTCTGTTGAAGGGTGGGCCGTCCCGGCTCCCCTGGTCTGCTGAGGCTGACAGGGCCTTCAGTAAACTGAGGGTTCTGTTCACCTCAGCCCCGGTACTGGCCCATCCCGATCCATCACTATTGTTCGTAGTGGAGGTGGATACGTCCGTGGTAGGCGCTGTCCTATCTCAACGCTCGGGCACGCCACCCAAGCTCCGCCCCTGTGCCTTCTTCTCCAAGAAGCTCAGCCCGGCGGAGCAGAACTACGATGTTGGTGATCGGGAGCTGTTGGCTGTTGTCTGAGCCCTGACCGTGTGTAGGCACTGGCTCAAA
Source organism: Coregonus lavaretus (assembly GCF_964263955.1). Lineage (NCBI taxonomy): Eukaryota > Metazoa > Chordata > Actinopteri > Salmoniformes > Salmonidae > Coregonus > Coregonus lavaretus. The sequence goes on from NC_140020.1 coordinate 35,081,062, forward strand.
GGGGCAAAACAGCCTTTCCTCGTCTGGACAGACCACCGTAACCTGGAGTACATCCGGGCAGCGAGGAGGCTGAACCCTTGCCAGGCCAGGTGGGCCCTATTCTTCACCCGGTTTGATTTTACACTATCTTATATCCCGGGTACGAAGAACGTGAAGGCAGACACACTGTCACGGCTGTACGACACAGAGGAGAGGCCCATAGACAACAACCCTATACTCCCGGCCTCCTGCATTGTGATGCCGGTAGTGTGGGCGATGGACGCGGACATATAGCGGGCGTTACGCACAGAGCCATCTCCACCTCAGTGTCCAGCAGGGCTGCAGTATGTGCCGTCTCTTGTCCGTGACCGTCTGATCTATTGGGCACACACGTCCCCCTCTTCTGGTCACCCAGGTATCGGTCGTACAGTGCGCTATCTGACCGGAAAGTACTGGTGGCCTACCTTGGCTAAGGACGTGAGGGTGTATGTCTCCTCCTGCTCGGTGTGTGCCCAGAGTAAGGCACCTAGGAACCCTTCAGCGGGTAAGTTACAGCCCTTACCAGTTCCACAACGGCCATGGTCCCACCTGTGTATTGACTTTCTCACTGATCTTCCCCTCTCTTAGGGTAACACCACCATCCTGGTCGTTGTCGTTGTTTCAAAAGCGTGCCGCCTCCTTCCTCTGCCCGGTCTCCCCACAGCCCTGCAGACTGCGGAGACCCTGTTTACTCATGTTTTCCGGTACTACGGGGTGCCAGAGGACATAGTGTCTGACTGGGGTCCCCAGTTTACATCCATGGTCTGGAAGGCGTTCATGGAACGTCTGGGTTTCACCCCGAGAGTAATGGGCAGGTGGAATGGGTGAATCAGGATGTGGGTAGGTTCCTGCAATCCTACTTCCAGGACTGGCCAGGGGAGTGGTCGGTGTTCTTGCCATGGGCAGAATATGCCCAGAACTCTCTCCGCCACTCCTCCACTAACCTATCGCCCTTTCGATGTGTTTTAGGTTATCAGCCGGTTCTGGCACCGTGGCATCAGAGCCAGACCGAAGCTCCTGCGGTGGATGACTGGTTTCAGTACGCGGAGGAGACGTGGAATGCTGCTCACGTCCACCTCCAGCTTGCCGTGTGTCGCCAGAAGGCCAACGCTGACCGCCACTGCAGTGAGGCCCCGGTCTTGGTACCGGGTGATCGGGTCTGGCTCTCGAACCCGGAATCTGCCCCTCCGCTTGTCCTGCCGGAAGCTGAGCCCGCTGTTTGTGGGGCCGTTCAGAGTCCTGAGGAGGATAAACGAGGTTACATGTAGGTTATTACTCCCTCCAGATTACCGTATTAACCCCTCGTTCCATGTGTCTCTCCTTAGGCCGGTGGTGGCTGGTCCGCTCCAGGAGTCTGAGGTGTGGGAGGTTCCTCCGCCCCCTCTGGACATCGAGATGGCCCCGGCGTACTCCGTCCGTTCCATCCTGGATTTAAGTTGTCGGGTGGGGGGACTTCAGTACCTCGTGAAGTGGGAGGGGTACGGTCCGGAGGAGCGGTGCTGGGTTCCGGTAAGGGATATCCTCGATCCCTCCCTATTGCAGGATTTCCACCGTCGCCATCCGTCCTCGTCCTCCTGGCCGTCCCTGAGGCCGGTGTCGGCGCGCTACTGGAGCTGCGCGTCAAGGGAGGGGTACTGTCACAACTTCCTCCGAAGCTGCCGCCTCTCCTTGTTCGGGCAGGCTTCGGGGTTCATCGTCACCGGCCTTCTAGCCACTGCCGCTCCTCATCTAATCATTCCATTTGTTTTGTCTTGTTTATTACACACACCTGGTTCATATCCCCTCATCAGTACCTCTATAAGTGTTCCCTCTGCCCCCTTGTCTTTGTGTGTGATTGTTTATTGTGAGGTTAGAGAAGCTCGGTGGAGCTCCTAGTATGTTGTATCACCGGGATACTTTCCCCGTGTGCCTTGTTTGTTTCAATGTGCCTGTTTTGTGCACTGGAGTGTTTTGACGCTTTACTGCGTAACCTTGTGTTGCGGAATAAATCCTGTTACTCTGTGATATACCTTCCTGCGCCTGACTCCTTCTAAATCACCTATCACAATTTCAAGGGGGGGGGGGAACTCATGTGAGATTCTAACCCTTGCCACAATCTGCGACAATTACGTGGACTAGGCACTTTACACAGAGAGCAATTTGAACAGTCAGTAAAATACTCAGATAGTTGTTTGATGATCAGAACATTCTGTTGGACTTAGGTATATTAAGGACACTTCCAGCCATGAACATATATTGGAAGACGTCCAACTACTTCAACGATTTCAATTGGCTGATGCACTTGTGCCGGGATATAATCAGTGCCACTGTTGAAGGTAGCAAAGGGCTAACTTGTACCATGTTATCTGATGGGACCAGCTACGATTTAGTGTTAAACGCTTATTTACGTTCGCAAGCATTGGCCCAAAGTGTTCAACCTTGTGAATTATTTTTTCATCTTCCAATTGATTGTTTATTGTCTGTTTGTTAATCCCTAAACAAACAACGTAATAATAATCTGGATATTGGTATCTGGTTTACAGGGAGTTTTAGGGTTAGACTCTTGGCATAATCTCACAGACATCTCTGTCTGCCTTTCATATTCCTAATGTCCAGAGAGGAATCTGTCTCTCCAGACAATGGAGGGAGTCCAAAAATACAAACAAACACAAAACATAATTATGGCTTAGTCCGATCAGAGCCCATGATTGGTCCTTGATGGCGGACATTTAATTCTGAGGGTTTTAATTGGCTGGTACAGTAGGAAGCAGAGTGGTTTTAACCAGCTCTACTGTTATCTCTCTCAGTACGGAAATAAATGATGCAGAGGACACAATGCAATATGATTGGAAGTTATTACAATGACTCATACAGATAAATAAACTGAGCATTTGTCTATTGAGATAGATAATCAGATAATATAAACAAACAAAGAGGACATGATTATTCTGTAAGTCATTCCATGCAAACCAGTTGGCCAGTTGGTGTGTTTGTGTATAGTAATAAGACAGCTTGCACATAACTTTGAATGGAGCAAAACGTAATACCTCCCCATTCCAAATAACCTTGGCGTGACCCTGGACACACCTTTCATTCTCTGCAAACATCAAAGCAGTGACTCGCTCCTGCAGGATCTAACATTTTTTTGGGTTACATTTAATCTACTGGGAGTTATCTTAACCCTCAAGAGAGTGATACGGTACCTGGAGTTAGTGTTGATAACTGGAGTTCATTGGGACGGAGTACTTTTAACTTCATTAAGAGTAACCAGAGAGAGTTAGTTAAATCTATGGAGTTAGCCACAGATGTGGGAGGGACCTCATTGGCATATTTCCCAGCATGCTCTGTTGCAGGTTGATTTTAAAACTGGTTTGTTTCAACATCTGTGTTTTCGCATGTAAATTGAATGGTTTTGATCTTCTGCTACACAAAGATAAGAAATGTACATTTTTCTAAACTAATCCAATCTGTAAGTGGTTGGATTTATAGCTGTCACGATCGTCGTATGGAGTAGACCAATGCGCAGCGTTAGTTGCGAACATACTTATTTATTAAGTGAAAGCACGAACAAAACAAGAAAACGATAACGTGACAGTCAACGGTCAAACACAAACCAACTCGAACAAGATCCCACAAAACACAAAGGGAAAACAGACAGTTTAAATATGGCTCCCAATCAGAGACAACCAGCCACAGCTGACACTCGTTGCCTCTGATTGGGAGTCACTCTGGCCAACATAGAAACAGCACCACCAGAACTCCCGACATAGAAATACGACACATAGAATGACCACACCCTGGCTCAACATATAGAGTCCCAGAGCCCGGGTGTGACAATAGCAACTGTTAGTGAGATAGTTGTTCCAGTTTACATGGTTTTCATGTACTGTATTTCTTCCACCTACTCTGACAGGCATTCTAAATGTAAGTTGTGAGTGTTGGCTTCCAACATACAGTAGATTGGATATCACATTGCAAATCACCTTAAGGTGACACATATTTAAATAAGGCTTTGCACCATTATAACTCAAAGGAAGTAAACTGAAAGAGAAATGTACTCTTTCACAGAAAAGTGTAAAATGGCAAGAGAGTTTATTAAAAACGACACTGTAAAGAGTAAAATGGCAATTGGAGTTAAATTTAAGCAACTCTCTGAGAGTTGGATATTTACTCCATTTAGTGTTGTTTTAACTCCAAAAATATCAACACCATGACCAGAGTGGTTTTAACACAAAATGAGGGTGGGACCATCTAAACCCCAAAATAGCGTTACATTTGACTCCATAGGCGTGGCGCAGGTACTAATCCAGGCCCTTATCATCTCCCGTCTAGACCACAACAACTTACTGTTGGCTGGGCTTTCTGCTTGTGCCATCAAACCCCTGCAACTTATCCAGAACGCCTCATCACGCCTGGTGTTCAACCTTCCCAAGTTCTCCCATGTCACCCCGCTCCTCCGCACACTCCACTGGCTTCCAGTCATCATCTTCAAGACCCTGGTGCTTGCCTATGGAGCAGCAAGGGGAACTGCCCCTCCCTACCTTCAGGCTATGCTCAAACCCTACACCCCAACCCGAGCACTCTGTTTTGCCACCTCTCATCTCTTGGCCCTCCCATTCTCACCCCTATGGGAAGCTCCCATTCAGTCCAGTCAAACCTCATCTCTGTCCTGGCACACCAATGGTGGAACAAGTTTCCCCCTAATGTCAGGACAGCGGAGTCCCTGCCCATCTTCCGAAAACATCAGAAACCCTACTTCTTTAAAGAGTATCTTAAATAAATCCCACAGGGATGAGCTTGCTTTATGCAGGTTTGCATCGTGTAGGCATGCCCTATGCAACAGTAGGCCAAATAAAAAAAAGGTACTCACAGTTTATGTCAGCTATTGTGTTGAAAAAGTATAGGTAGCCTAGTCAGCCCAAGACTGAATATAAACCAAATCTGATCCCATTCACATTTTCTCCTAACACAAAAAGAAGGGCTACATTACAATTTTGTTTACCCTGCTGTTTTTCCTAGCCTACAGCTGAACAGACTGAAAAATAGTTATGTTTCCATGCAATACAGCGTGTCAGATCGCTAATGTTTAGGTGTAGCCTGCTACATTTATGTAAATAGTTCTTGCTTGTGTCTGTCGGGAGTGATGTGTTATCATGTTTGCTAAATAAATAGGCTACTGGAGGAAAGTAGAGACCGCGCCTTGAGCTTTGTGCCCGGCCTGCGTGACCTACGATATCCGTGAATCTGATTGGTCAAGACACGCACAGAGCCTGCAGCTCACTCTGATGTGGAGGACAGACAAATTATGCAAGTTGACAAATCATGAGGCAAATCGGTCTAAAAAACAGCACTTTGACCATCTTTTTAATGCTTTTGTGTCAATATTTTTTATTTAACTAAATCAACTGATTGAAAAGTGCTGGGGCAAAAACCAGCTCGCCACACGTTTGCCTGCGGCCCTGATTGAAAACAAACAAACAGCGGGAACTCCACAGTCCATGTCTTAATCTCCACCGTGACCTCAAATAGCCACAGGAGTACGTGAGCATCCTTCAACCCTCTAGCAGTTCAACCATTTAGCAGAATGGTTTTGGCCACAGAGAGAGAAAAGAGGAGGAGGAAGACAGTAGGGGAAAAAGAGAGTTTTGATATTTGAGATTTAAGAGTTGAGATTTCATGTAAACCCAGTTTTTAAAATAGATCAGATGGGTATACTACAAAGCAGGATCAATGATTTAGCCAGCTAACTTTGATAAGCTACCAGAAATAAATACAAATGTTCTGGTTCATTGACAATGCTAAACGTAGATATGTTTTTGGTTGTTGAGTCAACTAGATCATTCCCATTTCAAACATATCTTTCTAAAAAAAATTAGTTACGTAAGAATATTGAGGCAAGTTAGCTGGCTAACTCATTGATCCTGATTTGTAGTATACCCCTCTGGAGACGGAAAGATAACAGAAGTCAGACTTGGAACATCTTTAACTGTCTCATATTCATGGTAACCAACACTGAGCATGATTTCAACTGTGCTGTGACCCATTTGAAGGGAGGTCTCAGGTAAGAGGTGTTGCGAGCCAATGTTTCTTCAATTTTATTCAACCATTCCCTGCTGAGTGAGAGCGAGGGAGAGAGAGAGAGAGAGAGAGAGAGAGAGAAAGAGAGATAGAGAGACAAACCATGTTCCTCCTGAGAGGAAACAGAGAGTTAAACATACAGCAGTGTCTAACTGTGCCCCCGAGCTACCTGGCAGCTGCCTGCTTTAAGCAAACTCGGCTGCAGCCTTCTACTCCAACCTTAATTTAAAGTTTTCTGTTCCATTAATTCAATTAACATGATTTGATTAGACTTCCAAAGGGTCTTAACAATGAAGAGGGATCTGAGATTTAAACTGTACTGGATATATGATATACAATGCCTTCAGAAAGTATTCATACCCCTTGATTTATTCCATATGTTGTTGTTACAGCCTGAATTCAAAATGGATTTCTCACCCATCTACACACCAATACCACATAATTACAAAGTTAAAACATGTATTTATAATTTTTTGCAAATACATTGAAAATGAAATGCAGAAATATGTCATTTACATACGTATTCACACCCCTGAGTCAATACATGTTAATATCACCTTTGGCAGCGATTACAGGTGTGAGTCTTTCTGGGTAAGTCTCTTCAATGTCGTCTTGGTAAGCAACTCCAGTGTATATTCAGTGATGTGTTGTGTTGAATTTGCCCCAAACACAACGCTTTGTATTCATGACGTAAAGTTCATTTCTTTGCCACATTTTTTGCAGTTTTACTTTAGTGTCTTATTGCAAACAGGATGCATGTTTTTGAATATGTTTTATTCTGTACAGGCTTCCTTCTTTTCACACTGTCATTTAGATTAGTCTTGAGAAGTAACTACAATGTTGTTGATCCATCCTCAGTTTTCTCTTATCACAGCCATTAAACTCTGTAACTGTTTTAAATTCACCATTGGCCTCATGGTGAAATCCCTGAGCGGTTTCGTTCCTCTCCGGCAACTGAGTTAGGAAGGACGCTTGTATCTTTTTCATCTACCAATAGGTGCCCTTCTTTGAGAGGCATTGGAAAACTTCCCTGGTCTTTGTGGTCAAATATGTGTTTGAAATTGACTGCTTGACTGAGGGACCTTACAGATAATTGTATGTGTGGGGAACAGAGATGAGGTAGTCATTCAAAAATCATGTTAAACTCTATTTTTGCACACAGAGTCCATGCAACTTATTATGTGACTTGTTAAGCAAATGTGTACTCCTGAACTTATTTAGGCTTGCCATAACAAAGGGGTTGAATACTTACTGACTCAAGACATTTCAGATTTTAGTTTTTTGTTAATTTGTAAAAATCTATAAAAACATAATTCCACTTTAAGGGGTATTGTGTGTTGGCCAGTGACCAAAAAAAATCTCAATTTAATAAAATTGAACTATTCATATAACTAGCTAGGTAACAGTTAGCTACCATCTAGTTAGTGTTTGTTTAGCTAACGTTATCTACCTTATTGCTAAAGATGGTGATGTGCAAAACAAGGCAACAACAGTACATCTGATTCACTATATACACTATGTACAAACAAATTATAGAAGAGGCCTGTGTATTAAATGTAACAAAAACCCATGGACAGCTAACAACAACTAGCTAGCTATGGTGGGCTAGCTAGCGCCTAGCGCTGAGTTAGCTAACATTAGCAGTTAACATGTGACCATTAGATACACATTTCATAAAAAAGTAACCTTCTAAAATACATATAATTAGTGTGGTTCATATATTACTAATGTAAATACAATTAATACGAGCCATCTTTTGTAAAAAAAAAAAAAAAAACACTTAACAAGCTAAAACTTTTAAAACGAAAATACATTTAATCCGAGGAGCCATCTTGTCTAATTAATTTACATACAGTTATCTAGCTAGCTTAGCTTGGCTACTCTCATATGAAGGGGGAAATCTCACTAGTTTTTCACTCTGTCAAAACACTTAAAATATACATCAAAATGACGAGAAAACTAATCACAGCTTAGATAAACATGTTATATTTAGATTTCAAAAACAAAACCATGCTTATAAATGTTACAAACCTGAAAACAGGATGAATAAAGAGATGAAAAATTGACATTTTTCCTTCTCTTCTCTTCCTGCTTCTCTTCTTACAATGTATGAGTCACGTGCCTGCAGCTAACAGTTCGACTGACTCCATCTAGTGGTAGCGCTAAATATACATGTATATTAAAGCAAAACCATGGAGGACTACAATAGTAATGTTGTGAACAAACAAACTTTGATTCCAAAATATGGAAATTAATAGAATCTATCACAGGAAATGTTTTGTTGTTGTAAGGGTAATAATATAAGCCAGATAGGCCTATCACCTACATGAACATTATGCCATTATGTCAGTCATAAGTCCCAAAGAGGGTGTTTCCATGCTTGACATCAATGTGTGCACAACTACAATGGTAATAAAATGGCACATTTGCGGAAATGTTATATAACATACTATTTACACGTAGAATGGAATGGTTTGCCTTGTGTGGTAGGATTTGTGGACTTTGACACTCTTATAACCAGCCATATAATATTACAATATATGTCACAACGTGTCTAAAAACATCTGTGTCATGACAGTGTTATGACAGTGCTATGACAGGTTATGTCAGCTGTTATAACATATTATGACATGTTATGACACTAGGTTTTAAATAAAGTGCTAACGAAAACTCCAACTGTGAAAATATTCCTTTCACATGTGGAATTTCAGATTCACATGTGGGGTTGAAATAATGTTATTCTCCTCACATGTGAAAAGATGGTGTTACATGTTGCAGTAGCAATCAGTGGAATTAGGGTGACCACATCTAAAAAGCCCAAATGATTTTGCGGGACATTCGGGGAACAGTGGACAGAATACATTTTTGGTGGGGCAGGTTAATGGATCACGTTCAAATGGCGATATAGTTCTGCTGTAGGAAGGTCACTGCCTGGAAGCCCTTTCCTGAAGTCCAATGACCTTGTGGCCTCATGGGTGGAATGTCATTAAAATATTTCATAATTAAAAAATGAATTAAAAAAAATTATAATAATAAAGCAGAAAATCTGGTGTTTCTATGTCAAAAGGTTTTGTTATATTTCAGTCATCATGTATATAAAGTGTAATATTGGGATGCAAACTCAAAATTAAATACATTTCAACTCTATAGCTGACATGGTACAGGTGTCTTATTTTTTTTAAGCCCATAACCATGTCTGTGAGGTGTATATTTTTGTTTCAAAGTAGATTGGTTTAAGACTACCAATAAACACTCTGTGTGACCCTGATTTAGCCCACCGCAGTAAAAGGTTAAAGGGGCAATCCTTAGTTACTATATACATTTTCGGGGCTTACAGTGCCTTCAGAAAGTATTCACAACCCTTGACTTTTTCCAGATTTAGTTGTGTTACAGATTTTTTGTCACTGGTCTGCACACAATACTCTATAAGTGGAATTATGTTTTTCAATATTTTTACAAATTAATTACAAATGAAAAGCTGAAATGTCTTGAGTCAATAAGTATTCAACCCCTTTGTTATGGCAAGCCTAAATAAATTCAGGAGTAAAAATGTGCTTCACAAGTCACAAAATAATTTGCATGGACTTAAATCAAATACATTTTTATTTGTCACATGCGTCGAATGCAACAGGTGTAGTAGACCTTACTGTGAAACGCTTACTTACTAGCCCTTAACCAACAATGCAGATTTTTCAAAAGGTGCTTCTACAAAGTATTTACTTACGGGTGTGAATACTTATGTAAATGAGATATTTCTGTATTTCATTTTCAATAAATGTGCAAACATTTCTAAAAACATGTTTTCACTTTATCATTATGGGGTATTGTGTGTACCACTGTATAGCCTAAAAACATGGTTAAAAATATAACTGTAATATCATGGATGGTCAGTCCTTGCATCCATAGCGTAGTCTATGGATATGAGTGGTTGCATTTCTCCAGCCTCATCCCTCAGCTTTTTACTGAAACTGTGGCGGGGATATACTTGGTGAATGTTTAAATTAAGGATTGTTGCTTTAATAGAGTAATAGTATTATTATATAGTGCAATACTCTAGTGAGTGAGTTAGTTTTGTGCCATTCATATCAAGCAAAACTTCTGAAATTGAGAACAAAATTCTTACTACTGCAAAGAGAAAGAATAATATTGAAAGAAAAACATAAACCCAAAGTATTGAAAGCTAAACAAAATGCAAGGAAAACATTTAGAAATGAAAGAACAAATGAATTGCAAGTGAATGCAAAAATATTGTTCTATATCGTGGAGCTCCACCCCATAGGGGAGCTCTGCTCCTAGTGGTTTACCCCTCTGCCCTAAGGCAGCAGCAGCCTGAGACAAAATTATGCACACACCTACAGCCAATAGGAGTACAGGTGTCCCTATAAGAGGGGATGCCTCCCCTCAATCAGCCTCCCTTTTTCTTCAGCGACTGGATGACTAGACTGAAGAGCCAAGAAGAGACGAAGCACGAAGACTCAGGACGAAAAAACGCCGTTGATATTCCAGTCATCAACGTCGTCTAAATGAGCACACCGGGAGATTTTCCACCCCCAAAAGCTCTTTTCAGAGCTCAGTGCAGATGCACTTTCATGGCGGCCGGTGACCACCACGACCTATGTTTCGTGTGTTTGGGATCCCAGCATGCCAAGGAAGGCGTCTGCAGTCCCCCGAATTGCGCCTCCTGCGCCCTCCTTTCTTTAAAGGAGAGGAAGCAGCGTTGGGCGTTTTTCAGGGAGGACATCCCCCTTGAGGATGTGTTGTCGATACTAGCCTCTGCTTCAGAGGCGTCGTCCGACGGCGCAGACTCGGGGGAAGATAGGGACTTTGAGGAGGGGTCTGGCATTCCAATGGAACAGTCGGACCCCGTCCCTCATACTTTCAAGCCCCCCTTTCCTTTGGAGAGCGAGAGGGCTTGTAGTCCCTATAGCGAAGGGGATACGAGCTCTGAGAGATCAGAAGCTCTCTCTTTCGCTGCAGCCTCTCTGAGATCGGATTTTCCGGGTCTCATTGAGAGAGCTGCTCAACGGCTGGTAATAAGGCTGCCCCCTCTTCCCTCCGCACCGGGGGTTGATATGATGGAGGGCGGTCCTTATTCCAGGCCAAGGAAGGCGGCAGAGCCAGTGGCTCCTGCCATGCCTTCTTTGGCTAGGTACGTTGAGGGCTCGTGGGAGGCACCTTTAGCGGCGCGTTCGCCTGTAAAAGCGTATCTCCCATTCACGAGAGTGGAAGGAAGGTTTCAGGGTCAGGGAATCCCCAGGTTAGAGAGCGCCATGGCGGCGTATCTCGTACCGGGTTTGAGCCCTTGGCCCTCTTCCAAGAAGGCCACGTTGCCATCCCAGAAGGACCGACTCACAGCGTCGCTGTTAGAGAAGTCCTTTGGGTTGGGAGCCCAAGCTGTAGCAGCAGCTAACAACATTACCCTCTTGGCGGCCTCTCTGTCCCGTTTAACCACGGGTAAGACAGAGCTGGCACCGGAGGAGGAGTCCAGAATTTCTGGCGCCATACTCCACCTGACACAGGCGTCCGCAGTCTGCGCGGGGAGGTCCATGGCCACTTCGGTGGTCGGGGAACGACACCTCTGGTTGTCATTGACATCCATGAAAGAGGCAGACAGGACGTCTCTCTTGAACGCCCCCCTCTCTGACGACGGCCTCTTTGGGGTCGCAGTCAAAGAGGCGACGGAGCGTTTTTCTAAGCTAGAGGAGGAGAAGAAGCAGTTGGCCAAGCACCTGCCGTTGGCAGGACGACTCGGCCCCCCTCCTTCCCAAAGGCCATCTACCTCCGAACCCTCTTAGTAGACCGGGGTCTACGACGAGGCGGCGTAATCGGCGTCATCCGGCGGCCACGAGCAGCAAGGGAACGGGCCTGGCCCTCCCAGCAGCTATGGTAGCCCCACTACAGCCGGCGAGGGAGGTGACGAGGACGCCGACCTGGCCCTCCAAGGGAGGCAAGAGGAGGCGTACGTGACGGGACGCGGGGGAGAGGATGGAGGACGCATCGATGGTGTCGAACGTGCCCACTGTTCCCCCCCACCCTTCGGTTGAAGGGATGGGTGTTGATGTAAATGCCTTTGTTGATGTGTTTAATAAAGAGTTGGCTCCACCTGACTTTGTCAAAAAAGAGCCTCTTTTCCATAATACGTCCGAGAGCGTTCAAATCTCACCCTCTCTTCCTTACCACTCTAAGAGCCGTTCAGCCCACCGAGGGTGCGTTGCTGAACAGGCACTAAGAGTAGGTATCCAGAAGACCTCAATCAGGTCGTCACATCACACTTCACGTATAAGAAGTGCTTTACATAGAAGGCAGCAGTCCCGGTCAGATTCTGACATGAGGACGCAGCCGCTATTTGGGGATGGCGCACTAGCACAGACTAAGGTCTCCACTAGTACGAGCCAGACCCATGCTGCGTTTACGGAGGGCCCGATTACCGCGGTCACCAAGGTACCTCATACTACAGACTTCTAGGAGTACTGTAGTGAAGGGCTCTGATAGCGAATTGCAGTCACCTAAGATGACGCAATCGCTTGCTGGGGATGGTGCCCTGCCGCAGGCTGTGGCCTCGGTCAGCGCAATTCAGACCCGCGATGCGTTCAAGGAGGGCAGGAATACGACGGTTACGGGTTTAACCGATGTCCCTGCTCCTCTTTCTTTCTCAGAACGCATTGATAGTTCCTCTCCCTTTCACGGGAGGCCCACCTTGGGCTGTTCCACCACTTCAATGTTGGGGAACAGTGGCGGTAAGGGCCATAGAGGAATACAGGTCCTTCCTACTGGATGCACCACAGCTTCGCGCCCAGCCACTTTCTCTGCATTGCTGGCAGTGGCGAAGAAGCTGCACCCTCTCACGCTGGCTAGAACAGACGTTGCAGAAGGGTTATGCTCTCCAATTCCACCGGACCCCACCCCCGTTCAGGGGAGTGGTGGAGACGGTGATGAAAACACCAGACAAAGTGGCCGCTCTGATGACAGAGATTACGGAATTTTTGGCAAAGGAGGCGGTGACAGTAGTTCCCCGGGAGCAAAGGAACAAAGGGCTATATTCGCCTTATTTCCTAGTGCCCAAAAAGACGGGGGGAGTGAGGCCGATTTTGGATTTACGCATTCTCAACGAGAGCATAACCAAACGGCCCTTCCGAATGCTAACGACAAAACGTCTGCTGGAATGTGTCCAGAGAGGGGACTTTTGTACGAGCATAGACCTAAAGGACGCGTACTTTCATGTGCCGGTTCAGCCGCGTCACAGGAAGTTTCTGCGGTTCGCCTTTCAAGGGGTGGCGTACGAATACACGAGGATGCCATTTGGGTACGCCCTGGCACCTTGCACATTTTCCAAGTGTGTGGAGGCGGCATTGGAACCGTTGCGTCGTCAGGGAATACGGCTACTAGCCTACCTGGACGACCTACTGGTTCTCGCCCCGTCAGCAGAGCTGGCGATCACTCACACAACACAGACAGTGATGCATCTCACAAGTCTGGGGTTTGCTGTGAATTGGAAAAAGAGCGCGCCCTGGCCCACTCATCAGATTGTCTACCTGGGGATACAGCTAGACACTGTGAGGATGAGTGCTCAAATTTCGGACCCCCGAAGGGTAGCCTTGTTGCTAGCCCTGAGGAAGTGTCATCCGAATCACACGGTGACGGCGCTGTCGATCATGTCACTTTTGGGTCTCATGTCGTCAGCCCACTCTGTGGTTCCGCTGGGACTCCTGCATATGCGCAGGATGCAGCGATGGTTCGCCCAACTAAGACTAGACCCATTGCGTCAACGTCATCGGTTGGTGGTGGTTCCACTCTCGCTAAGTGCAGATCTGAACTATTGGAGAAACCCGCGCGTTCTCACGCACGGAGTCCTGATAGGAAAGGTGTCCTCTCACATCCCAGTATTCACGGATGCGTCCCTGACAGGATGGGGAGGGACATGTCAGACTCAAGCAATAGGAGGTGTGTGGCCTCAATCAGGTCGTCATATCAACCTCTTGGAGTTGGAAACGGTTCGACTGGTTCTGACCCACTTCGCGCCTACCCTTCGGGGTCGCGATGTGCTGGTCTGGTCAGACAACCGGTGATAGCGCCCGATCGCCCGGGGGCTCCGTGGTTTGTGGAGATGAGTCAGATGTTGATTGCGCCACCTTGGCCAATTCCACATCGACGGGACGCGTTGTCTCAGGCGGGAGGCACGATAGGGAAATTGCCCATAATCGGCCAACCACTGAAGGCCTGGCTGCTGAAAGGGACAGGCTAGAGCGCCGTGGGTTATCTGATGCAGTGATCAGGACCATACAGGGTTCACGTGCCAGTTCCACTTCTAAGATGTATGCCAGCAGATGGAACGTGTTTTCACGATGGTGTGTCACACAAGGTGTAGACCCCATGAGCTGTCAGGTGGAGAGTATTCTCTCTTTTCTACAGCTCATGTTTGATAAGCAAAAATCGCCTGCCACTATTAGGGTGTTTGCAGCAGCGATTTCAGCTTGTCATGAGGGGTTTGGCAGAGACAATGTCTTTAGCCACCCTCTAGTGAAACGCTTCCTATTAGGAACGCGGCGACTTAGGCCAACACCTAGAGTCACGCTTCCTCAGTGGGATTTGGCTTTGGTACTCGAAGCGCTATGTAAGTCGCCGTTCGAGCCATTGAATCAAATACCCCTCAAGATGCTGTCTATTAAGACAGCACTGTTGCTCGCTTTGACTACAGCTAAGCGGGTTAGTGATTTGTGTGCACTTTCGACGAGACCTGACTGCCTGGCCATCAATGGTGACCTGAGCAGAGTTACGTCCTAACCCGGCATTTGTGCCGAAGGTTATTAAGAGTTCATATAGGTCACAGACCGTGGAGCTGTGGGCTTTTTCTCCTCCTCCTCATAGAGAGAGGAGTGAGAAAAAGCTCCATCGCCTGTGCCCGGTACGCGCTTTGGCGTGTTACGTCGAGCGCACAGCAGCGATCAGGTCATCGCCTCAGTTGTTTGTGTGTCACGGTGCGGCTGCACTAGGTAGACCACTTTCAAAACAGCGGTTGTCTCATTGGCTTTGTGAAGGCATTGAGACAGCTTATGAGGCAGCGGGGCGGCAATTGCCTCAGGGTATCAGAGCTCACTCCACTCGTGGAGTAGCGGCTTCTACTGCCCTTTTCAGTGGAACAGGGGTAGAGGATATCCGTCTCCATTTATCCGTTTCTATCTCTTAGATATGTCTTCTAACTCTCTGGCTCGATCTGTACTCAGTGTGGCTGAAGGGAAATCTTGAGCAAGATAGAGAGAAGAAGCAGGACTGTGGATATAGGTTTCCATCAGGTCCGCTTTGGTTAGGAAGACGTGTTTTTGATAGATGTGTTTTCTAACTCTTTGGCTCGGTCTGTACTCAGCATAGCTGAAGGGAGATCTTGAGCTAGGAAGAGAGGGAAAAGCAGGACTATGGACAGGGTTTCCATCAGGTCCGCTTTGGATAAGAAAACATATTTTGTGGCATGAATCCTGACTGACAGGGTCAGTACAGTAGAGGCATGCGTTGATTAACAGAATGTGAGGTCATCTATCTGCTTGTTCAGTTAGTATGACTCATGTTTTTGTTCCTGCCCACTAATCTCTGGGATTCCATTGAGTGAGTGAGGCGGTCTACCGCGTTTATAATGTAGAGTGACACTTGGTGTCATTCCATTAGTGGTCGGTAGTGTTTTCACAGAATATTGAGGCACATCTATCTGCTAGTACAGATTAGTATGGCTTCTATTCTGGTGATCTGCCCACTAGTCATTGGCATTGCCATTGGACTAGGTGGGGCGGGTCTTTAACCGATGACACGGTATATTGTGACACCCGTAGGGGTTTTTAGTTGCTGTACTGCGGGACTCGGTTGCAGCCATTGCTAGGCCTGACTTTCTCGTTTCGATGGGAAGTGTTAGGCTCGGCAGGGAGTACATTTTGGAGCGCTACGCTCCGCCTTAAACCACTAGGAGCAGAGCTCCCCTATGCTGCGGAGCTCCACGATATAGAACGATTAGTTACCGGAGTGTAACTCCAGTTCTATGAGTGGAGCGGAGCCCCATAGGACTTAAGGCCCTGCCGACCCTCTCTAGTCTCGCTGAAGAAAAATATCTTGGGAGGCTGATTGAGGGGAGGCATCCCCTCTTATAGGGACACCTGTACTCCTATTGGCTGTAGGTGTGTGCATAATTTTGTCTCAGGCTGCTGCTGCCTTAGGGCAGAGGGGTAAACCACTAGGAGCAGAGCTCCCCTATGGGGCTCCGCTCCACTCATAGAACTGGAGTTACACTCCGGTAACTAATCGTTTTCAGCGACAACAAAATAATTATGATAATGTGTTTAAATAAAATGCCTCCCTCTTTCCTGCAATTTTCCCTATCTTTGGTTTTGTTACCCTGGCCTTTGCGTTCGCTACCTTTTTTCCCAGTCTGGTCTCAGAGCAAAACATATTATATTTTACAAAAATACGTGCCACTCCATTTATGATATGTTACTTTATGTGGTTAGTTTACATTATTTGATCCGTTTAGTATTTTACATTATGTTCAATAAGTTGGTCGGGGTGGATGGGTGGGCGTATAACATGAATGTCTAGTTACCCGAAGGTTGCATGTTCAAATCTCATCAAGGACAACTTTAGTTAATTTGCAACTACTTACTACTTTTTAGCTACTTAGCATGTTAGCTAACCCTTCCACTAACCTTAACCCTAACCTTAACCTCTAACACTAACCCCACGCCTAGCTAACGTTAACCACCTAGTTAACGTTAGCATTAGCCACCTAGCCAGCGTTAGCCTCAACAAATTGGAATTCTTAACATATCATATTGAAATTGAGCTCAGGTGCATCCTGTTTCCATTGATCATCCTTGAGATGTTTCTACAACTTGATTGGAGTCCACCTCTGGTAAATTAAATTGATTGGACATGATTTGGAAAGGCACACACCTGTCTATATAAGGTCCCACAGTTGACAATGCATATCAGAGCAAAAACCAAGCCATGAGGTCGAAGGAATTGTCCATAGAGACAGGATTGTGTCGAGGCACAGATCTGGGCAAGGGTACCAAAAAATGTCTGCAGCATTGAAGGTCCCCAAGAACACAGTGGCCTCCATCATTCTTAAATGGAAGAACTTCCTAGAGTTAGCCCCCCAGCCAAACTAAGCAATCGGGGGAGAAGGGCCTTGGTCAGGTAGGTGACCAAGAACCTGATGGTCACTCTGACAGAGCTCCAGAGTTCCTCTGTGGAGATGAGAGAACCTTCCAGAAGGACAACCATCTCTGCAGCTCCACCAATCAGGCCTTTATGTTAGAATGGCCAGACGGTAGCCACTCCTCAGTAAAAGGCACATGACAGCCCGCTTGGAGTTTGCCAAAAGGTACCTAAAGACTCAGACCATGAGAAACAAGATTCTCTCATATGTATTGCAAATTCGTAACATATTTTACGAATTGCAATTTGTAACATATCATACGAATTGTAATTAGTAACATACCATATATTCTGGTCTGATAAAACAAAGATTGAACTCTTTGGCTTGAATTCCAAGTGCCACGTCTGGAGGAAACCTGGCACCATCCATACGGTGAAGCATGGTGAGGGCAGCATCATGCTGTGTGGATGTTTTTCAGCGACAGGGACTGGGAGACTAGTCAGGATCGAGGCAAAGATGAACGAAGCAAAGTACAGAGATATCCTTGATGAAAACCTGCTCCAGAGCTCTCAAGACCTCAGACTGGGGCGAAGGTTCACCTTCCATCAGGACAACAACCCTACGGACACAGCCCACCGACCATCCGTTCAAGAGGAAATCGGCCCGTGGCTGAATCTAGTTGATGATCCCTGTCATATTATGTTGTACGACCGCTATTACATTGGTAGGCCAATGTAATGTAACCTAAAGTAAAGTAACATATACTAAATGGAGTGGTACAGATTTTAATAAAATATAATACTTTTGGCTCTGAGACCAGGTTATTTTTCCAGTTTCAAGTTTTGTTACATTCACATCACCCTGCATCCCACTGCTGGTTTACTTCTGAAGCTAAGCAGGGTCGGTCCTGGTCAGTCCCTGGATGGGAGACAAGCTGTAGCTGGAAGTGGTGGAATAAACGTGAGGAAAAAAACACGTGAAAAATGTACATGCGTCTGCTAAATGGCATATTATTATTATTATATTATTACATGTGAAACTACACATGTGTCCGAAAACAACGTGTCTAACTAGTTAATTTAAAAAAAGTATATATAAACAAATAAGGAACGTGACATTTTTCCCATGGGATTTGTTCAATCAATCAATAAATCTAATTGATTTATAAAGCCCTTTTTACATCAGCAATTGTCACAAAGTGCTTATAGAGAAAACAAGCCTAAACACCCAAAGAGCAAGCAATGCAAATGTAGAAGTCTGAAAACCACGTGTTTTTTTCATGCTTTTTTTTTGTGAGGGCTGTTCAGACATTATTATTACAAACATCACTGAGCCCTGCCTACTGAATTTTACAATACAACTGGCATGAGGCCCTGCAACACTTATCTTGGTCATTATCACTCAAACATTATGTGGGTAATTTCCTAAATGGCTGTTCACTTTTCTAGAGATGAATGTTGATCTCTAACACTGAGTATGACCCAGTCGTCTCTGCTAATAAGGACCTCTGATTGGTGGACACCCAGTCACTCTACACCAGAGCTTAACCCCTCACTGGCCAAAACAAATGAACCACAACATCTAGGCACCATACACAGGGTGTCCTATATGAAATAGACTAACACATCACTCACTACATAGCCCGTTGTGCAATTGTACGCTCTGAATTAAATGTTATATATTCATTCAATTATGTAAACTCCTCATTGGTTCTCATATCAATAAATCTACACAAATTACAAATTATAAACAAGCATGAGTTCAAATACAAACTCTCTTTATCCACCCAAATCAACGGATCCCATTTATAATTCTCATGAAGCTTTCCTAAATTATAATGCAAATGAGAGTATGAATAAGCAAGAGAGATTATGATGCACTATCTGTCTATCTCTATAGCACATCATGTATCCAATACCACATCTCTAATTGGCTATCACTGTCATTGTACCTTGTTTCAGAATGCCTGGGCAGCATAAATTAACAAGCAAGCGCTGTTACCTAATTGCCTTGATTAGCATAGAGCCCTGCTGCAAAGCAAAGACAGCAATCAGAGCAGGAAATCAACAGTGATTATCTCTACCCACATCACTGTTAACAGTGACAAACGGGTCTAAATATTGAGTGCAGAATGGGGCAAATCTGGGACTGACACAGAATGTTTTAAAAGGGCCATAATTGGGCTGTGTGTGTGTGTGTGTGTGTTTGTCTAATGGTGTGTCTCTTAGCATATGACTCAGACCTCGCTGGAATAGTACTTAATTCCTGTGTCATATATACAGTCTGTGACTCAAGTTGTCCATTAATCTCCAGCAGGAATGTATTAATTGCTGTTAATGAAAGTTGTGATAAATGCCATGGCGATTGAACCTGAGTAATGCATTAGCCCAGAGAGACTGTACTGGTTATTACAGCTTAATCCCCATGGGGCACACATGTTATAATCAAGGAGCTGACAAATCAACACAGTGTCATTAAACGGAATCAAGGCCTTTCAGCACAGACCTACCCTGATGCCTTGGAAATGGACCAAGAGGTGGAGCTGTGTTTCTCCCCCCAGGCTTCCAATGAATGATCCCTTATTGATATCACTTGTTAAATCCACTTCAATCAGTGTAGTTGAAGGGGAGGAGACATGTTAAATAAGGATTTTTAAGCCTTGAGACAATTCAGACATGGATTGTTTATGTGTGCCATTCAGAGGGTGAATGGGCAAGACAAAATATTTAAGTGCCTTTGAACGGGGTATGGAGTCCATGCCGTGACGAAATGAGGCTGTTCTGATGGCAAAAAAAGGGTGGGTGGGGTGAAATTCAATATTAGGAAGATGTTCCATTACTCAGTGTGTATGGTAATGTCATAGTGTGGCAATCGTCACAACACCCCGAACTGAACTAATTAAAGGAAAACTTCAAGATATATAACTTTCAAAATACTGAAATCATCCCCGTATGATGTATACAAAATGTGTCAAACGGGGAAGATTACTGTATTTTGAAAGTTACATAGCTTGAAAACCTGAGTGCTGACAAGCAAAACACTTTGGGACTATGTCAACAATGGACTAATTAAACAAATACCAAAATATAGTTTTTGGGTGGAATTTCCCATTAAATCAGTTTCTCATCTACTAGGTTTCCATCCAATTGGACAGATTTTATAAAATACGCATAAAAACAAAATGCACATTTCCCACCAGAAATGTGTTTCCATCAAATTGACTTGTTGCGGATAAAAGGTTGTGCATGATGATGTAGTGCACATAAAAATAACTTTTGATGTCAAATTCCCATGTACCTGTAATGTCTCCTCCTGTTGCTCCCCTGCGGCGCTCTGATTTGCCGGTCTACTGAGCCACCAGTCTGAGCGCACCACCTCGGCAACACCGGAATGGAAACCCAACGCACCCTAATCACCTCCAGCGCACCTGCACCTCATCATCTCATCACCACCACTAGCCACTATTCAGTCATTGTTGCGTGTAATTGTTAGCGTCGTGTCGTTTACTCGCTCCTTGTTATTCTCTTTCTCATTGTTAAGTAAACCTTTACCTTGTTGATTCGTATCCTCAGTACTCGTCACAGAATTACACACCTCTCACGAAAATGAATGCAGCAGGTAAATCTCCTGGAGTTTCCCAGCGCCTCGACCAGCATCAGCAGCAGCTTTCCCAGTTGAATGCCGCCATGCAGGAAGTGCTCCAAACTCTGCATAATCTGCCCAGCGCTCCGGTTCCACCTCAGGGAGTGGCGAGTGCACCCAGTCCACCTGTTCCCATGCTATCACCAACTTCTGAGGGACCCCTCGCCCTACCGGAGCGCTATGACGGTAAAACTACTAAATGTAGCGGCTTCTTGCTACAGGTTTCACTTTATCTGGCGCGTCAGCCTGGGGCATATCCTTCTGACCAAGCCAGGATAGCGCTGGTGATTTCGCTACTTAAAGGAAAGGCGTTGGATTGGGCCACGGCAGTCTGGGAAGGAAGTGAGGCCGCTGCGCTTCCCTCCTCCACCTTCCTCGCTCGGTTCAGGGCGATGTTTGATCATCCCATGGAGGGAAAGGACGGGGTGAGCGTCTCCTCCAGCTACAACAGGGAGAAGGGCCCGCGTCCGAGTACGCTATGAGCTTTCTCACAGTGGCGGCGTCTTCCGGCTGGAATGAGCGTGCTCTGCGCACGGCCTTCAGGAGAGGCTTACGGGAGGCCATCAAGATGGAACTCTCATGTCGGGACGACGAGATGGACTTTGATACCCTCATCGCCACGTCCATCCGTCTTCACGACATGTTGAGACACAGACGGCGTTCCCAACACCTCCCCGAGCCTCGACGCTCACCCCATCTGAGCTAAGGAAGCCGCCCTGCCTCCGAGTCCTCACCCATGGAGGTGGGCAGCACCCCCTACACCACCATGGACCACAGATCTCCTGGCGGCTCCCAATCTAGGCGGTATGACTCCCGTCGCCGCTCCGTGAGTGTTACGTCATCTCCTATTACAAAACCATTGTTTTTAGTTCCAATAACGGTGACTGGTTATTCCTTCTCTTCCATTTCCACTGCAATGATAGATTCCGGATCAGCGGGGAACCTTATAGATAGGGAGCTGGTCTTTGAATGGGGGTTGCCCACCGTGCCACTGCCTTCTCCACTACACGTCACCTCGCTGGACAATAAACCACTTGGATCAGACACCATTACGCACATCACTCTCCCCATCACCATCACCATTCCCACACTACCGGAGCAACACGAGGAGCTGTCATTCCACATCGTCACGTCACCCCTTCCCCGGATCGTCTTGGGATTGCACTGGCTCAGACTACACAACCCCACCATCAATTGGATCACCAAGAGGATCACAGCCTGGTCCACTCATGCCGGAAGACCTGCCTGCCGGTGGTTTGTTGTTCCACGTCCAGCCCAACATTCCACGTCAGTACGCAGATCTCTCCGATGTCTTCTCTTCATCAAAGGCTATGTGTCTCCCTCCTCACAGGCCCTGGGACTGCGCCATTGACCTGCTGGAGGGACAACACCCCCCGAAGAGTCGCATTTACAGTGGCTTGCGAAACTATTCACCCCCCTTGCCATTTTTCCTATTTTGTTGCCTTACAACCTATAATTAAAATGGATTTTTTCGGGGGTTTGTATCGTTTGATTTACACAACATGCCTACCACTTTGAAGATGCAAAATATTTTTTAAGTGAAACAAACAAGAAATAAGACAAAAAAACTGAAAACTTGAGCGTGCATAACTATTCACCCCTCCAAAGTCAATACTTTGTAGAGCCACCTTTTGCAGAAATTACAGCTGCAAGTCTCTTGGGGTATGTCTCTATAAGCTTGGCACATCTAGGCACTGGGATTTTTGTCCATTCTTCAAGGCAAAACTGCTCCAGCTCCTTCAAGTTGGATGGGTTCCGCAATCTTTAAGTCATACCACAGATTCTCAATTGGATTGAAGTCTGGGCTTTGACTAGGCCATTCCAAGACATTTAAATGATTCCCCTTAAACCACTCAAGTGTTGCTTTAGCAGTATGCTTAGGGTCATTGTCCTGCTGGAAGGTGAACCTCCGTCCCAGTCTCAAATCTCTGGAAGACTGAAACAGGTTTCCCTCAAGAATTTCCCTGTATTTAGCGCCATCCATCATTCCTTCAATTCTGACCAGTTTCCCAGTCCCAGCCGATGACAAACATCCCCACACCATGATGCTGCCACCACCATGCTTTACTGTGGGGATGGTGTTCTCGGGGTGATGAGAGGTGTTGGGTTTGTGCCAGACATAGTGTTTTCCATAATGGCCAAAAAGCTCAATTTTAGTCTCATCTGAGCAGAGTACCTTCTTCCATATGTTTGGGGAGTCTCCCACATGGCTTTTGGCGAACACCAAACGTGTTTGCTTATTTTTTCTGGCCACTCTTCCATAAAGCCCAGCTCTGTGGAGTGTATGGCTTAAAGTGGTCCTATGGACAGATACTCCAATCTCCGCTGTGGAGCTTTGCAGCTCCTTCAGGGTTATCTTTGGTCTCTTTGTTGCCTCTCTGAAATGCCCTCCTTGCCTGGTCCGTGAGTTTTGGTGGGCGGCCCTCTCTTGGCAGGTTTGTTGTGGTGCCATATTCTTTCCATTTGTATTTAATGGTGCTTCGTGGAATGTTCAAAGTTTCAAATATTTTTGTATAACCCAACCCTGATCTGTACTTCTCCACAACTTTGTCCCTGACCTGTTTGGAGAGCTCCTTGGTCTTCATGGTGCCGCTTGCTTGGTGGTGCCCCTTGCTTAGTGGTGTTGCAGACTCTGGAGCCTTTCAGAACAGGTGTATATATAATGAGATCATGTGACAGATCATGTGACACTTAGATTGCACACAGGTGGACTTTATTTAACAAATTATGTGACTTCTGAATGTAATTGGTTGCACCAGATCTTATTTAGGGGCTTCATAGCAAAGGGGGTGAATAAATACGCACTTACCACTTTATTTGAAATAAGTGATTTTTTTCATTTCACTTAACCAATTTGGACTATTTTGTGTATGTCCATCACATGAAATCCAAATCCAAATCCATTTAAATTACAGGTTGTAATGCAACAAAATAGGAAATATCGCCAAGGGGGATGAATACTTTTGCAAGGCACTGTACTCCCTTTCCATGGCGGAGACTGAGGCCATGGAGAAGTATGTGGCGGAGACCCTGAAACAGGGGTTCATCAGACACTCTACCTTTCATGCCTCCGCCAGCTTCTTCTTCGTGGCCAAAAAGACGGTGGTGGTCTTCGTTCTGGAGGAATGGAGACACAGCTGGAGGGCGCAGTCCATCCATTCCGGATTCTTACTGACCACCGGAATTTGGAGCACATACGGGCAGCAAAACGGATGAACTCTCGTCAAGCCAGGTGGGCCCAATTTCTTACTCGCTTTCAGTTCATTCTGTCCTACCGCCCAGGATCCCAGAATGGGAAAGCCGACGCACTCTCCAGGATGCACCATACCGGAGAAAATAAGGATCTTGGGGGTCCTATCCTGCCCCCGTCTCTCATCGTTGTACCTGTCATTTGGGATGTGGACGAAGACATCCGCCTGTTGGCTCAGGAGGACCCAGTGCCTGCCAACGCCCCTCCATGACCGCCTACTGATCTGGACGAACACCACCCTTATGGCAGGGTACTCCAGTATTACGCGCACCCTGCATTCTTTTTCACAAAAATACTGGTTGCCCACCTTTGATACTGATGTCTCTCGCTATGTCAACTCCTGTTCTGTATGTGCCCAAACGAAGACACCTTGGAACGCCCTGGCAGGCAAACTAGTTCCTCTACCAGTGCCTCATCAACCTTGGTCACACCTGTCAATAGACTTTGTCACTGACCTCCCACGTTCTGACGGCTTCACCACAATCATGGTGGTCGTAGATCGGTTCTCAATCATACCGTTTTTTTGCCACTAACTAGACTTCCTTCTGCTCTCCAGGTTGCTGAGGTCCTGTTCCAACAGGTCTTCCGGCACTATGGACTTCCGGAGGACATCGTCTCAGACCGTGGCCCCCAATTCACCTCCCGAGTGTGGAAGGCTTTCCGGGAGAAGATCGGGGCCACGGCCAGCCTCACTTCCGGGTATAGGCCTCAGTCAAATGGGCAAGTGGGGCGCATGAACCAGGAGCTGGGGAGGTTTCTTCGTTGCCACTGTCAGGATCGGTAGGGTGAGTGGGTGAGGTTTCTTCCCTGGGCAGAATATGCCCAGAACTCCCTCGTTCACTCCTTCACGGGGCTCACTCCCTTCCAATGCATCCTGGGGTACCAGCTGGCCCTGGCCCCTTGGACACCCAGCCAGACCGATGCGCCCACTGTCAACGAGTGGTTCCGCAGGGCCGGACAGGTCTGGGACGCCGCCCATGTTCGTCTCCAGAGGACCATTCGCCGGCAGAAAGACCAAGCTGACCGCCACCGCTGTGAGGCTCCCGTATTCCAGCCTGGTGATCGTGTCTGGCTGTCCACTCAAAACCTCCCTCTCCGCCTGCCCTGCAAGAAACTGAGCCCCCGGTTTGTGGGGCCATTTAAGATCCTCCGACAGATTAATAAAGTGTCGTACCGGCTGCTCCTTCCCCCTCACTACCATGTCTCACCTACTTTTCATGTGTATCTCCTCAGGCCGGTGGTTCCTGGTCCTCTGGCGGATGCCGTCCCCCGGGATACGCCCCCTCTGCCCCTGGACATTGACGGGAGTCCGGTGTATGCTGTGAGGGACCTGCTGGACTCCAGGTTCCGTGGGGGATGGTTCCGTTACCTGGTGGACTAGGAGGGGCATGGCCCTGAGGAGAGGAGCTGGGTTCTGGCTGGGGATGTTCTGGACCCCAACCTAATTCGGGACTTACACTGTCGCCGCCCTGACTGGCCCGCTCCTCGTCCTCGGGGTCGTCCTCATGGTTGGTAATATCCTGCGGCGGGAGCCGCGCGTCCAGGGGGGGGCACTGTCACGTCTCCTCCCGTTGCTCCCCTCCGGCGCTCTGATTCACCTGTCTACTGAGCCACCGGTCTGAGCGCACCACCTCGGCAACACAGGAATGGAAACACAACGCACCCTAATCACCTCCAGCGCACCTGCACCTCATCATCTCATCACCACCACTATATAGCGTCGTGTCGTTTACTCACTCCTTGTTATTCTCTTTCACATTGTTAAGTAAACCTTTACCTTGTTGATGTCTGCGTCCTGCCTCTTCGTATCCTCAGTATTCGTCACAGTACCAGATAAAAAATACAAGTTAGATGGGTTTCCATCGCAGTTTCAACTCTACTGATTGTTTTGTCACAAAAATGTTGCATTGTATAGCGAATGTACCCACTTTGGTTTTGGCATGTGTGCCTTACCAACAGCTCACAGATACAGTGCAGGTACAGCCTACATTATCACATTATTACGGACAAAAGAGCAAGATTATTTTTATTTTTCAAACGCCAGCCAAGCATCAATCATCATGTCACCAGAATAAGACCCTCAATATTTATTGGAAAGGAACATCAAGCTCATCACCTTTCATTTTCACCACCCTGTGAAGTTCATCATCTGTAACATAATAAACTGTATGCTTTCCCGAGTCGCAGTGGGAGGACCACACAACATATCATCAGGTTTATTTTGATATGATGGTTATTATATCAATATTTGCGCATTAAAAGCTTTTCCATTTCTCACATAATAAATGTTACCGATACAAAAATATCCCACCTTGTCTAGCGTATACAGTTTTGTCGACATTTGGGAAGTTTACCGACAAATTTGCTGTTTCCATCAGGCCTGTCGTGACATCTTACTCGCAGAAAAAGGTTGGATGGAAACCTGGTTGTTGAACGATGGGAATCTGTAGGATTACCCCTTGAGTACAAATTATGACCACATTTCCACTACCTCTCATAAATTCTAAGTATTAATTAATTCTATACAGCTGAGCATTTCTCCATCGTCTTCTTGAAATCAACACCATGTACCATGTATATATAATTAATGTAAAAGTTCCAAAATGAATGTAGCAACTGCAGATTGCCCCTTTAAGATATTGTGATTTCTGTGATTTTTCACACATTAAAACTTGGAGATGGATCTCTGTGTTGTGTATTGTTTTGGTATAACTGGCATAATCATTGCTTAAATGGCAAATGAGAGAAAGTACAAACATTCTCCTGTAAATATACATATTTCTGATATTCTAAGAATATGGCGACCGTGTTCTACGTATGTTTCTGTTTCTATTCCTTTACTTTGGCAGTTACCTGTACATCGGAAGAGAAACCCAGTGGTCTACTGGTCAAGACATTGGGAGACCCGGGTTCTAATCCAGCCGGTTACAAAAGCACACGTGAAACTTAGAATATCACATGTGAAATGGTGGGAAACCACGTGTCTGAGTCATGTGTACATGTATTTTGTCTGACTCATGTTCATTTTTTTCACATGAGAAAAATCCATGTGAAACTTCCGAAAACCACGTCCGACTCATGTAAAGAAAAATATGTGTGCTGATACATGTGTCCGAAAACAACGTGGTTTTTCTTACATGTGTTTTTTCACATGGGATATACGTATATATTTTTGGAAACCTTTCATTGGCTGGATAGAGACAGCTACCCACTGGGCACAGATGTCAATTCAATATCTATTCCACGTTGGTTCAATGTAATTTCATTGAAATGAAGTGGAAACAACGTTGATTCAATCAGTGTTTGTGCCCAGTGGGTAGGGAGTGATCGCTGTTTAGCTGTTTGTTTATTTGGATCCCCATTAGCTTTTGCAGAAGCAACAGCTACTCTTCCTGGGATCCACAAAAAACACAAAACATGACAAGTAACAATACACTGACAGACAAGGACAGTCACACATCCAGACATTCAAGTCCTCGTCAGGGATCTGTCAACAGAATTATCCCCTAGTGACAGCAACAACCCCTCCCATCCTCTCTCACACTCACCCCTATTCCCCCTTCTACCGGCCAATACATGTCATTAACTGAAGGCTGTTGTGCTGAGACATGAGGCTTTGGGTCTAGCTAAGGCATAGTAGAGCCTTAATGGATACAGAAGGCTGCATATACTGTGCTAAACTAAATAATCCACCGGTTACGGTCTCTGATTTGGTACAAGAGCAGAATCACCATTACCAACGTTCGGTTGGTAATCATAATCACAGACTTTCCATTGTTCCTGGTGAGGCTGTAAGGCTGCATGTGGCGGGAAGGGAAAGGAAGGTAGAGGAGAAGGATGCAAAAAGTAATGGAGACCAGATGGGTTCACTGTAGCAGGACAGTCTTTCATACTAAAATGCAGATACAGGGAGACTGTATAATGAATACATGTCTGTGTTTATGTCTGAATATACATTTGAGCATGCTTGAATGTCTCATTGCAGTTCATAAAGTGTGAAGCCATGCGTTTCTTCAGTAATTGATTCATTGTCCCTCACGCAGTTCTGGTGTATAAAGAATACAGGATGGAAATGCTGATGAGACAGTATAAAGCAGCCTATCCGTGTGGAAATGGAATGGGAGCGGGGCTTACACCGTGATGTGTTTCCCAACACAGGGCCTCTGAATAACGGACTGCCTGTTTAACTGCTTGGGGGGTTGGCGCAGGCCACGCTAGCTAGCGTAGCGGCGGGCTAATTAAGTGGAGAAAGAAGATGAAGTGGCGTTGGATGGTGAAAGTGCTGATGGTAGAGAGATGTGAGGGTTGAGGGTCGACTAACCGACAGCTCCAATCACCTCCACAAGTCACAGTATTCAGTGGATAACCACTTTGAAGTGTGTAGACAGGCATCATGGATCACTGGGCAACAAGCAGCACACGTCAACAATCAATAGACTTCAACAACCAACAAATGACGACCAGACAAAACAACAAAGCAAACGGCCAGGCATACAGACAATCAGTTTCAGTTGCCCCCGGTAACAGATCAACCTCCATTCTTCAAAAGGCAGGAAGAGGAAACGCTGACTAAACCTGAACCTCATGCTGTTTAATGGATTACCTATAATATGCTGCTGTGGGAGAGTTGGTTGTCCAGGCAACATCAAGGACTACTGAAATGGTGGGATGGCCATTAACTGCATGGGTGTGATTAGAATCCATCGTTGGGTGGCAGCCCTGAGAGACAGGTACAG
The DNA here is from genome assembly GCF_964263955.1 of Coregonus lavaretus. Taxonomy (NCBI): domain Eukaryota; kingdom Metazoa; phylum Chordata; class Actinopteri; order Salmoniformes; family Salmonidae; genus Coregonus; species Coregonus lavaretus. The sequence continues at coordinate 35,109,923 of NC_140020.1, forward strand.
TGTGTAGCTACATATTATGTCATGATAGATATTGCAGATATTTCCTTAAAAAACTATTTTATTTACAATCAAATAATGAAGTAAAGAGCTTCAAGGCAACACTAAAACAAGTGACCATGAATCTGAATAAAATTCAAAATTCCATATGAATGACTTAATTAGCTTTATCAATGGTGAACAATACATGCTTACTTCCTCTACTACCCAGCAAACATTCCCAGAACATTAGCTAAGATTGCCATTCATTTCTAGTTAGGGTCGTATCTAACATTAGGATGATAACATCCGAAATACAATCAAATAATGTTTTTTATAACAACACCTTTCTTTCCTTCTTTTAAATGTTTTAAATGAAATATCCTTGGAATGTTCTCCTAACATTCACTAAAATGTTGTGCACAACATCTGTAACAACAGAACATTCCCCAAAAGTTATCATTAGGTTTCCAGGGAATGTAATAACACAATGTACCAGTAATGTTTCCCCAGCAAACCAAAATTGGTTCTGTGAAAGTTCCCAGAACATTTGTTAGGTTGCGGCAAATGTTCTCACAACACTAAAACTGTCTAGTCGTGCTGATGACTATTATAGTCCAACCAATATGGGATTTTTGGGTCTGATACCGATACCAATTTTAGGGAGGCAAAAGTCACCTATTACCGATATACTGTATCTGCCGATATCGTTTTTTTTTTTAGTTGGAATCAATTATACTCCAAAGTAGTCAGTATTATTCTTAAACTTCCAGCATGTACTCATCTTGACCATTCCCACTTTGAAAGCCTTAGATGGCTCAAAGTGGAGGAGAGAGTCTCTCAGATTAAATTGTAACTTGTACATAAGATTGTCCACAGTATGGTCACCTATGTAACTACTTTAAATTGGTCCGAGATAACCATAACTATTCCACTAGAAGGAGTGAAACTGATGTTGTTCCTTTTAGATTTAAAAGTGGTATGGAAAAATACACTTTTTTGTACTCAGCTGCCATTCTTATGAATAGTCTTCCAAAGAGTTTGAAACTTATATCTTCAATGGGTAGTTTCAAGTTCTCACTGCTATCTAGCAAGCAAACAATCTTATCTAATCATGAATGCAAGCAGGCACATGGCCTGAATGATAGATCTGTGCCAACTGTCTTGCAGATTGCATATTTTGGAAAACTAACTAAATAAGCCTATTAACATAAAAGGCCCAACAGTAAAAGTAATTTTTGTATCAAGGATGAGTTCACTTTGGCGCCAGTCCAGTGTTCGCACATAAGTTGCACAGATTGCTAGCTAGCTAGGCTAACTACCTTGCTGGCTAAATAGAGCCTAACTACATTGCTGGCTAGCTAGCCAGCTAACGTTAACTAAGTGTGCATGTGATGAGGACAGGGCTGATTGCTTGGTGAAGTATACTTTGATTATTTACTTATTCAAATACGCTGTCACTGGCAGTGGCAAACTACTCACCATCAATCCACCATGCCCACTCTCTCACGTCATGACTTACGGGCTGAATTATCTTCAATGAACAGCTCGTAGAGCTATCTCTTGTAATATACCCACACTGTTCCCACAACCTAGAGAAATGTGGTAGGAACATTTAAAGAACAGAAAAAAATGTGTTCTGGGAACATTCTTGTAACATCAGGTGAATGTTTTTTGCACCCTAAAATAAACATTGTATAATCATCCACACAACTGTACAGTTTTTGTGTTTTTGGAAAACATATTTTTGGATGTCCCCACAATGTTCACACCAGACTGTTCACACAACCTAATGAAACATTCTGGGAACCTTTAAAGAAGAGACTAAATGTGTTCTGGGTAAGTTCTTTGAACATTGGGCGAAAGTTTTATACAAACGTTGTATGATCATCAGCACGACTGGACAGTCATTTGCCGCAACCTAACAGATGTTCTGGGAACTGTCACAGAACCAATTTTGGTTTGCTGGGTAAGCACTGCAACCAAACTGTCTTTTGTGCTGGGTTGAAAACAGGCCTGATCAACACACTGACTAACACAGTGAACTTTCCCTCTTCCTCCCGCTCTCCCGTTCTCCATTAAATCCACACTGAGCCCTGACAGACAGACAGAATGTAGCTAACCACTGCAAACAGCGGCAACATGGCAAACTACACGTTCTGCTGACAGAAGGTATCCACCAACAAACACCAAGCTACATTCTGCTGTTAATGCAGCAAGGATCCAACAAGATCCAACACAATGAAGGAGGCTATAGGATAAAGGATAGAGAGAAATATGCCTCTATTTTCTCTAACACTCAAATGTTTCATGTACATCAAGAGTCAAGATCGAAAAAATATATAACAATTTAAAATTCCTCTGGTGTAATGCAATAAGATTGGTTGGTTGATTATTTTCTGACAAATACAGTGAGCTCCAAAAGTATTGGGACAGTGACAAATGTTTTGTTCTTTGGGCTCTGTACTCCAGCACTTTAGATTTGAAATGATACAATGACTATGAGGTTAAAGTGCAGACTGTCAGCTTTAATTGGAGGGTATTTTCATCCATATCAGGTGAACCGTTTAGAAATTACATAACTTTTTGTACCTAGTCCCCCCCATGTTAGGGGACCAAAAGTATTGGGAAAAATGCGATTATACTGTATGTGTATTAAAGTAGTCAAAAGTTTAGTAGTTGGTCCCATATTCCTAGTACGCAGTGACTATATCAAGCTTCTGACTCTACAAACTTGTTGGATGCATTTGCTATTTGTTTTGGTTGTAATTCAGATTATTTTGTGGACAATAGAAATGAATGGTAAATAATGTATTGTGTCATTTTGGAGTCACTTTCATTGTAAATAGGAATATAATATGTTTCTAAACACTTCTACATTAAGGTGGCAGCTACCATGATTACGGATAATCCTGAGTGAATCGTGATTAAATATGAGTGAGAAAATTACAGACGCACAAATATCATACCCCCAAGACTTGCTCACCATTACAATAACAGGGGAGGTTAGCATTTTTGTGCATCTGTAACTTTCTCACTCATCATTATTTACGATTAATTCAGGATTATCCGTAATCATGGTAGCATCCAAATTAATGTAGAAGTGTTTAGAAACATATTATATTCTTATTTACAGTCATTGTATAATTTCAAATCCAAAGTGCTGGAGTACAGAGCTATTTATTAATTTATAAATGTGTCACTGTCCCAATACTTTTGGATCTCACTGTATATTTCTTCAATTTCTCCACAAATCCCCCAAACAGAAAGGTTTGAACTCTTAATACCCTTTTTCTGGAAGTTCAGAGGTCATGTAGCAGTCCAGGCCCTGCAATCTAACACTCTCCCTGGTCCATGTTGAAGGTCAGGCTTGCCACTGCCTAAGCCGCTCTAAACCAATCACACAATGTGTCTAAATGATCAGTCTGGACTAGACTGAAGCTACCAAAGAGCGAATTAAGGCTATTTTTTTATCAAGGGCGCATGGCAAACAAATGGTGAAAATGAGCAAGTACAAAGGAAAATGTATACGTTTAAAGGAGCACAGCTGAGGCCAAATTCAGCACACCTGGTTTGACAGTGTGCCGCGGACAGGGAGACGGTTTGTGCAACCACGTAGAAATAAATGGTTTAAACCACATGTCAAACTCATTCCACAGAGGGCTGAGTGTCTGCAGGTTTTTGCCCCACCCTTGTACTTGATTGATGATTTAAGATCACTAATTAGTAAGGCACTCCCCTCAACTGGTTGTCTAGGTCTTAATTAAAAGGAAAAATCTCAAACCTGCAGACACTCGGCCCTCCGTGGAATGAGTTTGACACCCCTGGTTTGTTTCATTAGGAAGCATTTATTTTAATATTTACCACTGTAAAACATATTACGTAAATGTAATGTAAATGTAATATTTACCAATGCATTTTAAACAAATAGGAGAATGGTTAAATTAGCATTATTTTGAGATTTAGAGCGCCAACCTCATGCTGTCGGGTGAGACAGCTCAGACTATTAGTAAATATCTTGTTGAAGCTGCTGTGAAGTGGAATTATATTTTCAGCAGCTTCTGGGTGGGTGCCTTGACTTGTTTATAAGTATCTTTATTGCTAGCCAAATAGTGTTGAGTGATTAGTGCTTTTTTAGGTCAATTCGGTTTCGGTTAGATTATAAAAAAATTACTGTTTTCGTTTTTTTTCAACATTAAATGCATTATGAAATAATGACATTACAATGATTTTTAATGGATATTCCGAAGCCAGAAATAGTGAACATTCAATTGCCAAAACATTGAAAATATTCCATTGTCTCTGTCAGGTCCACATTGGGTAGATATCAATAGAAAAATAGGAAATTACTATGAAATAATACAATATTTCAGTTGTTTTATTACTTCGTTGTTATTATATTATTTATTTATTCATTATTATGATTTATTTTCTTTTTATATTAAAACATACAATCTATTTGCAGTGAAGCCGCTCAACATCTATATCACATTCAGTCATCTAACAGACTCCCATCCAGAGCAACCCACAGAAGCAACCAGGGTTGAAATTGAAATTCATTCCAGGTGACTACCTCATGAAGCTGGTTGAGAGAATGCCAAAAGTGTGCAAAGCTGTCATCAAGGCAAAGGGTGGCTACTTTGAAGAATCTAAAATCAAAAATATATTTTGATTTGTTTAACACTTTTTTGGTTACTTCATGATTCCATATGTGTTATTTAATAGTTTTGATGTCTTCACTATTATTCTACAATGTAGAAAATAGTAAAAATAAAGAAAAACCCTTGAATGAGTAGGTGTGTCCAAACTTTTGACTGGTACTGTAGATGCCACCGTGATACAGTCTACTCAATGGGGAGAGCATGAACGGCAACAACACCGGGACACAGTGTATATGTATCTATGTATACTGAACAAAAATATAAAACGCAACATGCAACAATTTCAAAGATTTTACTGAGTTACAGTTCATATAATGAAATCAGTCAATTTAAATAAATTAATTAGGGCTTAATCTATGGATTCCACATGACTGGGAAGGGGTGGCCTTGGAAGGCATAAGCCCACCCACTGGGGAGCCAGGCCCAGCCAATCAGAATGAGTTTTTTCCCACAAAAGGGCTTTATTACAGACAGAAATACTCCTCAGCATCCCCGCCCTCCCCCCTCAGACAATCCCGCAGGTGAAGAAGCCGGATGTGGAGGTCTTGGGCTGGCATGATTACACGTGGTCTGCGGTTCTTAGGCCGGTTGGACGTACTGCCAAATTTTCTAAAACGACGTTGGAGGCAGTTTATGGTAGAGAAATGAACATTAGATTCTCTGGCAACAACTCTGGTGGACATTCCTGCAGTCAGCATGCCAATTGCACGCTCCCTCAAAACTTGAGAAATCTGTGGCAATGTGTTGTGTGACAAAACTGCTCATTTTAGAGTGGCTTGTTATTGTCCCCAGCATAAGGTGGAGCTGTGCAATGATCGTGCTGTTTAATCAGCTTCTTGATATGCCACACCTGTCAGGAGGATGGATTATCTTGGCAAAGCAGAAATGCTCACTAACAAGGATGTAAACAAATTTGTGCACACAATGAGAGAAATAAGCTTTTTGTCGTATGGAAAAGTTCTGGGATTTTTTATTTCAGCTCATGAAACATTTTACACTTTACATGTTGCGTTTATATTTTTGTTCAGTGTATTTTTCATTAACTGTCACAACCCTGACACAGGCTGTGATTCGGTTCACTTGGCTCTCAGCTGCGCGACATAAGTCCCTGAAGATGGGACAAAGCGCATGACAAGGTGGCCCTGAGGAAGCCAGCTGTTCTCAACCTCTTCATTGCTCCATTCTTCCAAGAGTTTGAATGAAGACCTCTAGTAAGGTAAGTACACATACACGACACCAGCTTGATATGTCCCTTGTCACCTATCTTATTACCCACAGAGTAACAGCCCTGGTGCTCTATTGTCTCTCATTCCATTCTTTCTTTTTCTATGCTTGTCCTTGGTGTAGGAAGAGCTGACAAATCAGAACTGAGGAGGATTGTTAATGAGCCCCATGAGGAACACCTGATGCTGCGCTGACTTCTATCTCCTGGATGCTCTCCTTCCCATACTGTCACGTTGTGTTTCAATACCTCTTAACCCCCTTCCCTGAATAGAGTTGTACCCAATCCCAATTCTAACTCAACCTCCCTCTCTTTCTTTGTCTCTCTCCCCCCCTATACCCCACACACACAGGTGCACAATATACTGTAGTTTTAAATTAGTGTTGTAATGATGCTCTCATTTGGTTAAATGTGTTAACTTTTGTTACTTTTATTGTCAATGTTAGTGTTAATGTTGTTACGAATTTGAATAAATGTATTGTATGTACAAATGTATTGTTTTTACATTTAGATTTCAGGGATAAACTGTACATTTACAGTGTTAGCAGCTTAATACTGTAATTTTGCTTTACACCAGAGATACTGTAATATATTTTACAGTACTATTTTTCTTACTGTAAAACATTACATCATCCCTGCTGTAAATGTACACACATGTATATTTAAGAGGTGGGTTTCAGGGTGTGTCTGTGTGTGTTAGGGTGTGTGAGATATGATAATAGAAGCGACGTAGCGGTGAGTGTCAGATCACAGTGTTGCGTTGTTGTCACTAGTTGGCCCTTGTCTCCTTTAAGCATGCATTTACCCAGAGCAACAATTTCAAGCAAATTTCAGCACAAAATAAATAATTTCAGTCAGCAGCTTGATTTTATCCTCCTGTTTCTGTAGCGGGAAAATGGCTACAATTGTGACACATTGCTGAGTTGTAATTTGAGACAAATGGTAGGCCTACAGGCTATTGTTCTGAGTAAGTCAGAGAGGTTTTCTTTAAAGGACGTTTTTTGAACAGCCTGGTCCACTGCTACATGTGTATCCCTGGAGAGAAGCCTGCTGTGCAGCCTGTCAGCTGTTCAATGAATTTAAAATGACATCTCACTCTATTCCTCTCTACCATTGAGACTGTGTGTGTGTGTGTGCGCGTGTGTATACATGTCTATATTAGTGCAGAAACGTGTGTGTCGGTAAGAACAGAGATGTGTGTGTCAGTAGAAAGATATTTAGTTCTCCCACTGAGTCATTCAGACTACAGAGGCAGACTGAGCGCTGGCAGCAGAATCGTCTACAGTATTTATTTTCCTCTCAGCCACTGTCAGCCACATCAAAGGTCTGTTGAGTGGTACAACTACTTCTCAGCCAACGGCAGACGTATGCCATCTATGGAAAAATACATTTCGAACAGTTACATTTGCATAGCAGATCATTTGTAGTGCTGTTAAAGTGAAAGCCATTAGCTGAAAAGATGATCACTCCCACTCCGGAAAGCTCTTCTCCTGTTTAAATCACTCTACATCTTTTTGATTAGAAAGAATGAGAAGTTAACATTCATAAATAGATTCATGGATGGAATTAAATAACTACTAGCGCATGGCTTGCAACAGTAAATTCACACAGTAAATTCATTTTCACTAAACCCCAAAATAATTAATTCATAAAAAATGCAAAAATTAGTTCCTCGAATGTAAAATAAGATTTTGCTTTAATTATAGCAAAAATGTGACTAAAATTTACAGCATCCATGTAAACAAGCCTTTAGCACATCTAACTAGCAGACATACATTTGTCATTTAGCAGACGATCTTATCCAGAGCGACTTACAGTACAGTGCATACATTTTCACTTTCATACTGGTCCCCCGTGGGAATGGAACCCACAATCCTGGCGTTGCAAGCCCCATGCTCTACCAACTGAGCCACACGGGACCTCACACACACACACAGAGTTATCAGTGACTCAGCCTGGTATAGAACATAGCCAGAGAGACAGGATCAATAGGGAGGCTTGTGTTCCAAATATAATCTGGAAGTGTTCCAAGTGGGAACCCTCAGAACAACATTAGGCAGTTCCATGCATGGCATGGCTGGTGATTGTCAAGACAGAAACAGTCAGCTCTGTAGACACACAATGGGAACAGAAATAGGTTTAGTGCGACAAGCAGACAGGCATTATGAACAAATTAGAGAGAGGACTGGGTAGATAGACACCAGACACAGATGGAGGCAGTGAAATACGTTAGATTGAACACAGAAAGGGGAGAATAAGCCTTTAAATATAACTGCATTATCCGTATTCTGTGTGTCATTGTGAGTGTGTCAGTTAGAGATGTGAATGTATGTGTGCATGCTATTCTATACCCCACCAACACACTCATGTCTGAGCAAGCCCTTTATCAGTCCAGATCTGCTTGACTGTGACACACACAGCAGCAGCGTAGCACTGGTCTGTCACTCCCAATCAGCTAATCAACGAGGACGCTCCCACTCAAGGCTATGTGACCCTCTGCCACACTGACAGGCTAACAGAGGCCCAATTCAGAGCAGTATGACTTTGTTAGTGGCTACAAGACACAGCCAATTATTTTCATTTCAGGCTGGTACCACTGGGCACAGACGTCATTTCAACATCTATTCCACGTTGGTTCAGCGTAATTTCATTGAAATAATGTGGAAACAACATTGATCCAACCCGTGTGTTACCAGTGGGGTCCTTGTTAATTTTCAGCAGCAATCAGGCCTCCAAATTGTTTAGTCTTTTTCTAGACTAGAGCTACACTAGTTACAGTACTGCAACATATTTTAGAATGTGTTCCCAGGGGTAGTTATGCAACAGAGTGCAGGTTTCATCTTGACTTGATGAAGTACTTCTCCTCGAAACCCCTTTCGACCTTAAAGTCAGGTCATGTTTTCCCCTAAGGCTCAAGTATTACATTTGACTTATTAATGTAATTGATTGCTTGTCAGGTTGTTTTTTTATGGCCATACTAAACACATTTAAAATAGGAAATTAGACATTAGTGCCAAGTAATTGTTCTTCTATTAAACATCTCACCGCATTCAGGTTTTATTGCTTTCCAGAGACAGCCATTCCAGGATTGTTCAAAGGCGTTCCTCCATCTAATGTTCCAATAGGACATGGAGAAGAATCTTAAAGGGAATCATGGATGCCATGTTGAAGCTGCTTCACAGGACCATTTTCTGGTAATGAAACTCATTAAAGTGAAACTGACAGCGTTTTAGCGACATTAAATCGTATAAAATCTGTTCATATATATTCCCCAGGAAGAATGTATTTCTTTTAGATTTTCTGACAAGCGAGCACTTAATACGGTCATTTTCAAATGTTCTTACTTTCATAGAATGTTTGGGAATTAGGTAGAGTAAGGCATGTGAAAATTCTATAGCAAGATATAGTGGGAATTGTTTGGACAATTAATAGACACTGCAGTAAATGAAATGTAATCTTATCCAGGACCAGACTCTACACAGACCGGTGCGCCACAGCCAATCAGAGCTACAGTAGGCCTATATGCAAATAAACATATTTTTGGCTGTAGCCTATGCCTACAGAAATGAAAAGTTAATCTCGCAAATTGGCCCTTTATAACAGTTTTTAGTCTTAACATCTGGCATATAATAACAGCACAATTGCCAGAAAATAGCCTAGCAATGTTTTCTTTATGTTCATCCAAGTGTTTCTTGCTCAGAGATTTGGAGATCTTCTGTCCAATTTTCATCACTCAAACTCTGTCGGATTTATCTATACAGTGGCTTGCGAAAGTATTCACCCCCCTTGGCATTTTTTCTATTTTGTTGCCTTACAACCTGGGGGTTTGTATCATTTGATTTACAGAACATGCCTACCACTTTGAAGACGCAAAATATTGTTTGTGAAACAAACAAGAAAAAAGACAAAAAAACAAGAAACTTGAGCGTGCATAACTATTCACCCCCCCAAAGTCAATACTTTGTAGAGCCACCTTTTGCAGCAATTACAGCTGCAAGTCTCTTGGGGTATGTCTCTATAAGCTTGGCACATGTAGCCACTGGGATTTTTGCCCATTCTTCAAGGCAAAACTGCTCCAGCTCCTTCAAGTTGGATGGGTTCCGCTGGTGTACAGCAATATTTAAGTCATACCACATATTCTCAGTTGGATTGAGGTCTGGGCTTTGACTAGGCCATTCCAAGACATTTAAATAATGTTTCACCTAAAACCACTCAAGTGTTGCTTTAGCAGTATGCTTCGGGTCATTGTCCTGCTGGAAGGTGAACCTCCGTCCCAGTCTCAAATCTCTGGAAGACTGAAACAGGTTTCCCTCAAGAATTTCCCTGTATTTAGCGCCATCCATCATTCCTTCAATTCTGACCAGTTTCCCAGTCCCTGCCGATGAAAAACATCCCCACAGCATGATGCTGCCACCACCATGCATGGATGGTGTTCTCGGGGTGATGAGAGGTGTTGGGTTTGCGCAAGACATAGCATTTTCCTTGATGGCCAAAAAGCTAAATTTTTGCCTCATCTGACCAGAGTACCTTCTTCCATATGTTTGGGGAGTCTCCCACATGCCTTTTGGCAAACACCAAACGTTATTTTTTTCTTTAAGCAATGGCTTTTTTCTGGCCACCCTTCCATAAAGCCCAGATCTGTGGAGTGTACGGTTTAAAGTGGTCCTATGGACAGATACTCCAATCTCCGCTGTGGAGCTTTGCAGCTCCTTCAGGGTTCTCTCTGATTAATACCCTCCTTGCCTGGTCTGTGAGTTTTGGTGGGCGGCCCTCTCTTGGCAGGTTTGTTGTGGTGCCATATTCGTTCCATTTTTTTATAATGGATTTAATGGTGCTCCGTGGGATGTTCAACGTTTCTGATATTTTTTTATAACCCAACCCTGATCTGTATGTACAGTGGGGAAAAAAAGTATTTAGTCAGCCACCAATTGTGCAAGTTCTCCCACTTAAAAAGATGAGAGAGGCCTGTAATTTTCATCATAGGTACACGTCAACTATGACAGACAAAATCCAGAAAATCACATTGTAGGATTTTTTATGAATTTATTTGCAAATTATGGTGGAAAATAAGTATTTGGTCAATAACAAAAGTTTCTCAATACTTTGTTATATACCCTTTGTTGGCAATGACACAGGTCAAACGTTTTCTGTAAGTCTTCACAAGGTTTTCACACACTGTTGCTGGTATTTTGGCCCATTCCTCCATGCAGATCTCCTTGAGAGCAGTGATGTTTTGGTGCTGTCGCTGGGCAACACAGACTTTCAACTCCCTCCAAATATTTTCTATGGGGTTGAGATCTGGAGACTGGCTAGGCCACTCCAGGACCTTGAAATGCTTCTTACGAAGCCACTCCTTCGTTGCCCTGGCGGTGTGTTTGGGATCATTGTCATGCTGAAAGACCCAGCCACGTTTCATCTTCAATGCCCTTGCTGATGGAAGGAGGTTTTCACTCAAAATCTCACAATACATGATCCCATTCATTCTTTCCTTTACACGGATCAGTCGTCCTGGTCCCTTTGCAGAAAAACAGCCCCAAAGCATGATGTTTCCACCCCCATGCTTCACAGTAGGTATGGTGTTCTTTGGATGCAACTCAGCATTCTTTGTCCTCCAAACACGACGAGTTGAGTTTTTACCAAAAAGTTATATTTTGGTTTCATCTGACCATATGACATTCTCCCAATCCTCTTCTGGATCATCCAAATGCACTCTAGCAAACTTCAGACGGGCCTGGACATGTACTGGCTTAAGCAGGGGGACACGGCTTGCACTGCAGGATTTGAGTCCCTGGCGGCGTAGTGTGTTACTGATGGTAGGCTTTGTTACTTTGGTCCTAGCTCTTTGCAGGTCATTCACTAGGTCCCCCCGTGTGGTTCTGGGATTTTTGCTCACCGTTCTTGTGATCATTTTGACCTAACGGGGTGAGATCTTGCGTGGAGCCCCAGATCGAGGGAGATTATCAGTGGTCTTGTATGTCTTCCATTTCCTAATAATTGCTCCCACAGTTGATTTCTTCAAACCAAGCTGCTTACCTATTGCAGATTCAGTCTTCCCAGCCTGGTGCAGGTCTACAATTTTGTTTCTGGTGTCCTTTGACAGCTCTTTGGTCTTGGCCATAGTGGAGTTTGGAGTGTGACTGTTTGAGGTTGTGGACAGGTGTCTTTTATACTGATAACAAGTTCAAACAGGTGCCATTAATACAGGTAACGAGTGGAGGACAGAGGAGCCTCTTATAGAAGAAGTTACAGGTCTGTGAGAGCCAGAAATCTTGCATGTTTGTAGGTGACCAAATACTTATTTTCCACCATAATTTACAAATAAATTCATAAAAAAATCCTACAATGTGGTTTTCTGGATTTTTTCCCCTCAATTTGTCTGTCATAGTTGACGTGTACCTATGATGAAAATTACAGGCCTCTCTCATCTTTTTAAGTGGGAGAACTTGCACAATTGGTGGCTGACTAAATACATATTTTCCCCACTGTATGTAGGTATGTATTAATGTATGTACAGTGGGGAGAACAAGTATTTGATACACAGCCGCTTTTGAAGGTTTTCCTACTTACAAAGCATGTAGAGGTCTGTAATTTTTATCATAGGTACACTTCAACTGTGAGATACAGAATCTAAAACAAACACACTACGCCGTCATGGATTAAAATCCTGCAGCGCACGCAAGGTCCCCTTGCTCAAGCTAGCGCATGTCCAGGCCCGTCACAAGTTTGCCAATGACCATATGGATGATCCATAGGAGGAATGGGAGAAGCTCATGTGGTCTGATGAGACAAAAATAGAGCTTTTTGGTCTAAACTCCACTCGCCGTGTTTGGAGGAAGAAGAAGGATGAGTACAACCCCAAGAACACCATCCCAACCATGAAGCATGGAGGTGGAAACATCATTCTTTGGGGATGCTTTTCTGCAAAGGGGACAGGACGACTGCACCGTATTGAGGGGAGGATGGATGGGGCCATGTATCGCAAGATCTTGGCCAACAACCTCCTTCCCTCAGTAAGAGTATTGAAGATGGGTCGTGGCTGGGTCTTCCAGCATGACAATGACCCGAAACACACAGCCAGGGCAACTAAGGAGTGGCACCGTAAGAAGCATCTCAAGGTCCTGGAGTGGCCTAGCCAGTCTCCAGACCTGAACCCAATAGAAAATCTTTTGAGGGAGCTGAATGTCCGTATTGCCCAGCGACAGCCCCGAAACCTGAAGGATCTGGAGAAGGTCTGTATGGAGGAGTGGGCCAAAATCCCTGCTGCAGTGTGTGCAAACCTGGTCAAGAGCTACAGGAAACGTATGATCTCTGTAATTGCAAACAAAGGTTTCTGTACCAAATATTAAGTTCTGCTTTTCTGATGTATCAAATACTTATGTCATGCAATAAAATGCAAATTCATTACTTAAAAATCATACAATGTGAAGTGTACCTATGATAAAAATTACAGACCTCTACATGCTTTGTAAGTAGGAAAACCTGCAAAATCGGCAGTGTATCAAATACTTGTTCTCCCCACTGTATGTATGTATGTATTGTGGCAGATCAGGGGGTTGGGTCAAGACATTTACACAGGTCAGACACGGACTGAGTATGAGTAGCTCGGTTTCAAGGGTGTTTATTAATAAATTAATCAAAAGAAAAGGATAGGTCTCCCCCATGAGACTCTCTCCAGCATACTGTCTCCAACTACACGGAAGTTACCTTCCTTCCCCCAGTCCTCTCCTGTGTGCTGCCCTCCTGGCAGCTTTATGGGCCTTGCACAGCTGGTGAGCAATCCGTCCTTAAATTACTCACCAGCTCCCAATCAGCCCCAATTAGTCCTATCCAGGGAGTCATCAGCGTACAATGACACCTTTGTTTTTAAGCCCTGGATTTCTAATCCCTTAATATTATTGTTGGATCTGATTTTAATAGCTAACATTACGATGGCCATTATAAATAGATATGCCGATAGTGGACAACCTTGTTTCACTCCTCTTGACAGTTTAAAACTTTCTGAGAAATTGTCACGGTTTCGGCCGAGGCTGCTCCTTCTCCTTGTTCGGGCAGGCTTCGGCGGTCGTGGTCTCCGGAGTACTAGCTGCCACCGTTCTATGTTTCTATGTTTGATTGGTTTTGTTTATTAGGTGTCCTATTTAGTTCTCTTGAGTTTGGTCAGGTGTTGTGTGTAATTGTTTCCGTGTCACGTTGTGTGCTAGTTCGACATTTTCTGTTCTCTCTGTATTTTGTGTTTTGAGAGAGAGTTCCGCACTTTGTGCGCCTTAGCATACTTTACTGTTGTGCGTAAAGTTCGCCTGTAGCCTGTTGCCGTGTTTGGCTCATTTTGGACTTTACTAAAGACGCTGTTCGTAACCTCTGTGTGTCCTGCGCCTGATTCTACACCACCTCTACACTCAACCCTGACAGAAATAGCCATTCTTTAGTATACATGATTTTAACCCATTTGATAAGAGATTCTCCAAAATTGAAATGCTCCAGGCATTTATATATAAACCCCAGTCATACTTTATCAAATGCCTTTTCTAAGTTTGCTATGAAAAGCAGGCCTGGTTTCCCAGATTTTTCATAGTGTTCTATTGTTTCCAGTACTTGCCTTATATTATCTCCAATGTATCGTCCATTAGAATGAATAATGTCCGACAATACCTTTTTAATTCTATGCGCTACACATTTTGCATCACAACACTGAAGAGTAAGGGGCCTCCAATTTTTTTTAATGGACTGGATCTTTATATTTTCCACTTGTATCCTGTTTCAGTAATAATGAAATCAGACCACCTTCTTGAGTGTCTGATAAAATACAGTTTACTTTACGAATGGTTAAAACATGCTAATAACGGTCATCTGAGTATATCAAAAAAGGTTTGGTATACCTCGACTGGTATGCCATCCAACCCTGGAGTTTTCACGGACTGAAAGTCTTTAATTGCATCCAGAAGTTCCTCCTCTGTATGGCTGTTAATTTTACATTATCAATAGAAAAAAATCTCTACAATTACCTTCAGTTAGAGGAGATGGAGGCGACTGAAACGAAAACATATGCTTAAAGTACTTTGTTTCCTCCTTTAAAATATAATTTGGTGAATCATGGGTGACTGTCATTTGTAACCAGTTTCAGTAAATTATTTTTGGTAAAATTTCTATGTTGAAGATTTAAAAAAGATTTTGGTAGCATACCCCCTTCTGCCTTATTGATTAATTATAGCAGTCAAACGAGTTAAAATGACATCCACTGATGGAAAATGATCTTTCGGGGCAAATTATATTTTCTCTTGCGACATATTCAAATACATTTATTACGTCATGTCATAGCTCGCAATAATTATTATTTTGAGGAAAACCTAATTTTGCTTCTAACGTCGTTACTACAATAATCCTTAATTGGCTCGATAACTTTATGGAAAAAGGGTTTATTGTATCAAATATGGCAACTCCTCTCTTGCTGTAAAAAAATTAATTTGATTAGTTTTCAGGCCTTTTGGGTGGGTTTTGAGTTGCCATTGGACTGGACATTTTAGCTACACCTGGCAACCCTGTTGGCAGTCAAAATTGCATTGAAACTATGGGGAATAGTAAATGGGAACTGCCTGCCCTTCCATTTGATCGATGCCAAATTTGATTGACAACTAAGAGATATGCATGCTAACTGTGGATAACAGTCGTTCAAGTTCAGCATAGCTAGCTAGCAAAGCGATTCACATTTCTTCCTAGCTAACCAAATGACACCTGCATCTCTAGCTGTAGCCACTGAAAAATGATATGAGGGGAAAAAGTCTGTCACCCACTCGTTCATTGACATGACATCCTCCCAGCAGCTAGCTAGCTGAGAAAGTCTTTAGGCTCTGTGTTTTTAGCTTGCTAAATAAATAGCTTCATAAATAGATACGCTAGCCTATTAGCCACATTATGACTGACTTGTGATCATTGCCCTTTGCAGTTTGATTTTATTGACATTCCCAGCCTTAGTTACATTTGTCCGTTTTTGTTCAAAATATTGAGTCATTGAAACTGAAACAGTGCATCCCGAATGGGTGGAGGCAGCAAGCAATGTACCAGGCCAGCTGTGATTTACAAACCGATAGCAATATTTTTTGGACAACCAAGAAATGTATTGGTGAAGTAGAGTTAGTCGGAAGTTTACATACACCTTAGCCAAATACATTTAAATTCAGTTTTTCACAATTCCTGACATTTAATCCAAGTGAAAATTCCCTGTTTTAGGTCAGTTAGGATAACCACTTTATTTAAGAATGTGAAATGTCAGAATAATAGTAGAGAGAAGGATTTATTTCAGCTTTTATTTCTTTCATCACATTCCCAGTGCGTCAGAAGTTTACATACACTCAATTAGTATTTGGTAGCATTGCCTTTAAATTGTTTAACTTGGGTCAAACGTTTAGGGTAGCCTTCCACAAGCTTCCCACAATAAGCTGGGTGAATTTTGGCCCATTCCTCCTGACAGAGCTGGTGTAACTGAGTCAGATTTGTAGGCCTCATTGCTCGCACACGCTTTTTCAGTTCTGCCCACAAATGTTCTATAGGATTGAGGTCAAGGCTTTGTGATGGACACTCAATACCTCGACTTTGTTGTCCTTAAGCCATTTTGCCACAACTTTGGAAGTATGCTTGGGGTCATTGTCCATTTGGAAGACCCATTTGCGACCAAGCTTTAACTTCCTGACTGATGTCTTGAGATGTTGCTTCAATATATCCACATAATTTTCCTTCCTCATGATGCCATCTATTTTGTGAAGTGCACCAGTCCCCCCTGCAGCAAAGCACCACCTCAGCATGATGCTGCCACCCCTGTGCTTCACGGTTGGGACGGTGTTCTTCGGCTTGCAAGCTACCCCCTTTTTCCTCCAAACATAACGATGGTCATTATGGCCAAACAATTCTATTTTTGTTTCATCAGACCAGAGGACATTTCTCCAAAAAGTACGATCTTTGTCCCCATGTGCTGTTGCAAACCGTAGTCTGGCTTTTTTATGACGGTTTTGGAGCTGTGGCTTCTTCCTTGCTGAGCGGCCTTTCAGGTAATGTCGATATAGGACTTGTTTTACTGTGGATATAGATACTTTTGTACCTGTTTCCTCCAGCACCTTCACAAGGTCCTTTGCTGTTGTTCTGGGATTGATTTGCACTTTTCGCACCAAACTAGGAGACAGAACACGTCTCCTTCCTGAGCGGTATGACGGCTGCATGGTCCCATGGTGTTTATACTTGCGTACTATTGTTTGTACAGATGAACGTGGTACCTTCAGGCATTTGGAAATTGCTCCCAAGGATGAACCAGACTGGAGGTCTACAATTTTTTTGCTGAGGTCTTCGCTGATTTCTTTTGATTTTCCCATGATGTCAAGCAAAGAGGCACTGAGTTTGAAGGTAGGCCTTGAAATACATCCACAGGTACACCTCCAATTGACTCAAATTATGTCAATTAGCCTATCATAAGCTTCTAAAGCCATTACATCATTTTCTGGAATTCTCCAAGCTGTTTAAAGGCACAGTCAACTTAGTGTATGTAAACTTCTGACCCACTGGAATTGTGATATAGTGAATTATAAGTGAAATAATCTGTCTGTAAACAATTGTTGGAAAAATTACTTGTGTCATGCACAAAGTAGATGTCCTAACTGACTTGCCAAAACTATAGTTTGTTAACAAGAAATTTGTGGAGTGGTTGAAAAACGAGTTTGAATGACTCCAACCTAAGTGTATGTAAACTTCCGACTTCAACTGTATATTAAATCATCCATTGAACTGCATCCATCTTTTCTGCCAACAATGCCTTACTCTATGTCATCGAATGTTGAGTCAAATATAATCTACTTTTAAAACTTTTTTAAAAAATGTTGGTTTTGTAGCATAAACTGGGAATTTGATATTTTTTACTGATATTATGATAGTCTGTTTGTTTAATATCTGCAACATAGTTAAAACGCTGTCAGTTCCACTTTAAATCCTTCCATTGTCTTTCAACACTATGGCCTGCTATCTATCTATCTATTTCCATCTTCCTCTCCTACGCTCGTCACGACCAACTGCTTCTGAGAAAGTCTTTAAAAACCATTTCATTGAAAGTGAGTGAGGAAGAAAACACTATTAGATTTCTGACCCAAATGGAATACCCAGCTGCAATCACAGAGCAAGGCATGCTCTCCCATATCCAAACCTGTCTCACAGGAGAGACATGGTCATGTTAGTGTGTGTAGGACATGGCTTTGATATTCCCACTCTCATCCCAAAGGCATGGGTGTATGTGATGGGGAGAGGGATAGGGTGTGTGCGCGCGCGCCTGTCCGCTTGTGCATGGCGAAATCTATTCCGAAATCAGTGTATCACATCACGCAAACTCACACACATGCCTCATTGCACAAACATCTAATTTACCGGAGTGGTCCCCAAAGGTGACAGTGGTTTTAAAACCATTCCAGGCAATTACACAGATTAAATCCTGCTCTACTTGTGACCCCGGTCACAAACCTGCTGCCTCTAAATCTTCCAGAGTATCCCCCATACTCCACTTATAACTGCAGCCATCCAACCTAACATCTAAAGAGCATTTAGAGAACGAGTTAACCTATATAACCTTTCTTTACAGCTCAAGAATGTTTACTTACCAGTCAGTGATTTCAAGCAGACATACAGTAACAGTGCATTGTTAGTTAGTTAGCTGATTTACATTTGTCATTTAGCAGATGCTCTTATCCAGAGTGACTTACAGTTAGTGAGTGCATACATTTATTTATTTTCATACTGGGCCCCCGTGGGAATCAAACCCACAACCCTGGCGTTGCAAACGCCATGCTCTACCAACTGAACTACATCCCTGCCGGCCATTCCCTCCCCTACCCTGGACGACGCTGGGCAAATTGTGCGCCGCCCCATGGGTCTCCCGGTCGCGGACAGCTACGACAGAGCTTGGATTTGAATCAGGATCTCTAGTGGCACAGCTAGCACTGCGATGCAGTGCCTTAGACCACTGCGCCACTCGGGAGATTTACCATAGACCATACACCTTTACCCTTTACTCATTGGTCAAAAGATGGAATCTTTCCACATGTACCTGGCAAGACCCAGCTACTGTTTAACTTACCCTCAAACTTTGGAATCAAAGAGGCCAGGTTCCACTCATTCAGCGTATCTTTACAAAGCTGTCCATTCACTGGCCTTGGCCTCTGCATTTAAGTACAAAAATAAAGAAATGTTACAAACATAGCTAGCTATCTAAACTAACTTGGCTACATCAAATTTAAGGTCAACTCTAACGTTAGCTAGCTAACAGACTTGCATCCATCCTCCTCAACTTCACAAGTCTGACTAAAGCTGCCACTGTCAGAAACCATTGAAAACCAGTACAGTAACGCTAGCTAACTCATTCAATCACCATGCAAGCATGAGATAAGCCTGCCAAATAGCTTGGTTAAATTAACCCAGATGGAGAATAAGTAAAATCGAGCTATGGTAACTTAGCTAGCCAGCTAACTTTGTTAGCGATACCTAACGAGTGAAACATTGAGTGTCTGAGACAGTCCAGAAGTGTCAGACTTAGCTAACTAAGGTAGCTAGCTAGCTAACTTTAGCTAGTTACCGTTACAGATACTGACATAGTTAGCTAGCCAAACGTTGACAAAAAACGTACATTTAGTTATATGCGACAACACTTCAGTAAGCTAGCGTCGCGAACATAGTCGCGAGGCTAACGTTAGCTAGCTAGCATTACCACAGTGTTGGGTTCTATTTTTCTCATAATTGGATCTGTATGTGATGAATAACTTAGAAGGAATGCATTAATGATAAGCATAGGTTTGTACTATACTGATATAAATTGTTTCACATAACAGGCTGTGATTCATGTAAGGAACATTAGGGGGTAGGACAGATAAGACTTGTATTTCTTACAGATACGAACACTCTCTTTGTTGTCTGTGAAACCGTCCTTGAACGTAGGTACATAGAGTACAGATTGGAAGGGTGTCTTTTGGGTGCTGACTCTACAGGTTATTATGATAGCAACTTATGCCTGGGAACGGTGGAGCGTCAAGGGGTGGAGCGCCAAGGGGTTGGGACTAACCCGTGCGCCAACGGATTGGCTGAGTAAAGTCTAAACCACACTCAGTCCTTTACTCTGATTGGACAACAGAAGAGGTGGGAACTCTCTGTCAGAGTATTTGAGAAAGAACCTGTAAACAATGGTTTAGTTCTCTGTCTGCCCTGCGTGGTTTTTCAGTGAGCCCGTATACGAACCAACATACTTATCATACATACATTTTGCATATAATAAATGTAGCTTGGATTGAATATCTCTTGATTATGTTTTCTCTTATTCCAATACCAGATTTGAATTACGCAATTTCTAACAACAGCTAGAGATATTAGCAGAGAAAATGGCTAGCTAACGGTTGTTAGCTAGCTAACACTCAAGCTAATGTTAGCTAGCTACCTAATTATGATAGGACAACCCAATTTAACCTGAATGACCATCAAATTCATAATTCGTAACGTTTGTTACTTACTGTTTTCACGGTTTTCAGTCAGCCAAAACATCCCTAGTCTGTCGAAGTAACGTCACTCAGTCACACTAGAACTAGAATACTTGCAAGTATTCTGGTGGACTTCACGCGCTGGTGGCAGGAGAAATAACCCACTGGCTGGGTCAAATACCCATAGCCCAACCTTAATAACCCAGCACCAACAACCCAACTCGTTGTATTTACAGAAAACAACCCAACATTTTTTAGAGTGTAAGTTACATCTCAAAGCCATGCATGCAAGAAGCCTAGACCTGTCTGGTGTACACATATTTCTCTGTCCTCAGTTTGATTGAAGGCCTCAATCTGTCTCTTTGCCTTGTAACTGATTGCTTCTAGAAAGAGAAAAGGAACAATACATGATCATGATGAGCTAGCTACAAGTTTAATGCAATGAAATATCTAATTGTTACAAATAATGAATGTATGGGCTACATTTATGAGAATAATACATGCATTTACTTACCTTATCAATCTTGAAGACCATATACTCATTTATCACTCAAAAAGTGTGATGAGTGCACCACAAAAATATTTCCAGGGTGTTGATGCATCCCCCTCCCAATACAGCCTCTTCCAACACCACGGGTAGGGGAAGGGTATCCATCTGCAAAAGAATACATTAATGATTAAACATAATAGGTTTGTGCTGTACTGATACAGATTGTTTAACATAACAAGTTGTGATTAATGTGAGGAACCATTAGGGGGTAGGCCGAGACAGACTTGTGATTCACATACACACACACTGCCTCTTTGTTAAACCGCTCAAGGACATGTGTACTGCAAAAGTGCTGACTCTCTGGACAAGTTGTAAAACAACTAACACCTGGCAACAGTGAAGCGCCAAGGGGCTGGGACCAGCCTGAGCGCCAACGATAGGCTGGGTAAGTTTAAACCACGCCCAGCCTCTACTCTGATAGGCCTGCTTGGAGCAGGAACTATCTCTGTCAGAGTATTTAAAGACGAACTTGTAACAATGTCTCAGTTCTCTGACTGCCCTGTGTGGTGTTTCAGTGGACCCGTATATACGAACATCATATTTACCATTGAAGTGTTTTGCATTAATTAAAATACTAGTCTATTTTAGAAGACGTGTATTGACCTCTTTTTGTTCCTATACCAGATTTGAATTGACACAACTTAACAATTGGTGACCGCTGACATGATCTGGTAGAGGGTCTTCGCTGGGTATTGTCCGGCCCATTGGACATCGCTGTCGTTGGACGGTGTGTTTCATAAAGAGTCCGGACAATTAAAAACAGGTAAGCAGACACCTATTGTTATATAACTAAAGTTCTGCACATTGGCTTTATCCAAATTAATTTTGTGAAACACCTGTCTGATGTAAATGAACTAAATTATGAATTATTATACGAATTATTATGAGTAGAAAAGCACCATATTGTGACATGCAAACCTGTGGTGAATGTGATGTTAAACCATGGTATTATAGAGTATTGTTCCACCGCCACGTACCAGAGGGCTAGGTACGGCTAGGATTGGGGAAAATTCTGAAATCCCCAGGCTAGGACCACCAGGGGTGGGAACTGTGGGATATAGGGAATCATTGGTCTAAAAGTGTTGCGCTATTGACACGTATCAGAAGGCTAGATACGGCTAGGATCATAGGGACACTTAAATTTTAGTCGACTCCAGGCTAGGATCACCAGTGGTGAGAACTGGAGGTGTAGGGAATTATTGGCTTAATAGTGTTACGCTATTGACACGTATCAGAAGGCTAGATACGGCTAGGATCATAAGGACACTTACATTTTAGTCGACTCCAGGCTAGGATCACCAGTGGTGAGAACTGGAGGCGTAGGGAATTATTGGTTAAAGGTGTTACGCTACTGACACGTATCAGAGGGCTAGATACGGCTAGGATCAGAGGGACACTTACAATTTTAGATAGTGTTGCACTACTGACACGTACCAGAGGGCTAGGTACGGCTAGGATCAGAGGGACACTTTAGAGTATAGGGTGTTGTATGAATGAGAGTGCGAATGATCCCAGTGTAATAAAAGAGTGAATGCGGGTTATTAAAATTAATAAACCTGTATACCTTGATAGAAAACTAATTAGGAGTTAAAGAAGTCTGTAGCTGCTTAAACCATATAACCCGTTAATAATAATTGGGAACATAAAGGTAAAATAATGAATAACTAGTATGACTAAACTGAAACGTTTGAACTGATATAATTGAACTGTAACGTTTGATGTTTGACATAGCATAATACTGGTTTTAAATTATGATGTTGAAGCAATTTGGTTTATTATTTGATTTAACGTTTGATGTTTGACATAGCATAATACTGGTTTTAAATAATTAAGTTGAAGCAATTTGGTTTATTATTTAATTTAACGTTTGATGTTTGACCCTGCAAAAATACTGGTTAAATAATTAGACTGAAATAATTTGGTTTATCGTTGAAATATAAATATGCACCGACTTTAACTAATTAGGTGGGAATAATTTGATTTAAATAATTAAATAACGGACAAATATTACAAATTAAAACGAAAAAAATGACTACCAGTGGAGAAGCGGAAAGAATATTGACGTATGAACTTGCTCACCCGAACGTAGACGTACATCATGAGTGAGAAAGTAGAGAATATTTAAATTTGCATTTTTAGTCATTTAGCAGACGCCCTTGTCCAGAGCGACTTGCAGGAGCAATTGAGGTTGGGTGCCTTGCTCGGGGGCACATCGGCAGATTTTTCGCCTGGTCGGCTCGGGGATTGGAACCGTCGACCTCTCGGTTGCTGGCACGGTGCTCTTGGTTACTGGGCTACCTGCCGCCCCATATGAGTTTAAGGTTGTGCCGTTGTTTGATCATGTGATGGGGTTTGATGGGTGATCGGACCATGACTGGTGTGGTTATGGAAGTAATGTATAAATAGTGGAGAGCCAATAGGGGGTTCCATTGAAATATTATGTTTTGTTGGGCATTTCGGTGGCATGGGGTGGGGTCTGTGTGTATGAGTGAATTCGGCGGCTGGTATGGGTGGTGACCGGATACTACTGAGTATTTGGTTTGTTGATGTTGAATGAAAGATTTGTAGCGTGGTTGGGGTTAAATAGAAAGACTCACTTATTGAATAGGGAATGGGTGAAGGGAGAGAGAGTTTTTGTGTTGCTGAATGAGGTGAGAGCTAGTGCGGTTTTCATTTGGTGACGTCACTTGCTCTATGAACTGGAAGTATTTACTTTGAAAGCATCACAGAATGTGTAGAGTGACTGGCGATGTATGTAGAGGGTCCCGGGTTCGAACCCAGGTAGGAACAGTGGGTAAAGCTTTCGCATTGGGGCTATAGACCTAGATTACTACGTGGATTAAGAAATGTGAAAGGTTGAATTAGATAGCTTAAGTAGAAGTATTCTAGAAAGGTCTATGAAAATATGTTACAAGGTCCCCGCGCCTCCCCCGTTGTGTAGGAAGGAGCAAGGGGAGGGGTGAGAGATAGTTCAAATAATAGGAATATCATTAAATGTATGCTTATCAACGACAGCAAGTATTTGTTTTATTAATTAGGGCCTAATCAGAGAGAACAGTTAAAGAAATTGAATAGCGAACTGAAATGGCGATAGAGCTGTGACAATTGAGTTGAGGACAAAGGAGAATAATCTATGGCTCTGGTTAGCGGGAAGAAAAAAAACAGAGACAGTCCAGCGAGTTAGATTGAGCTGTAAGATTTCAAGTAGAGGTCTAAATACTTGACTGGAAGGCAGTGCTTTAATAAATTCTAATTGTTATTACTTTATTCGATAGGTTGCTTAACACCAGTGGTGTATGCAAATAGTTGGTGAATTCTAGAACTATAATTTATTTTCGTTACGGGGACAAGGGAATGCAAGTAGCTTTAGCTATTATGCTGAGGGAATAGCACCAACCTATAGTGGGTTCTAGATTTGTTAAATAAACAAAAGTATATTTGAAACTAAAGTAATGCAATAGGCTACAATTATAACATTATCAGAAAAAGGCACAATGTAATGTGAAATAGTTATTACAATTATTAGTAATAGTTATTACAGTTATTATCATTGATCCAGTAATGATAGAAGGATAGTAGAGGAAAGGCAAGGGATTAAATCTCATTTAGGGAAAGAAGAAGAGTATGAAGATATATTAGGGAGAAAATACCATTAACTGAGGGATATAAAACGTTTAGCTGAAAAAGACAACAGGAATAATTTACCTTACACCCTAATATAGACATTAGACCACACCAGAAGTAGAGATGGCAGGATCACCAGTAGCAATCACGAAGAGAAGGTTCCCAGACAATAGTGAAGATATTGGTAATATCTCTAACAAATGAGAAAAAGGACCAGAAAGATAGTAACTAAATGGCCAAAGGAGGGAACATTTGATGTAACCGTGATTGTATTGGCTAAAAAATGAAATATGACATTTACAGGGGGGACAGGAACAATAGAAGGGGAGACAGATTTTCCTAGGGGGTTGAACAAATAATTGATAATGGATCATTTGAGATGAGATCACATGTAGCAGATTTAGGGTAATCAATTAAATAATAATTGTATACTCGAGGAATTTTGAGTGGTTTTATGGATTAGTTATGAGGAATTAGATTGATACAAACAATTATTGATGGGTTAGGACTGGGGATATCTGTATCATGTTTTGTGTGTACTACCATCTTTAGATTACTGATGGTAATTGAAGGTTAACAAAATGTATAACCAGGAGAAAGATATTAGCTTATCTCATTGGTATGTTGCCCAGGGCTAGGGGGAGCAGTAGTGAAGTTAGGCAGTATTTAGGTCATAAAAGTGAGCTACCAAATTAAGTGGGGCCTGGCTATTTGTGGTTGTTGTTTTTCAAATTGGGTTTTTCAAATAAAAAACAACACACCTAGTATGATGGTTATAAAGGGTTGTTATGTTAAAAATAGGGGGTAAAAATAAGGGATGGCAATTGGATGATAAATTACCAATATTACCTAAGTGATTGTTTAGGTAGGTGGTAATATTGACACATGAGCAAAACATGTGTCAAAAGGGGGATGGTAGGATTAAATAATAAATATATACGAAGGAGAGGACAAAATTACTGACCGTCAAGGACGAGTGGCCTACAAAATGTATTTCAGCTAGTTAGAATTAGTCACCAGGAACCAAGGATTAAACTGATGTAGGAGGAGTTTTAACAAGAAGGAGAATAGCCCTATTTAGATTGATGCAATTGGGATACCAAGGGGGGTATCGGATGGATACTGAGCTATGAAACAATTAGGGGAAGGGTTTACTACCACGTTCTTTTGGTGGGTGACAATAAACAAAATTGTGAATTGGATTAATTATATCTATTACGACCAACAACGATTTATTGGCTGGACTAGGGATGCAACAGAAGGGATCTTTTGAACAATTATCCGCCATCTCACTCTTGTGACTTAGTAAAAAGAGGTTGGCTCTAGATCAGGCAGAAAGGGGTGGTGTCTATAGAATGGTAAGCCATTGTTGTATGTTTATCCCTAACAATACCAGTCCTGACGGGAGTATCTCTAAAGCCCTAGTTGGTTTAGATAAACTATCAGCTGAAATGAAGAGCATGGCTGGAATGGAGGGAAACGGACAGTTCTCCTGGTTGGGGGAGTGGTTTGGTAAGTTCGCATCATTGGTGGTTACTGGATTTCTGACCCTAGTAGTTGTGTTTCTAATATTAATGTGCTGTGCTGCCTGTGTAATTCCTTGTCTGAGAAAGTCTGTTACAGATGTCGTGCATGCGGCTGGTATGATGCCCCTCCTAGGGGCTCAAGAAGGGGATGTAGACACTGAGTCTAGCTTTCGGAAGAAACTGGGGTTGACAAAAGATGACCCTTGGTTTGCTATTGGTGAGGTGGTGGAGTGACACCCTAGAGGGTGTCTAAAGGGGGCCAAAGTTTACTTCCCTGTTTATGTTTTATGCTTTATTAATCAAGTTAACCATTGTGAATGTTTGTCTTTCCTTATGTGAAGGTTTGAAGTTCCTGGGTGGCTGGTAGCCAACCTAGTACAAGCTGGGTGTAGATGGAAGGACTGAGGGTTTTTATTTTTTATTATCATTATTGCCTATTAATAAAAGTGTGATTATTTTTGTTTGTATTGTATTTTAATGAGTGACACCCTAGTGGGAGTCAAAAGGGGGAATCCTAAATTTCCCTGAAATTTCTTATTTTGGGTTCACACCCAGCGGGTTGTTTAACATAACAAGCTGTGATTAATGTGAGGAACCATTAGGGGGTAGGCCGAGACAGACTTGTGATTCACATACACACACACTGCCTCTTTGTTAAACCGCTCAAGGACATGTGTACTGCAAAAGTGCTGACTCTCTGGACAAGTTGTAAAACAACTAACACCTGGCAACAGTGAAGCGCCAAGGGGCTGGGACCAGCCTGAGCGCCAACGATAGGCTGGGTAAGTTTATACCATGCCCAGCCTCTACTCTGATAGGCCTGCTTGGAGCAGGAACTATCTCTGTCAGAGTATTTAAAGAAGAACTTATAACAATGGCTCAGTTCTCTGACTGCCCTGTGTGGTGTTTCAGTGGACCCGTATATACGAACATCATATTTAACATTGAAGTGTTTTGCATTAATTAAAATACTAGTCTATTTTAGAAGACGTGTATTGACCTCTTTTTGTTCCTATACCAGATTTGAATTGACACAACTTAACACTAGCTAAGCTCTAGCCAGTCAGTCAGTGGCGATGACAGAAACTGGTATGACCAAAATGTGTTTAACTCTATCCCATAAAACGTGACATTGCTAACTAGGCATCATTTAGCTAATGAAATGTTAAAGTTTATTAGGAAGTTTAATTAATAAGTTACTTACCGGACAACTTTGGTAGGTACTGTAGCTAGCTAGATTGTTTGGTTTCCATTTTTCAACAGATGTTTCTAATTCCCTTGATTGGTCATCAACGGTTACTGGTCTTGGAACGCATGTGTTCACCAGAAACGACTTCTGGGAAACTGTTTGCCACTAGTGGCAATAAATATTATTGTTGCCAAAGGTTTGCTGCAGATTCACCACTAGTGGCAAACGTTTGCAAACTTCTAGCAACATTTTGTGGCACACTATTTAGTTTGCAGCACATTTGCCACAAACCTGCAGGACTTTTGCAGCAACAAATTCATTTTTGTACTAGTTGAACTGATTTGAATTTCTTAAGTGAATGTGGTCATAAAATAACTGATAAACCATGAGATTTATCTTGGGAATTACATTTACAGTATATTTTAATTCAGGTCATTAATTTTCGGTGCTGTAAAGCGAGGCTGCAACTATGATTGTGTAATTGCTCCTGTTTTATCGGGCTGCAGTTGATGATGATAATTAATTTCAGCTGCTAGATAAGAGTCATATCATTGGAAAAACAAAGGAAATAGTAGTCACCAGCGGTCTTTAGGCAGATGTAAGTATTAGTTTATAGTGTCCTTTTCTCCTTATCTGGAGAGAGTTGTTAGGGGAAAGGGAGGGGAGAGGGAGCGAGAGATGGAGAGAGATTGATAGAGAGAGAGAGAGGGAGAGAGAGAGAGATTAAGATATATTTTGGAATCACTGTGCGTTATTTCTATTGGCTTACATGCATTATCTGCTAAACAAACATAAATCTGTGGCCAAAGACAGTCTCCAGTGGCAGAAGATTGTTGCGCCCTTATGTTCCACCCGGGATGAAGAGGACTAAGTAAGTAAGTAAACATAAGTCTTACTACAGTAGTGCACAAAAACAGGATGAGTCATTCTCTATTATTGTATTGCCTTACTGTACATCCACCATCCTGACCTACTGATGGAGGAAATTAGCTCTATACTGGACAATGAGAAGGATCGTCATGTGTTGTCTATCACTGATTCATAGGCCCATAACTCAACATCCAGAATTGTCTCACTATCTACTGTATATCATTGAGTCCCCGTTTGAGTGATTAACAGTTTTCACCCATTGTGATTGTAAGTTTCATTTCCCCCTTATCTCCAGTAGAGACAGACATTACCATACATTGCATCAGCTGATAGATAACCTCATTGGTTAATATGTCTCCTGGTCTTACTCTCCCTCTCCCAACCAATCACAGCATACTAATTGCAGCTCTCAAAATTACAATTACAGATTTTGTTTTGCCATCGCTGCATCCATGCATATTGAAACAGGAATCCTCTTTGAGATGTAAAAACAAGGTCATATGTCATACCCACATGCACTCCAAGCTGGCACGTTGAATATGAGCTCCAACTGCAACATGCATACTGAAAAATGCTCTTGTTGCTTGATTAAATTAGACATACAGTATAATCATCTCCTACATTTATAATTGGGTTTTGATTCACAGGTGGAGAAAAGGGCCTTCATCACATCAAGGACCTGTTGGGGCTTTAAATGCCAAACAGGCCTTTTGAGAGAGAGAGAGAGAGAGAGAGAGAGAGAGAGAGAGAGAGAGAGAGAGAGAGAGAGAGAGAGAGAGAGAGAGAGAGAGAGAGAGAGAGAGAGAGAGAGAGAGAGAGAGAGAGAGAGAGAGAGAGAGAGAGAGAGAGAGAGAGAGAGAGAGAGAGAGAGAGAGAGAGAGAGAGAGAGAGAGAGAGAGAGAGAGAGAGAGAGAGAGAGAGAGAGAGAGAGAGAGAGAGAGAGAGAGAAGAGAGAGAGAGAGAGAGAGAGAGAGAGCAAAAGGAAGGGTAGAATTCAGAGGGTGGAAAACAGTTTCTATGGCAGGCATTTGAGCCTCACAGGGCTATTAACCATTGATGATGTTTACCCATTTGTGCTAGCGTTCACTTCTCCATTCAATAGCCATGTTAATGGATTCAGGTTGACTGAATGGTGGGCTACGGGGAGAGGAGGACTTTCTTGGTGAGAAGGTGACAAGGGTATCAATCAACTCAGCAACTTACCTGATAACAGCAATAAATTCATAAGAACAAAACCACTCATACATACACACATTCACACTAACCAGGTTTCCATCCAAACTTTTTATGCGAGTAAAGTACATGTCGGATCAAAAATGTCATGACAGGCCTGATGGAAAGAGAAAATCTTTCGGTAAACTTTTCAAATGTCAACAAAACAAAATACGCTAGACAAGGTGAGATCTTTTTGTGTCTGTAAAATTAATAATGCTACAAATGTCAGTGGAAACACTTTTCTGTGCAAATATTGATATAATAACCATCATATTGAAGTAAACTTGGAGTCATGCGATGACATGTTGTGTGGTCCTCCCACTACGACTTGTCGGGAAAGCATAAAGTTTATTAAGCTACAGATGAAATAAGTTATGATGAACTTCACAGGGTGGTGAAAGTGCAAGGTGGTGAGCTTGATGCTCCTTTCCAATAAATATCTAGGGTCTTATTCTGGTGACATGGTAATCGATGCTTGGCTGCCGTTGAAAAATATAAATAATGTTTTGTCCATATAATCTCATCATGTAGGCTACAGTATGCGTGCGCTGTAGCCAACTGCGCACGGATAGCCAATACCAGAGTTGGCACACTTGCTATATAACGCAACATTTTTGTGAGAAAACCATCAGTAGTGTTGAAAATGCAATGGAAACCTTTTAAAACTTTTTATTCGGTACATGGGATTTTAACAGCAAAATGTATTTGTATGTGCACTACGTCATCACGCACAGCATTTTATCTGCAACAAGTTAATTTGATGAAAACAAATCTCTGGTGGGGAAAATGCACATATTGTTTTTATGCAGATTTTAGAATATTTGCATGAAAATCTGTCTCCAATTGGATGGAAACTTAGCTACTGACACACAAAGAATGTCTGTCGTCTTTCTAGTGTCCAAAAAAGTTGGGCTATATGGGCAAAATATCATATCACAATATTTTTCACATTTATGGCAGTATTTGACGGTATTTTATGTTTTTGAATAATAAAAGTTATAAATATGGCTTATGAGTATTTAATTAACCTAGAGTGGCAACACAAGGTATAAGTGATTTCAATGGAGCTTTTCCATTCTGATTGTTTTATACTGTTTAATCCAACAATTTTCAGCATTTTCATCCATTTCTGCATTTCCTCCACTTTTGTTATAATTTCCACACTGTGCCATGCAGGGCTGCATGTAATGGGCAAAACATCTAGGCCTAGTTAATTGGTGAACTGTTGCAATCATGGAAATAGAATGATGATTCTAATTCTATAGTTGGAATATAGTGGGCAGCACATTGAATACATTGTTGTTTGACATGACAAGAAATTAATAAGCCTGGGAGGAATTATTGCAAGGGTAGGAACCAAAGTGTTGGTCAGTGTTTCCAGGAGAACCTAATTAATGTTACATGTTTTCTTACCTTGTAGTTGGCTAACATATTCATGCTTCGCCCATTCCTCTCTGAATTAGAAGATATCACAAACAAACAACATGCTTATCTAGGCCTACCTACACCAGCACTTGTACCAGGCTGTATACAGTAGATGCGGTAAAGATACACTGTGACGTCGTCATTGGCACACATTCAACAAATCTGATCTAACAAAGTGGATATTCGTCATATCTGTCAGGATTTATTTTACAGGCCGACAATGTGGTTACTAAAGTCCGATTTTGATATATTTGGCTGTTTTCGCTGCATAACATTTAGAAGTTGTCCCCTTTCAGGCTTAGAAGAAGTGACTGCTAAATGCTAACTCCTGTTCGTATGAGCTGGTAGCATAGCTAGCATACAGAAATCGATGGTGGTAGTCAAAGTTGTTTTTAACTGTAATGCAGTTGATTGGTGACGATGAAATGAACATATCTTGGGGTTGACAACCATACAAGCATAATACTCTGATTTCTACCTCAACATTGTGTGAAACACACATATAAACAATAGGCTAAATGTAAGCCCATTTTGCTGGGGGGCAATGAGGAGATTCGGGATCTTTCCCCCACGACATCTTTCCCAAACGCATTTCCATTACATTTCCATTGTTTTGGTCGAGTTCCATTGACCTCTTAACCGCATATATTAGATAGCTATGTTTGCTCTAACTCTTAGTACATTTAGCAATCTAGCTAATCAAATCAAATTGTATTGGTCACATATAAATATTTAGCAGATGTTTTCGCTAAATATTTTGAAGGAGGAAACAAGGTACTTTAAGCATATGTTTTCATCTCATCATGTTTTAACCACTCCTATGTAAATGGTAGATTATCTGACACTCAAGAAGAAGGTCTGATCTCATTATTACTGAAACAGGATACAAGTGGAAAATATAAAGATCCAGTCCATTAAAAAAATTGGAGGCCCCTTACTCTTCAGTGTTGTGATGCAAAATGTGTAGCGCATAGAATTAAAAATGTTTTTTACATGGAAGATACATTGGAGATAATATAAGGCAAGTATTGGAAACAATTGAACATTATGGAAAATCTGAGAAACCAGGCCTGCTATTCATAGCAGACTTCGAAAAGGCATTTGATAAAGTACGACTGGGGTTTATATATAAATGCCTGGATCATTTCAATTTTGGTGAATCTCTTATAAAATGGGTCAAAATCATGTATAGTAACCCTAGGTGTAAAATAGTAAATAATGGCTATTTCTCAGAAAGTTTTAAACTGTCAAGAGGAGTGAAACAAGGTTGTTCACTATCGGCATATCTATTTATTGTGGCCATCGAGATGTTAGCTATTAAAATCAGATCCAACAATAATATCAGGGGATTAGAGATCCAGGGCTTAAAAACAAAGGTGTCATTGTACGCTGATGATTCATGTTTTCTTTTAAATCCACAACTAGAATCACTCCACAGCCTCATAGAGGATCTAGATACATTTTCTAAACTCTCTGGATTACAACCAAATTATGACAAATGTACTATATTACGTATTGGATCAATAAAAAATACAATTTTTACATTGCCATGTAGTTTACCAATAAAATGGTCTGATGGTGATGTGGATATACTCGGAATACATATCCCAAAGGAAATAAATGATCTCACTTCAATAAATTAAAATAGAAAGTTAGCAAAAATAGATAAGATCTTGCTACCATAGAAAGGTGGGTGCCTGTCAATTTGTGGAAAAAACACCCTGATTAACTCTTTAGTATTATCCCAGTTTACCTATTTGCTTATGGTCTTGCCTACGCCTAGCGAACAGTTTTTTAAATTATATGAGAAAAAAATATTCCATTTTATTTGGAACGGCAAGCCAGACAAAATTAAACGGGCTTATTTATATAATGAATATGAATTCGGAGGACAGAAATGATTAAATATTAAAGCATTAGACCTATCACTAAAAGCTTCAGTCATACAAAAGTTATACTTAAATCCGAACTGGTTCTCTAGCAAATTAGTAAGATTGTCTCACCCAATGTTCAAGAATGGCCTTTTTCCCTTTATTCAGATTACAACCACTCACATTCAGTTATTTGAAAAGGAAATAATCTCCCAGATATCACTATTTCTAAAACAAGCCATAGAAAGTTGGTGGCAATTTCAATTGAATCCTCCAGAAACGAGAAATCCTCCAGAAATAATGCAACAAATATTGTGGTTAAACTCAAATATACTAATTGACCAAAAAACTGTTTTTTTTGACAAAATGTTTAAAAAAAGGTATAATCTTTGTAAATGATATCATCGGTAGGACTGGTGGAGTTATGTCGCACATGCAGCTAACAAAAACATATGGATATGTCTGCTCTACCCAAAATTACAACCAAAAAATTGCAGCCTTACCGCAAAAATGGAAGAGGAAAGTGGAGGAAAGTGGAAGGAGGAGAAAGTAAGGAACTTTTCTGTCGGCCTTGCATTAAAGACCATAATTGGTTAAGGAAAACTGTGATAAATAAAAAAGTATATCAGTTTAATTTCAGGACCAAAGGATTGACA
Source organism: Coregonus lavaretus (assembly GCF_964263955.1). Taxonomy (NCBI): domain Eukaryota; kingdom Metazoa; phylum Chordata; class Actinopteri; order Salmoniformes; family Salmonidae; genus Coregonus; species Coregonus lavaretus. Next base: position 35,143,197 of record NC_140020.1, read on the forward strand.
GCCGTCCCATATAGATTGCAAAATAGTTTGGAAGAGATTTTTGACGTACCGATCCCATGTCATAGTGTTTATGAACTGATATGCAAAACGCCACCGGATTCAATTCAATCTTTCAATTTAAATTATTATATACAATTCTTGGACAGGAATCTAAAACAAAAATCCAGAAAATCACATTGTATGATTTTTAAGTAATTAATTTGCATTTTATTGCATGACATAAGTATTTGATCACCTACCAACCAGTAAGAATTCCGGCTCTCATAGACCTGTTAGTTTTTCTTTAAGAAGCCCTCCTGTTCTCCACTCATTACCTGTATTAACTGCACCTGTTTGAACACGTTACCTGTATAAAAGACACCTGTCCACACACTCAATCAAACAGACTCCAACCTCTCCACAATGGCCAAGACCAGAGAGCTGTGTAAGGACATCCCTGCACAAGGCTGGGATGGGCTACAGGACAATAGGCAAGCAGCTTGGTGAGAAGGCAACAACTGTTGGCGCAATTATTAGAAAATGGAAGAAGTTCAAGATGACGGTCAATCGCCTCGGTCTGGGGCTCCATGCAAGATCTCACCTCGTGGGGCATCAATGATCATGAGGAAGGTGAGGGATCAGCCCCGAACTACACGGCAGGACCTGGTCAATGACCTGAAGAGAGCTGGGACCACAGTCTCAAAGAAAACCATTAGTAACACACTACGCCGTCATGGATTAAAATCCTGCAACGCACGCAAGGTCCCCCTGCTCAAGCCAGCGCATGTCCAGGCCCGTCTGAAGTTTGCCAATGACCATCTGGATGATCCAGAGGAGGAATGGGAGAAGGTCATGTGGTCTGATGAGACAAAAATAAGCTTTTTGGTCTAAACTCCACTCGCCGTGTTTGGAGGAAGAAGAAGGATGAGTACAACCCCAAGAACACCATCCCAACCGTGAAGCATGGAGGTGGAAACATCATTCTTTGGGGATGCTTTTGGGGAGGATGGATGGGGCCATGTATCGCGAGATCTTGGCCAACAACCTCCTTCCCTCAGTAAGAGCATTGAAGATGGGTCGTGGCTGGGTCTTCCAGCATGACAACGACCCGAAACACACAGCCAGGGCAACTAAGGAGTGGCTCAGTAAGAAGCATCTCAAGGTCCTGGAGTGGCCTAGCCAGTCTCCAGACCTGAACCCAATAGAAAATCTTTGGAGGGAGCTGAAAGTCCGTATTGCCCAGCGACAGCCCCGAAACCTGAAGGATCTGGAGAAGGTCTGTATGGAGGAGTGGGCCAAAATCCCTGCTGCAGTGTGTGCAAACCTTGTCAAGACCTACAGGAAACATATGATCTCTGTAATTGCAAACAAAGGTTTCTGTACCAAATATTAAGTTCTGCTTTTCTGATGTATCAAATACTTATGTCATGCAATAAAATGCAAATTAATTACTTAAAAATCATACAATTTGATTTTCTGGATTTTTGTTTTAGATTCCGTCTCTCACAGTTGAAGTGTACCTATGATAAAAATTACAGACCTCTACATGCTTTGTAAGTAGGAAAACCTGCAAAATCGGCAGTGTATCAAATACTTGTTCTCCCCACTGTAGATAGTGGGTATGGGCTGGAAGTAGAGGCCTAGGAGTTGTTGTTCACTAGTTTACTCCAAGTGGGGAAAAGGTGGCGGGGTTGGAAAGTAATAAAGGGGAATATATATATATTTTTAAAGGATATGTATGTGTATGTATGTATGTATATGTGTCTGTGTGTATGTGTGTATGTGTGTGTGCGTGCGTGTGTGTGTGTGTGTGTGTGTGTATGTATGTATGTATGTATATGTATATATATATATATATATATAAACATGGGGGATTGGAAGTGATGCAGACAATTACAGTGATGGAAGTTACAATCTATCTGCAATATTAAGCTGATCTACCCCCCCCAAAAATAAAAAAATAAAGAAAGAAAAAGTGGGCAAAAGCAAAACAAATATAGGAAATATTTAAATAAAAATAAAAACAATTACACAACATATACCCAATACACACAAAAAAGTAAGGAATGGGATTTAAGAATATATACATATATGGACAAGCAATGACAGAGCGGCATGGACTAAGATACAAAATAATATTATAGAATAGAATGCAGTATATACATATGAGATGAGTAGTGCAAGATATGTAAACATTATTAAAGTGACAAAAACATTATTAAAGTAGAAGTTTGTGAGGGTTTTAGGGGCTAAGATGAATTTCTTCAGCCTCCTGAGGAGGGAGTTCACATCATCACGCAACAGACGTCATCAGAGCGTGCAACAGAACAGGTTTGTGGTTTTTATTAAATCTTTTTCATTAAATCTTTTTTAATCATAGCTAAAGTTTGTATTGATACTGATTCCACGACATGGTCAGCCTTTATGGCTGGGACCGCAAGTTTGTGTCCCGGATTCCTGTTAAGTAGCAGTTAGCTGCTAGCCATCATGAAAATGGAGCAGGCTAACGCTAGCCGTGTTAGCCCACCAGTGTTTTTACCCAAGGCTGGTGTGAGATGATTTCCACACAATCACAAGATGAAGATAAGGTGGAAATGGAAAATGGACAGGGATTTGTCTGCGCTAAATGCACCACTGTCAAGCATCTTAGGGAAGAGATCCTCTGGCTGTTAGCTCGGCTGCAAGAAAAGGATAACCTGCTTTCTAAGTACACCGACCTTGCTGTAACCCAGGCAAACCGAATCTCAGTTTCAAATGCCTCCTATAGCAAAGCTGTTGATGAGACTGGGGCGTTGATCTGTCCCAATTCAACGGACAGATGTTAAGCTCAACTCCGCGGCCCATGGGAGACTGGACACTCGCAAGTCGTAGGAGATTGGGGAGGCAGTCTGGACACCCTTCATCTATCCGAGAAGATCCAATCCAGCCATAAAACAGCTTTGCCCCCGCTTGAGACGGACCTACCAGCCCCGGGAGTCAGCGCGGATCCTGGGTGCCTACCAACAGACGGCGGCTGCCCAGTGGCACCCTCCCCCACGGCCACCACAGTTCAGCAGGTTGCTTCCCCATCAGATTCCATCGCGACCACCATCATTGTGGGCAGTTCGATAGTGAGAGATTTTGGCCTGCCTACGGTCTGTGGACCGACCAAGGTCCACTGTCACCCAGGAGCCAGTGTCCATGACATCAATTCCCTCCTGCCCACGGTTCTGGCCAGCCACCATCGTCACTCACGTAGGCTTTAACTACCTTCGTTTTAGGCGATCTGAGTGTACCCCTCTCACCAAAGGCTCAGATAAATCAATACAATAAGTATGGTGAAAAGAACACTCAATATATAATAAACCTGGTATGACTTAACTCAATAGGGAAAAACCAGAGAGACCAGGGTTCTTACCTACAGATAGTGTTTATATAAAAAATTATGAATGATGAATGATACACTTGCATACAACCTGCAATACACGACACAATATAATTTTAAAACAGCTTAACCTAAACCCAGGTGCTAAACTGAAAATGTTCGTTGGCACCGTTGGAGCTCCAAAAAACATTAGGCTAACCCCACAGTTACTCATGGTTTTGTAGAAAACCCCCTTGAAACCAGCAGTTCCAAGGCCGTTGCCTATTTATAATCCAATTGGCAGAAAGTTCCCTGCATGCATCCAAAAAACTATGTCCAGCGTCAACGAAGCCATCAAATTCCCTCAGACCAAGCTGTCCTCTTCAGCTCCCGATCCGACAAACCCAAGCTAGCTCCCGAAGCGTCTGGAACCTTGTTAATCCAGCCAAGCAGCAAGCGAATTGAGACAACTCTTGCACTAAAATATTAAACTATAAATCTTATTTTGTTAAAGGTGAGTAAAATTAGAGTGCAGTTAAACCCAATTCGGGGAAAAAACTATTTTTAGTACACAAAATGTTTTCCCGCTTCACAAGAGCATCTCTCTCCCATCTTCCTTAACTTTCCTCAGCAACAATGGAAAAAACCTGCGAAGCCCTCCTCACACCACCCATAGTCCATCTTGATTGGCCCAAAATGATCACACACCCTTCACGTGAACAGAAACTGTCCCAACATATTTAAAGTAACAATACATAATAATTTAACCAACATAGGCCCAACGGCGAAGGCTGTAGTAAAACAGAGCTTATGAAAATAAACAAATCTGATTAAATGTATACAAAATATAAATCCACATATTATTATTACTTAAACCATAGTTCTAAATACGTTTTATTTTATGTAATTTTTTTAAATATCCAATTGGTAGTTACAGTCTTGTCCCATCGCTGCAGCTCCTGTACTGACTCGAGAGGCAAAGGTCGAAAGCCATGCGTCCTCCGAAACACGATCCCGCCAAGCCCCACTGCTTCTTGACACACTGCTTGCTTAACCTGGAAGCCAGCCGCACCAAGGAGGAAACCCTGTATAGCTGGCGACCGAAGTCAGCGTGCATGTGCCCGGCCGCCACAAGGAGTCGCTAGAGCGCGATGGGACAAGGACATCCCAGCCAGCCAAGCCCTCCCCTAACCCGGACGATGCTGGGCCATAGGTCTCCCGGTCGCGGCCGGCTGCGACACAGCCCGGGATCGAACCCGGATCTGTAGTGACGCCTCTAGCACTGCGATGCAGTGCCTTAGACCACTGCGCCACTCGGGAGGCCAACCCTGAGGGAGGACTACAAAAATGTTTTCAACACCCTCGCTAGCACAGGGAAGAGAATAATTATCTCTGGCCCCCTCCCGTGCTACCAAAGGGATTCGGAACGTTTTAGCCGACTCTTTGCCCTAAACGATTACCTGAAGAAACTTTGCAACGACAGGAATGTCTCTTTTTGTGACAACTTTTAAAATAGACATAATTCACCCTAACCGCAGGGGTTCCAGAATTATTTCCAGCAACATCACAAACTGTTTTAGAGACTGACAGACAGGGTCTGGTAGTGCTCCAGTTTTCCCTGTCAAAATAAGCAACAGAGGACTTGGAAACCATATCAACCTCTATTCAAATGGCACTATGGTTAATGTGAGTAAACTAATTTATGTTCCTTTAACTCAGCCTTCTAGTGAGGTTATACAAACTGTCATCTCCTACCATTCTGATAGATTGGAGATGGTCAGAAAACGTGGTTGCAACGTTAATAATTTGGTTGGTTACCTCAAGGCAGATGCCCCAGGGGCAGCGTGGCCCACACTCATTGAATATGGCACTTTTAAATGTTAGAGCAATCACTAGTAAAACCGTTTAATGAACGACCTCATTACTGAGTGCAAAGTTGATTGCATGTTTCTCAATGAAACATGGCTTTCTTCAGACTGTAGTGCCGCTCTTATTGAAGCCTCCCCCTGGACTACAGCTTTTCATACTCTATCAGAAAAGGGAAAAAGGGTGGGGGGACAGCCTCTATTTTTACTAATGCTCTCAGCTGTAAGGGCATTTCATTTGGCGACTTTGGGTCTTTTGAGCATCATGCTATACTGTTTAAATGTCAGCCACCAGTGCTGGCCATTACCCTGTATAGGCCACCAGAGCACTGCCCCACTTTCTTTACTGATTTCTCCGAACTATTGTCTATTGTCCTTAAGTACTATGATAAAATCATTGTGTTGGGCGATTTTAATATTCATGTTGACAAAGAGACTGACTCCAAGGCCATTGCATTTATGAATCTTTTGGAGTTCTATGGACTTTATCCAACATGTTACTGGGCCCACCCATAACCACGGCCATACTCTGGACCTGGTTATAACCAAGGGGCTTTCTATTGACATATCCTCTATTGTTGATGTTGCTTTATCTGATCACCACTGTGTATTTTTTACTATTTGTTGCCCATAGCACATGGTAATACAGTCCCCTGTAGCTCAGTTGGTAGAGCATGGCGCTAGCAATGCCAGGGTTGTGGGTTCGTTTCCCACGGGGGGCCAGTATGAAAAATGTATGCACTCACTAACTGTAAGTCGCTCTGGATAAGAGCGTCTGCTAAAATGACTGTCAAAATGTAATACTGAACGCATTATTAAGAAACACTACCCCTAAGTGTATGAACAATACTCCATCACCTATTCTTCCTTCCTCTTGTGATGATTTAGTTAACTTTAATAGCAAGTCAAGGGCAACCATTGATGCCATAGTTCCAGTAAAGTTGAAAAAGACCACATCCAAATGGAGAGCCCCTTGGATGAATGAGAAAATTAATCAATGAAAAAGAAATTGCAGAAAGGCAGAGCGGAAGTGGAAAAAGTCAAAATTGCAGGTCCATTATGATATTCTGAGAGAGCAACTTGGCATATACAGTTTAAGTCGGAAGTTTACATACACCTTAGCCAAAAACATTTAAACTCAGTTTTTCTAATCCTGACATTTAATCCTAGTACAAATTCCTTGTTTTAGGTCAGTTAGGATCACCACTTTATTTTAAGAATGTGAAATGTCAGAATAAGAGTAGAGAGAATGATTTATTTAAGCTTTTATTTATTTCATCACATTCCCAGTGGGTCAGAAGTTTCAACTCAATTAGTATTTGGTAACATTGACTTTAAACTGTTTAACTTGGGTCAAATGTTTCGGGTAGCCTTCCTGACAGAGCTGGTGTAACTGAGTCAGGTTTGTAGGCCTCCTTGCTCGCACACGCTTTTTCAGTTCTGCCCACACATTTTCTATATGATTCAGGTAAGGGCTTTGTGATGGCCACTCCAATCCCTTGACTTTGTTGTCCTTAAGCCATTTTGCCACAACTTTGGAAGTATGCTTGGGGTCATTGTTCATTTGGAAGACCCATTTGCGACCAAGCTTTAACTTCCTGACTGATGTCTTGAGATGTTGATTCAATATATCCACATAATTTTCCTTCCTCATGATGCCATCTATTTTGTGAAGTGCACCAGTCCCTCCTGCAGCAAAGCACCCCCACAGCATGATGCTGCCACCCCCGTGCTTCAGGGTTGGGATGGTGTTCTTCTGCTTGCAAGCCGCCCTCTTTTTCTTCCAAACATAACGATGGACATTATGGCCAAACCGTTCTATTTTTGTTTCATCAGACCAGAGGACATTTCTCCAAAAAGTACGATATTTGTCCCCATGTGCAGTTGCAAACCGTAGACTGGCTTTTTTATGGCGGTTTTGGAGCAGTGTCTTCTTCCTTGCTGAGCGGCCTTTCAGGTTATGTCGATATAGGACTCGTTTTACTGTGGATATAGATACTTTTGTACCTGTTTCCTCCAGCATCTTCACAAGGTCCTTTGCTGTTGTTCTGGGATTGATTTGCACTTTTCGCACCAAAGTACGTTAATCTCTAGGAGACAGAATGTGTCTCCTTCCTGAGCGGTATGACGGCTGCATGGTCCCATGGTGTTTATACTTGCATACTATTGTTTGTACAGATGAACGTGGTACCTTCAGGCATTTGGAAATTGCTCCCAATGATGAACCAGACTTGTGGAGGTCTACAATTGTTTTTCTGAGGTCTTGGCTGATTTCTTTTGATTTTCCCATGATGTCAAGCAAAGAGGCACTGAGTTTGAAGGTAGGCCTTGAAATACATCCACAGGTACACCTCCAATTGACTCAAATTATGTCAATTAGCCTATCAGAAGCTTCTAAAGCCATGACATCATTTTCTGGAATCTTCCAAGCTGTTTAAAGGCACAGTCAACTTAGTGTATGTAAACTTCTGACCCATTGGAATTGTGATACAGTGAATTATAAGTGAAATAACCTGTCTGTAAACCCATTGTTGAAAAAATTACTTCTGTCATGCACAATGTAGATGTCCTAACCGACTTGCCAAAACTATAGTTTGTTAACAAGAAATTTGTGGAGTGGTTGAAAAACAAGTTTTAATGACTCCAACCTAAGTGTATGTAAACTTCCGACTTCAACTGTAGTTCTACAAAGGGTTCTCCGATGGGGACAGCCGAAGAACCCTTTTAGATTCTACATAACACCTATTTTTCTAAGAGTGTAGATATTCCTCTTGTCCAGGGCAGTGTGCAGTGTGATGGCGATTGCACCATCTGTGGGTCTGTTGGGGCGATATGCAAATTGTGGTGGGTCTAGGTGGTTGGGTGGTAAAGTAGAGGTGATATGATCCTTAACTAGCCTCTCAAAGCACTTCATGATGACAGAAGTGAGTGCAATGGGGCGATAGTAATTTAGTTCAGTTACTTTCACTTTCTTGGGTACAGGAACAATGGTGGACATCTTGAAGCAGGTAGGGACACCAAACTGGGATAGGGAAAGATTGAATATGTCCGTAAACACTTCAGCCAGCTGGTCTGCAAATGCTCTGGGGATGCGGCTTGGGATGCTGTCTGGGCCGGCAGCCTTGCGAGGGTTAACACGCTTAAATGTGTTACTCACGTCGGCCACAGAGAATGAGAGCTCACAGTCCTCGTTAACGGTGGTGGCCTGCATCGGCGTCACTGTGTTTTCCTTGAAGTGGGCAAAGAAGGTGTTTACCTTGTCTGGGAGCAAGGCATTGGTGTCTGCGAAGTGGCTGGTTTTCCCTTTATAATCCCTGATTGTCTGGAGTCCCTACCACATACGTCTCATGTCTGAGCCGTTGAATTGCGACTCCACTTTATCTCTGTACTGACGTTTTGCCTTTTTGATTGCCTTACGGAGGGCATAGCTGGACTGTATATACTTGGCCATGTTCCCAGTCACCTTGCCGTGGTTAAATGCAGTGGTTCACGCTTTCAGTTTTGTGCGAATGCTGCCATCTATCCATGGTTTTTGGTTTGGATAAGTTGTAATCGCCAAAGTGGGAACAACTTCCTCTATGCACTTCCTGATGAACTCAGTCACCAAGTCAGTGTATATGTCAATGCTATTCTCAGAGGCAACCCGGAACATAGATTCCGATTGGTCAGACCAACATCGAACAGTCTTTTACACGGGTACTTCCTATTTAAGTTTCTGCCTATAGGAGGGGATGAGCAGAATAGAGGCGTGATCTGATTTGCTGAAGGGAGGGCGGGGAGGGTCTTGTAGCCGTCCCGGAATGAGGAGTCACAATGGTTAAGAGTTCTTGATGAGCGAATTGCGAAGGAGATGTGTTGATAAAACTTTGGTAGCGTTTTTCTCAGATTTGCTTTATTAAAGTCCCAAGCTACAATAAATGCGGCCTCAGGATATGCTGTTTCCAGTTTGCACAAAGCGATTAGTATTAGCGGCTAACAAGAGTTATTTTATTCACAACTTGCTAAGAAAAGACAAACTAGCAGACAGTAGTTTGCAGACAGTAAATGAATAGTGTAAATACAGAATGCTTGTGGAAATCAGCATGTGACCAATATCTTGTTGCATCTATCTGACCATGCAGACTGCAGAACAAGAAACTGCGTGTGACTCCGTGGTCGAGCAACACTGCTGTTTCCTTGAGTGACAGGGGGCTGGGCTTGGTGTGGGAAGCTGCATGCAGCAGGAGGAGTGGGAGAAAGACGAGTCAAGGAGCAAATGGAATAAATGATAAATACGGGCATTACACATGCTGGAGTTGCGTATCACAATTAACAAACCAAACATTGAAATATCGTTATAGAGGGTAAAGTAAAAACCCAAACCGGTCTGTGCATCAATGCCGGTATATAGTAAAATATGCCCTACTACCGTGTGGCTCTAAACACAACACAGCTTGGCTACAGTCACAGTGCTATCAGTAGGTCCCTAAATGGATAAATCTAAATGCAGGGATGTGTTCCCAATTATCCCAAGGCACTGACCCAGATCTTCACACCCATATGCATACGTTCCCCCATAAGAGGCAGGCTGGAGAAGAGCTGTGTGTGTGTGTTTATGCCAATCTAATTTACTTTAATTGGTGTGTTTGTGTCCATGTCTGTCCAAGATCAATTCATCTGTTTATGAGGGTGTCACTGAGTTTGTGTGTGTGTGCATGTCTGTGTGTTTGTGTGTTGTCATGGATACAGCTGTCTTGCACAGAGGGGGATATGAGGGGTATAAGTGGTAGTATACAAGTGTTGAATACAGAGAAGGAGACAGTTAAACCATTTTCATTTTAAATCTGTTCTTGGCTGTGAAAAGCATTTCCCTCTGGAGAACTATGAAGTCTTTCTCTGGCTGTATGTGTGTCTTTCAATCTATCTCTATCTCTCCCTCAAACAATCATCAGAATTCCCTCCCAAATGATCGCTCAGACTATAGTACAGCAGTCCATACATTAATTCCCAGAACCTTCCCATTGTTCTAGGAGGCTCCTCTCCCAGTCTCTGACACACACAGCTAGAAGACCAGACGATGACTGTACAGAAGGCTATGGACATGAGACGTGAGAAACCAACCACTCTAAACATCAGGGCTAATCCACAAAGGTTTAAGATCACAAAAGATGATGTCATGCAGCCATGAGTATCTACCCTGATACCGTACTTAAAACCTGGGGAAAATCTACAGTACAAAAACCCCATCTGTTCTAATCTAAGCACCGGTTTGGGCACTTACGGCATACAGTACCTTGTTAATTGGGTCAGGACTTTAGGTACTGAGAGTGAATGGGAGCTACAGTGAGGGAAAAAAGTATTTGATCCCCTGCTGATTTTGTACGTTTGCCCACTGACAAAGACATGATCAGTCTATAATATTAATGGTAGGTTTATTTGAACAGTGAGAGACAGAATAACAACAACAACATCCAGAAAAATGCATGTCAAAAATGTTATAAATTGATTTGCATTTTAATGAGGGAAATAAGTATTTGACCCCTCTGCAAAACATGACTTAGTACTTGGTGGCAAAACCCTTGTTGGCAATCACAGAGGTCGGACGTTTCTTGTAGTTGGCCACCAGGTTTGCACACATCTCAGGAGGGATTTTGTCCCACTCCTCTTTGCAGATCTTCTCCAAGTCATTAAGGTTTCGAGGCTGACGTTTGGCAACTCGAACCTTCAGCTCCCTCCATCGATTTTCTATGCGATTAAGGTCTGGAGACTGGCTAGGCCACTCCAGGACCTTAATGTGCTTCTTCTTGAGCCACTCCTTTGTTGCCTTGGCCCTGTGTTTTGGGTCATTGTCATGCTGGAATACCCATCCACGACCCATTTTCAATGCCCTGGCTGAGGGAAGGAGGTTCTCACCCAAAATTTGACGGTACATGGCCCCGTCCATCGTCCCTTAGATGTGGTGAAGTTGTCCTGTCCACTTATGTTGCACCCCCAAAGCATAATGTTTCCACCTCCATGTTTGACGGTGGGGATGGTGTTCTCAGGGTCATAGGCAGCATTCCTCCTCCTCCAAACACGGCGAGCTGAGTTGATGGCAAAGAGCTCGATTTTTGTCTCATCTGACCACAACACTTTCACCCAGTTCAGATGTTCATTGGCAAACTTCAGACAGGCCTGTATATGTGCTTTCTTGAGCAGGGGGACCTTGCTGCAGGATTTCAGTCCTTCACGGCGTAGTGTGTTACCAATTGTTTTCTTGGTGACTATGGTCCCAGCTGCCTTGAGATCATTGACAAGATCCTCCCATGTAGTTCTGGGCTGATTCCTCACCGTTCTCATGATCATTGCAACTCCACGAGGTGAGATCTTGCATGGAGCCCCAGGCCGAGGGAGATTGACAGTTCTTTTGTGTTTCTTCCATTTGCGAATAATCGCGCCAACTGTTGTCACCTTCTCACCAAGCTGCTTGGCGATGGTCTTGTAGCCCATTCCAGCCTTGTGTAGGTCTACAATCTTGTCCCTGACATCCTTGGAGAGCTCTTTGGTCATGGCATGGTGGAGAGTTTGGAATCTGATTGATTGATTGCTTCTGTGGACAGATGTCTTTTATACAGGTAACAAGCTGAGATTAGGAGCACTCCCTTTAAGAGTGTGCTCCTAATCTCAGCTCGTTACCTGTATAAAAGACACCTGGGAGCCAGAAATCTTTCTGATTGAGAGTGGGTCAAACACTTATTTCCCTCATTAAAATTCAAATCAATTTATAAAAAAATGTAAATGCGTTTTTCTGGATTTTTTTATTCAGTTTATACAGTTATTCTGTCTCTCACTGTTCAAATAAACCTACCATTAAAATTATAGACTGATCATGTCTTTGTCAGTGGGCAAACGTACAAAATCAGCAGGGGATCAAATACTTTTTTCCCTCACTGTAAGTGTCTCTATCTATAACCGGAACAGAGAGAGAAAAAGAGAGAATCTATGGTGCTGTTTGAAATGTAATGCCCCACTCCTTGAATAGCAGCACTTTGGATCTAAAGCCCAGTTTGTCCATCCTCTCCCTGCCGGTATGTTTTAGTGCTGAGGTAAGCATAATGGCTCTTTACAGTCCATCCCACTGGGAGGAAGGCATTAGTCCATGTGGGAAGAAAGATTTCACACTGGGACTCACACACAGTCATTCATAACACAGTCATTACTCCAGGGGTGCAGTTTAGCCTCGCAGAAAGCTATTCATTACCATAGGTGTTGGTTCATTTGGGATTTTAGTGTGCGTGTGTGTGTGCATGAGTAAGAGAGAGCGAGAGAGAGAGAGAGAGAGAGGAAGGAAGAGAGAGAGAGATATTCCATCATAAAACAGTAATGTGGTGTTGTGCCCATTTTGGAATATATATATATTTTTTGTCATATTAACTGATAGAATTTCCTGATATCACCTGGGCCTATAGAACAACTTTAACCCTTTGACGCGTGCGATCACATATTTGTGATCATTGTTGAGTGTTTCCTGCAGCGTACCATCGCAAATATGTGATTGGAATAGTAGCAACAAATGCGCCTAAATAGCATTGTCTGAAAAGCATCTAAACAATGTTTTGTACTGATGGGAAATAAAGGTCTTCACAACCTTATTCCTCAATTTCATCTTTTATTGTAAAAGATAAATGCGAACTTCATCATCCAAGCATCACAAGGAACACATCCACAGACAAACTCATTCCATAAACCAGTCTAAAAATCAGGTTGCGCTGACAAAAAACAAAACATAAGTTAGCGACCTAACAGCTAGACTTGTTTACAACGTACCACATCTCTGGTGAGCACTGTAATATTGGGAAAAATGTAATATTGTTTAGAAAAGAGATACAGTACGTGTCAGCTAAGCTAACAGCAGCTAAATTCTTTATGATGGCAGCCATGTTTGTTTGTTTGACAAGCGAAAACTTCCTAATCCCAGACTGCCATTCACTATAAGACGCAAACAAAGTCAAAGTCAAAGATAGCTGCGCCCATTGCCCAAAAAATATTAAGTTAGTTTGGCCACTTTTCAGCATATTACAAATCTTCTATGTACTTGTTACAGTGTATATAAGAACCGGAGCACATGACTTGACAAGTCGTTTACAGTTTTTGACAAATCACAAAGCAAATAAAATGTTATCACCTCAGAGATCATCACCCCAAATTCAAGCCTACTGCCTAGCCTAACCGTAGCGCAAAAGCTAAACAGGGTTGCCGGATTTAGGTGAAACCATTTTAGGGGGGTTTGTGGGGGGGGGTTCATTTAATTTGTGGGGGATTTCAAGTCGAGGGGGGTTGAAATGGGAGAAAGTATCGTGGGGGTATATGATGCAGGAAATATTACTATGATGGGGTATTTAGCAATAAATGGGTGGCAAACACAGGAGAAGTTTATAACCTAAATAAAAATAAACCCCCTGGAAAGTGGGGTTTGAGCTGGCAACCCTGAGTAACGATAGTTGCAATCTAAGTTAGTCAAGTGAACCATCCCTTCACCTCATTTTGTTATAACATCTTTGGTATGACAGACGTTTACGTGACAATCAGAATGCATTGTATGATGTCAACAAACATGACACCACACATAGCTGGCATTCAGCTTAGCATTAGCTCATCATAATCAGTACAACCTTCCAAAAAGTATTTAACACACATCATATGTGTCCATACAATAATAGGAATGTATGATTTGTCACCAGTACTTGAAAACGTGAAGAAAACAGTAAATTGATTATGCTCCATACATACATATGGTGTGCTACAGTAGAAACGACAACACAACATACAGAAACTATAATGATAACCTAATAAGGCACTTACTTTGATTGGAACACACACATGTCCAAAGTTATTATTAGTAAGGAAAACAACAATGAAGGCAATAAAGTTTGTCCCGCTCAGTAAAGCCTCAACATTAATTGTCCGCAAAAGTGAAATGGGCTACTTCTATGTGACTGAATGAAGAGGCGGAACACACCTCAATTTAAACTGTTGTTAGAAAATAAAACTTGTTAAAAAAGTTGTTGAAATTGACAAGTTGAAGCCTATAGATAATTAGCAGGCAGTGTGCCTTGGTTTGAGGGCAGCGCGGGTTAACTGTCCTGTTGCAAAGCAATCACATTTTGGAACAGTGTGTGCATTCTGACATTACGGACATAAAAAAACTCACGCTGGGGTGACTGTTAGAGATATGCCCTCGTCTATTTTCCACTCCAAAAATGACTCCTGCACTCAACGTGTCAACTACAAAGCAGGAACACTTTGAGCAAAACTCTCAGTAGTTCGGCTTGGCAAGCACACAAGCACAGGCAGTGAATGTTCAAATGGGACTCAGAGACATACAGTGTATGACTGCCCTCCATATTGTCTTTATTGGGTTACTGGTTACACCCTCACACTACTAAATTAAAAACACATTCACCCTACCTGAAACCTGCTGTACCTCATTATAGTTCTTTATCTACACATCGGAAATCAGAACCTACTTGATCTCCTTCCAATTGTATACCTGATTGTTCTTGACACAACACTCTCTGGTCTTTCTTTGTCCCTTTCCTCTCACCGTATCTGTGATTGTGAATGGTCGGAAACGGAGAGCACCAAAACACCACACAAGTGAAAGGAAAAGTGGCTCCATCAGCCTGCAGTCAAACAATGGGGGCAGCTCACTGTGTTTAACTTCCACTTCCTAACCACACAGACATGGGGCTTACAGAGGAGAGAGAGACTGTATTATGTTGGAGGACAGGGCAGCTATTTGATTGAATACAATTCAGGCAGTTACAAATGATAAGGAAATTTGACCAAAGTGTATAAAATATCATGGACTGGTAACTAGGGGGCAGAATGCGGGAAATTGGTAAATGGACACACATTGTGATAATTTGGTTGGCTGAGCACTTTTTAAAGATGGTCCTCTGTAGTTCAGTCAGAGCATGGCGCTTGCAATGCCAGGATAGTAGGTTCGTTTCCCGGGACCACCCGCACGTAAAATGTATATGCATGCGTCTGATAAAAGCGTCTGCTAAATGGCAAATATTATTATTATTAGTATTATATACTGTATTATCATATTTATTAACCTACGGTATTCTCCATAGTTATCTACTGTATCCTCCACACAGTTGCCAAAGAAACGGCAGCAGTTGCCAACAGTCGTTTAAAATTCCAAGATCTATGGAAATTCCAGAGGTGGAATATTTTTCAACAAGTGCCATGCTCCAAAAACATAAAACAGTTAACCTAGCCTATTTATTTTCCATAACACCTCAATTCTCAAAACCAGCCATTAACCAATTATCATACAGCTAGGCAACCTGACATGACATGCATTTTGTGAGGAGAGGAAAATGAAATGAGGAAGCAGAACTAAGCCTTAACACTTAGTGGTTATGTTTTTATACAGCAGTCTTCTGGTCTTGTTCATCATCTCCTATGTTTGTTCTCCTGTCTCCACAAGCACTTGGCGAGCGGCTGAGTTTGTTTATTCAGTGATTTTATTATCAGACCAAATTGGTGTTGCGGGAGACCAGAGCAATTTTCCTCCCAGACATGTTAATTAGGCACTATGTGCTGCTCAGCCAGAGAGAGGAAATATAAATACTTAATGTACAATACAAACCCTTTTACGACTCCTGTATATCATGGGTTATAGGGCAACAGATGGCTATTTGGTGATGATGGTGGGGATGGTTTGGGGCTGCTAGCAGCCCGAGCTTACCTTGGCTACCCATCCACATTGCTACGGCCAACTGAAATTTCATCTCCTCGATGAGTCTGGATTTGCCTCCCTCCCTGATGATTTCTAGAATGCGAACACATTGAACAAAGTCTGATTGGTCCCAGAAACCGATGGATTGGTCCAGAGCCGGCCTACATAATGACGTTATCAACATTGATACTCTGATTAGTTAGAGACGATCCAATTGCTGATTAATTTGTTTTGTACAACACCCCTTATTTTGAAGTCACGCAAACGACTTCTAGGATGACTGAATGTATGTGTTGTTTGACAGTTGCATAATTAAATTCAGTGTGAGTCGTCAGGCAAAGCCTGAGCTTGGTTAAATAGTTAACCAATAGCTACCCAGACTATCTGCATTGACCCTTTTTGCACTAACTCTTTTGACTCATCACATAAGCTGCTGTTACTGTTTATTATCTATCCTGTTGCCTAGTCACTGTATCCCTACCTACAGTTGAAGTTGGAAGTTTACATGCACCTTAGCCAAATACATTTAAACTCAGTTTTTCACAATTCCTGACATTTAATCCTAGTAAAAAGTCCCTGTCTTAGGTCAGTTAGGATCACCACTTTATTTTAAGAATGTGAAATGTCAGAATAATAGTAGAGGGAATGATTTATTTCAGATTTGATTTCTTTCATCACATTACCAGTGGGTCAGAAGTTTACATACACTCAATTAGTATTTGGGAAAATTGCCTTTAAATTGTTTAACTTGGGTCAAACGTTTCGGGTAGCCTTCTACAAGCTTCCCGCAATAAGTTGGGTGAATTTTGGCCCATTCCTCCAGGATTGTAGGCCTCCTTGCTCGCACACGCTTTTTCAGTTCTGCCCACAAATGTTCTATAGAATTGAGGTCAGGGCTTTGTGATGGCCACTCCAATACCTTGACTTTGTTGTCCTTAAGCCATTTTGCCACAACTTTGGAAGTATGCTTGGGGTCGTTGTCTATTTGGAAGACCCATTTGTGACCAAGCTTTAACTTCCTGACTGATGTCTTGAGATGTTGCTTCAATATATCCACATAATTTTCCTTCCTCATGATGCCATCTATGCACTTTGTGAAGCGCACCAGTCCCGCCTGCAGCAAAGCACCCCCACAGCATGATGCTGCCACCCCCGTGCTTCACGGTTGGGATGGTGTTCTTCGGCTTGCAAGCGACCCCTTTTTTCCTCCTTACTTAACGATGGTCATTATGGCCAAACCGTTCTATTTTTGTTTCATCAGACCAGAGGACATTTCTCCAAAAAGTACGATATTTGTCCCCATGTGCAGTTGCAAACCGTAGGCTGGCTTTTTTATGGCGGTTTTGGAGCAGTGGCTTCTTCCTTGCTGAGCGGCCTTTCAGGTTATGTCGATATAGGACTCGTTTTACTGTGGATATAGATACTTTTGTACCTGTTTCCTCCAGCATCTTCACAAGGTCCTTTGCTGTTGTTCTGGGATTGTTTTGCACTTTTTACGTTAATTCTCTAGGAGAATTGTGGTACCTTCAGGCGTTTGGAAAGGATGAACCAGACTTGTGGAGGTCTACCATTTTTCTTCTGAGGTCTTGGCTGATTTCTTTTGATTTTTCCATGATATCAAGCAAAGAGGCACTGAGTTTGAAGGTAGGCCTTGAAATACATCCACAGGTACACCTCCAATTGACTCAAATGATGTCAATTAGCCTATCAGAAGATTCTAAAGCCATGACATCATTTTCTGGAATTTTACAAGCTGTTTAAAGGCACAGTCAACTTAGTGTATGTAAACTTCTGATCCACGGTGATTGTAATACAGTGAGTTATAAGTGAAATAATCTGTCTGTAAACAATTATTGGAAAAATTACATGTGTCATGCAGAAAGTAGATGTCCTAACCTTGCCAAAACTGTAGTTTGTTAATAAGACATTTGTGGAGTGGTTGAAAAACAAGTTTTAATGACTCCAACCTAAGTGTATGTAAACTTCCGATTTCAACTGTATATGTGCATATCTACCTCTATTACCTTGTACCCCTGCACATTGACTCGGTACTGCTACCCTGTGTATATAGCCAAGTTTTCATCCCTCATTGTGTATTTATTCCTTGTGTTATTATTTGTCTATTTTTCTATTATTTCTCTTTTTCTCTCTGCATTGTTGGGAAGGGCCCTTAAGTACAGTGAGGGAAAATAGTATTTGATCCCCTGCTGATTTTGTACGTTTGCCCACTGACAAAGAAATGATCAGTCTATAATTTAAATGGTAGGTTTATTTGAACAGTGAGAGACAGAATAACAACAAAAATATCCAGAAAAACACATGTCAAAAATGTTATAAATTTATTTGCATTTTAATGAGGGAAATAAGTATTTGACCCATCTGCAAAACATGACTCAGTACTTGGTGGCAAAACCCTTGTTGGCAATCACAGAGGTCAGACGTTTCTTGTAGTTGGCCACCAGGTTTGCACACATCTCAGGAGGGATTTTGTCCCACTCCTTTGCAGATCTTCTCCAAGTCATTAAGGTTTCGAGGCTGACGTTTGGCAACTCGAACCTTCAGCTCCCTCCACCGATTTTCTATGGGATTAAGGTCTGGAGACTGGCTAGGCCTCTCCAGGACCTTAATGTGCTTTTTCTTGAATCATTCAGATGTTCTCCACAGATGTTCTCCATTCATTCAGTTCTCCACTGAATCATTCAGATGTTCATTCATTCAAACTTCAGACGGGCATGTATATGTGCTTTCTTGAGCGGGGGACCTTGCGGGCGCTGCAGGATTTCAGTGGTTCACGGCGTAGTGTGTTACCAATTGTTTTCTTGGTGACTATGGTCCCAGCTGCATTGAGATCATTGACAAGATCCTCCCATGTAGTTCTGGGCTGATTCCTCACCGTTCTCATGATCATTGCAACTCCACGAGGTGAGATCTTGCATGGAGCCCCAGGCCGAGGGAGATTGACAGTTATTTTGTGTTTCTTCCATTTGCGAATAATCGCACCAACTGTTGTCACCTTCTCACCAAGCTGCTTGGCGATGGTCTTGTAGCCCATTCCAGCCTTGTTTCGGTCTACAATCTTGTCCCTGACATCCTTGGAGAGCTCTTTGGTCTTGGCCATGGTGGAGTTTGGAATCTGATTGATTGATTGCTTCTGTGGACAGGTGTCTTTTTTACAGGTAACAAACTGAGATTAGGAGCACTCCCTTTAAGAGTGTGCTCCTAATCTCAGCTCGTTACCTGTATGAAAGACACATAGGAGCCAGAAATCTTTCTGATTGAGAGGGGGTCAAATACTTATTTCCCTCATTAAAATGCAAATCAATTTATAACATTTTTGACATGCGTTTTTCTGGATTTTTTTGTTGTTATTCTGTCTCTCACTGTTCAAATAAACCTACCATAAAAATTAAAGACTGATCATTTCTTTGTCAGTGGGCAAACGTACAAAATCAGCAGGGATCAAATACTTTTTTCCCTCACTGTAAGCATTTTACCATTAGTCTACACCTGTTGTTTACAAAGCATGTGACAAAAAACATTTTATTGATTGAGCGGGATGGACTGGGCTTTCACCATGGTTCAAAATAGATAGGTTCAGAAATTGGAGAAGGCGCAGCGCTTACTCATGGATTTGGACTTCATCTTTTCTTCAAGCAAAACGTTAATTGTTTATTTAAACAATTAACTTTTAATTTACGAGTGAGTGCATGTCAAGTCTTGCACTTCCTGGACTTCTGGGCTTTCGCCATGCCTACAATAGCATGTCCTGGAGAAACCCCAAACACAAGAGGACTCAAAAACTAAAAGAGGTGGATTATGTCCCACCCAGGTTCTTTTGGACAAATTAGTCCAGTGACATTTTAATGGGCGCAGAGTGAGGCCGAATCCAGAGGACTGGGGACAGGTAAACCTAACCTCTCCAAAAGTTGTGGTAATGGTAACCCAAGGACTCCACTGTAGCCCCATCTTCCATAACTCTACTGTAAAATCTCTGGCTTAAACCAAACCCCTTCACATAATCAATTTCAGGCAGTCCAGCACATTAATGTACTAAATTGAGCGTCCATGCTTTTAAATGTCTCCCCTCGCCCCCTGGCTCTACCCTACTGTAGCTCTAACAGGGATAAAATGTCATCCAGCCCTCCCTAAAGCGTAGTAAATGGCCCCAGATAACTCCCCTACATTTCATTTAATAAAAACAGAAGGTTGTGTGTAAATCACAGTTATTCTCCTCTTCTCTCTACACACACACACACACAACCACAACCACGCACACACACACACACACACACACACACACACACACAAACACACACACACACAACATTCTGCTGCCCCTGAATCTTTCATGGAGGCCATGTTACAGCACATCAGCCCTGGAAAGTATTGCCATCTTTTTAAAGGACATCGCTCAGACTCCCCAACTCAGGATGAAGACAGTGCATCCAATACAGACATGCAAACAATGTTACTACCACTAGAGATTTTGCTAAATGTATTATTTTAGGACACACAGATACATTTGAAATGTTCACTGATTTAAAGGCTTTATTTAAAGTAAATTGTTGTGCCAACAAAAACAAAACAGTTCAGTTCAAGAGAAAATTACTTCAAAGGACAAAAGCACACAGAAGTTGTTTGTGGATCTAAACAGATGGGAGGGTTTGCAATTTGAATGTGGAGAATGTAAGAGGAATGTACAAAGTCCATCACTGAGATCCCTCTGTATGCATACAGCTTGAATATGTAATAGACATTACCCCCTCCCTCCCTCCTCTCCTTGTGTCTCCTCAGCCTCCATGCTCTGAAATGGCAACAGTGTCACCACATCACAGCTGGTTAGAGGAGGACAGTTGCAATATGACATGTTGGAATCTAGATCACTTGTTCATTATATTGTGGTTGTGGATAAACATTATTTATGATACTATTGTAAAGTCAAACAAGGACGTCAATGGAGGGCTCAAATTGCTATTAGGTAGCTGTATACTGAGTGGACAAAACATTATGAACTGCTCTCTCCATGACATAAACTGACCAGGTGAATTCAGGTGAAATCTATGATCCCTTATTGATCAGAGGGTGAATGGGCAAGACAAAATATTGAAGTGCCTTTGAACGAGGTATGGTAGTAGGTGCCAGGTGCACCGGTTTGTAGCAAATAAAAAATGCCCAAGCTGAAGACTTTCTATATCGGTCCTCTAATACAGGACTAGTAAAGGCCCAGTGCACTACTTTTGTGAAAAAAATTTAAACTAAATGTATTGAAGTGTTTATCAGCATTTGTAACTTCTGATAGTCTGATAGTTATCGGTAGAAAACAGTTAATCTGATAATACTTGTGGAATATAAAAATACTTGTTTGATATATGTTTTCCAGTTTCTTGAAATACTTTGCAAACGCAACTTATTTCTATGCGAAAACTGAAATGTTCTATTAATTCCTTTTCAGTAGACACTCTTATTCAGAGCAACTTACAGTAGAGTGCATTCATTTTCATACTGGTCCCTCGTGGGAATCGAACCCACAACCCTAGTAGTGCAAGCATCATGTTCTACCAACTGAGCCACATTATCACATCACATCATCACCAACCACTTGATGTCTCAATGTACTCAATTACTGTATTGTGCATTGTTTTTCTTCATGGTGATGGAAAGTCTACAGGTACAAACCTAGATGACCAGCCTATATACAATACAGTAATTTGCATTAAGTGGTAAATTAATACTGCACAAAAAGTGGTTGTTTTCCATGTTATTTGATCAAGAAAAATATTTAATTTGATGTGGATGTTTTGTGTCTTTGCCCATAACTTTACACCTTTTGATGTAAATGTTTGAGGACAGGGTTTTGTTCTTTCTGGATTCCATTCTAATGACAATAGCAGAGAAAGGGGCAACAACTCTTACAATTCCAACTATTGAATCCTGCAAGATACTGTTCTTAAATATACAACTACCTTTTTTTGCCAAAGCTGAGATGCAGATTTCTTTTTTGCCTGCGCTACAGAGGTCTATATCGGTCTGCTAATAATAGTAAAGGCCCAGTGCACTACTTTTGTGAGAAACATTTTTTTATCCCAAAAACAAATATTTATATTTTCTATTCTCATTTTTCAGGGGGTGCTGCAGCACCCTCAGCATCCCTACTTCCCACGGCTATGGATGAGTCTGTTTACATCTAGAAGCAATGATAACTTGTCTCTTTCTCCCAGACAAGAGCTTCCTGTGGTCTAGCTAAGGATCATTGGTATTTATGTCTCTCAGTACATTCTTAGAAAAAAGGGTTCCAAAAGGGTTCTTCAGGTGTTCCAATAGAAGAAACCTTTTCGGTTCCAGGTAGAACCCTTTAAGGTTCTAGACAGCACCTTTTTGTAAAGTCCCTGTAGCCTCACAAGGATGTGGAATTTCAACGACACTTTAGAGGATATCTATGCCAAGAGTAAACAACATTAGCAATGCTCTTTGTGGGCTCAAATATCAGGGAGATAGGGTGTTATATGACTATTTCCTGTGCTATGGAAAATTATAATTATGGCAACAAAGGTAATAAAACTCAGCCTACACAGTAGCATTAGCCTATATAGCAAAGAAACAGCATGTCTTGTTTATCTTCTGTAAATATGTACTGTGCCTTCTAATTAATAAATGGGAACAAATGTTAGAAATGATCTGTTTGCATGATCAAATATACTGTACATCAAACGGACAGACTTGAATCACAGGGTAGTAGGATATACTCTTTCTGTTGGCGCCTGGGTGTAATACCTGCGTGCCTACCAAATCAAATCAAATCACATTTTATTTGTCCATATGCACCGAACACAACTAGACCTTACCGTGAAATGCTTACTTACAAGCCCTTACCCAAAAATGCAGTTAAGAAAATATTTAATAAATAAACCAAAGTTTAAAAAAGTAACACAATAAAATAACAATAACAAGGCTATATACAGGGGGTACCGGTACCGAGTCAATGTGCAGGGGTACAGGTTAGTCGAGGTAATTGAGGTAATATGTACATGTAGGTAGGGGTAAAGTGACTATGCATAGATAATAAACAACGAGTAGCAGCAGAGTTAAAAAAGGAGGGGGGTCAATGCAAATTGTCCCTGTTTATCTTTCCATATGGGAGCTCCACTACAGCCCCGTCGATGTGAATTGGGGCGTGCTCGGCCCTCCTTTTCCTGTAGTAACACAGTGGTTCATTAAGCACAGAAGTGTGTGTGTGTGTGTGTGTGTGTGTGTGTGTGTGTGTGTGTGTGTGTGTTCTTCAGTTATAAAAGACCATCCCTGTTTATCTTTCCATATGGAGGCAGACACAAAAAGAGACCAGGCAGGCACAACAGGATGCTAGTGCTCTGGTGGACCTACGTGCTCTTATAAACAGGAAATCAAGATTAATTAACATTAACACAATAAATAAATGCAGTGGTACATTCATAATACGCTGTACTGCAGCCAGAATGAGGGGAGCAAAATGTTCAAAGTTCCCTAAGTGGCATTATGGGCTAATATAACAGTGCAGTAGAACTGTTCCTTGCAGTGAAACTGGCTCATGTGCGACAGTACATTACATGGTGGCTTTAAAAAATGCCTATTAAAGTTGTATCTCTTTTATGCTAAAACAAGACATGCCATGCATAATCAAACGCAGACTATTCTGGAGAAGAAAGGGGCATCTTTTAAAAAGCATTTTGACAAGCAAGATGTTCAGGGGATTCACGTAAAGGAGAAAACAAATCATTCCACAAATGGGGAAAGTGGCTTTTCTCTCTGAGCCATAGTAGCAGACAGACAGACAGACAGACAAGGGAGCTTCCCAGGTCCACTAGGATGAATACATGAAACCTTCTCATCTGCCATTAATGCAGTGATGTAAAGTACTTGAAAGTACTCCTTCAGTAGTTTTTGGGGGTATCTGTACTTTACTTCACTATTTATATTTTTGACAACTTTATACTTTTACTTTACTACATTCCTAAAGAAAATGATGTACTTTTTACTCCATAAATTTTCCCTGACACCCAACAGTACTAGGTACATTTCGAATGCTTAGCAGGACAGGAACATGGTCTAATTCACACACTTATCAAAATAACTTCCCTGGTCATTCCTACTGCCTCTGATCTGGCGGACTCACTAAACACATGCTTCGTTTGTAAATTATGTCTGAGGGTTGGAGCGTGCCCCTGGCTATCCATAAATTAAAAAAGCAAGAAAATGTTGCCGTCTGATTCGCTTAATATAAGGAATTTGAAATTATTTGTACTTTTACTTTTTACTTTTGATACTTAAGAATATTTTAGCATTTACATTTACTTTTGATAGTTAAGTATGTTTAAAACCAAATCCTTTTAGACTTTTATTCAAGTAGGATTTTACTGGTTGACTTTGACTTTTACTTGAGTCATTTTCTATTAAGGTATCTTTACTTTTACTCAAATATAACAATTGGGTACTTTTTCCACCACCGCATTAATGATGCAGTATGCCCACGTCTGACTCAACTCCACTAAAGGTCAGGAAGGATGGTGATAAACAACAAGTGGACGTTATATGAAAACACGTACAGCTCTCTCCCATCCAGGGTTTTAACCAGCTCTGCTTAGCTTTGATATTTGTCACTGACTGCTACGAATGTGCTATAGTGAGAATGATTATAGAGACCTTTTAATGACTAAATATGTTCGCTGTCGGATCGAAGTCATTCCAAAGGGTAGGTTTTACAGAGCAAATTAAATGTAACCATACTTTATAAGTCATATATAATCAACGATACTTTGCAAAGTCATCAACAGCTTTTGTTTCAATTCAACCAAGGGTTCTACTAAAAATTAATTTAAAACATTTAGGCCTAGGGTTTCAAGCTTTGGTTGATTTCACATTTAATCTTCAAGTTAATCATTAATATGTTGGATTCACGTCTCCATCTCAACCAAAAATCTAAGTTAAATAATAGGACTAAATCAAATCAAACTTTATTTAAGTGCATTAAAGTTGGATTAAATTAGATTTAGTACTATTTTTTAACTTAGATTTTTGGTTGAGATGGAGACGTGAATCAAACATATCAATAATTAATTTGTAGCCAAACTGGATATTAAATTGTGTTTGGTTGTCAAAGTAACCAAATATAAACATTGGAAGGAGATGTATCTTCTACTTGGATAGTTCCATCTGTGCCACTGACTTAGTCTGGCTTTAATATGTTGGATTCACGTCTCCATATCCCCAAAAAGCTAAGTTAAACAATAGGACTAAATCAAATCAAACTTTAAATTAACTTTAAATAACATTTGATTTGATTTAGTCCTATTCTTTAACTTTTATTATTGGTTGAGATGGAGACGTGAATCCAAGATGTCAATGTTTTATTTGTAGTCAAGCTGGAATTGAATCCAGACATGTCAGTGGCACAAAATAAACATCTCCTTCAAATGTTGATATTTGGCTGCGTTGACAACCAAACACAATTCAATATCACTTTTGCAATACAGTAAATTGCCTATTAACTTGTCGACACATTAACAAAAGATATGTTGGATTCACCTCTCCAACTTTGAGGTTAGCCTACTGTAACTATACATTTCTCCTTATGTAATCATAAAAAGCGTGCACGTTCAAGATAGCGTGCAAAGGTCACAGGTCTGTGGAAATCTTCACACTTGCTATAAAAATCTGAGCAGATTCTCGAACCGCATAGATCACTTGTACTATGTCGGCTACTTTTAATGTAATCCCAACTGCAATCCAGGTAATTTGCTATTAGATGAAGAACAGTAAAACACATTAAGTTGTATAAATACAAAATATCTGACATTGTATTCCCATTCCCATTCCCTGCCCTCAGAACAGCCTCAATTTGTCAGGGCATGGACTCTACAAGGTGTCAAGTGTTCGACAGGGATGCTGGCCCATGTTGACTCCAATGCATCCCACAGTTGTGCCAAGTTGGCTGGATGGCTTGATGGATGTCAGTCTATATCATGGAAAGAGCAGGTCTTCTTAATGTTTTGTACACTCAGTGTATGTATTTTAATGAGCCTTGACCAAAACCTGCACTTCTGTCTTTTCACTAGCTCAGATCAGCATGTTTTCTAATTGGACTCCATCTCTAGAATCTAGACTGTACAAGGTGTACTGTGGAATAGTGGATATACTGTAGACCGGTGAATATTCACAGTATTAATGTTCTTGTTACGAAGGGAGAATCCTTTGTCTTTCAAGATGATTTCATCAACGCAAACATTCTAAACAATTATTTCACCATTGTGGCAGAGCCAGCAATCAAACATCATCCATATGCATCCTTATTCCTTATTCATCTCCTTCCAGGCCAGAGCAGAGAACGTCAGACTTTCCTCTTCTTATACAATCTGCCAAGAGACAACAACCAACATGACATCACCCTATGACCTCACTACATCAACAGTCGCACATCTTGTTAGCTGCTCATCATCTCTGTCAGCCCTTCCCATTGGTGGTTTACTACTAGAGCTGTGAACTCATCAAATCAAATCAAACTTTATTTGTCACATGCGCCGAATACAAGCCCTTAACCAACAATGCAGTTCAAGAAAGAGTTAAGAAAATATTTACCAAATAAACTAAAGTAAAAAATAATAAAAAGTAACACAATAAAATAACAATAACGAGGCTATATACAGGGGGCACCGGTACCGAGTCAATGTGCGGCGGCACAGGCCAGTCGAGGCAATTTGTACATGTAGGTAGGGGTAAAGTGACTATGCATAGATAATAGACAATGGGTAGCAGCAGTGTGGGATGGGGGGGGATCAATGTAAATAGTCTGGGTGGCCACCCGATTAATTGTTCAGCAGTCTTATGGCTTAGGGGTAGAAGCTGTTAAGGAGCCCTTCGGTCCTAGACTTGGCGCTCCGGTACCGCTTTCCGTGCGGAAGCAGAGAGAACAGTCTATGACTTGGGTGACTGGAGTCCCCGACAACTCCCTGGCCTTTCCTCTGACACCGCCTACCATATAGGCCCTGGACGGCAGGAAGCTTGGCCCCAGTGATGCACTGGGCCATACGCACTACCCTCTGTAGCGCCTTACAGTCAGATGCCGAGCAGTTGCCATACCAGGCGGTGATGCAACCGGTCAGGATGCTCTCGATGGTGCAGCTGTATAACTTTTTGAGGATCTGGGGACCCATGCCAAATCTTTTCAGTCTCCTGAGGGGGAAAAGGTGTTGTCGTGCCCTCTTCACGACTGTCTTGGTGTGTTTGGACCATTTGTATTTGTATTTATTAGGGATCACCATTGGGGGTCCAAACATATTAAAGCACTTACATTATATATAAAACAAAAGATAAAACAGTACATCATATAATACCATACAACAATATCACAATGTGTGCGTATGTATGTGTCTGTACCTTTGTGTGTGTCTCTTCACAGCTACATAAGGTCTATTTTTACGTGTTTAAAAAAAATCTGATTCTACTGCTTGCATCAGTTACCTAATGTGGAATAGAGTTCTATGTAGTCATGGCTCTATGTACAGTATCTCACAAAAGTGAGTACACCCCTCACATTTTTTGTAAATATTTGAGTATATCTTTTCATGTGACAACACTGAAGAAATGACACTTTGCTACAATGTAAAGTTGTGAGTGTACAGCATGTATAACAGTGTAAATTTGCTGTCCCTTCAAAATAACTCAACACACAGCCATTAATGTCTAAACCGCTGGCAACAAAAGTGAGTACACCCCTAAGTGAAAATGTCCAAATTGGGCCCAAAGTGTCAATGGGCATGGCAATATCATCCGCTATTATCTTCAGTAAATTTCCATCCAGATTGTCAGACCCCGGTGGCTTGTCATTGTTGATAGATAACAATACTTTTTTCACCTCTTCCAAACTGAATTTACGGAATTCAAAAGTAAAATCCTTGTGTTTCAGAATTTGGTCAGATATACTTGGATGTGTAGTGTCAGCGTTTGTTGCTGGCATGTCATACCTAAGTTTGCTTATCTTGCCAATGAAGAAGTCATTAAAGTAGTTGGCAATATCAGTGGATTTTGTGATGAATGAGCCATCTGATTCAATGAATGATGGAGCCGAGCTTGCCCTTTTCCACAAAATGTCATTTAAGTTGCTCCAAAGCTTTTTACTATCATTCTTTTTTTTCTTTTTTTTCTTTTTGGCAGTAGATCAGCTTAATATTGCAGATAGATTGCAACTTCCATCAGTGTAATTATCTGCATCACTTCCAATCCCCCATGTTTATATATAGGTATGTATATATATATATACACATATACATACACACATACATACATACATACACACATACATACACATATACAATTAAATACACACATACATACATACATACATACAAACCTACATATACATTTTAAGTCGGAAGTTTACATACATTTAGGTTGGTATCATTAAAACTTGTTTTCAACCACTCCACAAATGTATTGTTAACAAACTATAGTTTTGGCAAGTCGGTTAGGACATCTACTTTGTGCATGACACAAGTAATTTTTACAACAATTGTTTACAGACAGATTATTTCACTTATAATTCACTGTATCACAATTCCAGTGGGTCAGAAGTTTACATACACTAAGTTGACTGAGCCTTTAAACAGCTTGGAAAATTCCAGAAAATGATGTCATGGCTTTAGAAGCTTCTGATAAGCTAATTGACATAATTTGAGTCAATTGGAGGTGTACCTGTGGGTGTTTTTCAAGGCCTACCTTCAAACTCAGTGCCTCTTTGCTTGACATCATGGGAAAATCCAAATAAATCAGCGAAGACCTCAGAAAAACAATTGTAGACCTCCACAAGTCTGGTTCATCCTTGGGAGCAATTTCCAAACGCCTGAAGGTACCACATTAATCTGTACAAACAATAGTACGCAAGTATAAACACCATGGGACCACGCAGCCGTCATACTGCTCAGGAAGGAGACGCGTTCTGTCTCCTAGTGACGAACGTACTTTGGTGCGAAAAGTGCAAATCAATCCCAGAACAACAGCAAAGGACCTTGTGAAGATGCTGGAGAAAACAGGTCAAAAGTATCTATATCCACAGTAAAACCAGTCCTATATCGACATAACTTGAAAGGCCGCTCAGCAAGGAAGAAGCCACTGCTCCAAACCGCCATAAAAAAGCCAGCCTACGGTTTGCAACTGCACATGGGGACAAAGATGGTACTTTTTGGAGAAATGTCCTCTGGTCTGATGAAACAAAAATATAACTGTTTGGCCATAATCGTTATGTTTGGAGGAAAAAGGGGGTCGCTTGCAAGCCGAAGAACACCATCCCAACTGTGAAGCACGGGTTGTGGCAGCATCATGCTGTGGGGGTGCTTTGTTGCAGGAGGAACTGGTGCACTTCACAAAATAGATGGCATCATGAGGAAGGAAAATTATGTGGATATATTGAAGCAACATCTCAAGACATCAGTCAGGAAGTTAAAGCTTGGTCGCAAATGGGTCTTCCAAATGGACAATGACCCCAAGCATACTTCCAAAGTTGTGGCAAAATGGCTTAAGGACAACAAAGTCAAGGTATTGGAGTGGCCATCACAAAGCCCTGACCTCAATCCTACAGAAGATTTGTGGGCAGAACTGAAAAAGCGTGTGCGAGCAAGGAGGCCTACAAACCTGACTCAGTTACACCAGCTCTGTCAGGAGGAATGGGCCAAACTTCCGACTTCAAATGTACATACATACACATACATATCCTTTAAAAAATATATATTCCCCTTAATTACTTTCCAACCCCACCACCCTTTCCCTAATTGGAGTAAACTAGTGAACAACAATTCTTAGGCCTCTACTTCCAGCTTATACTTACTATATACATTTTATGGACACAGTCAATTTTACAATAATTATATTTTGTTAGTTTTTTCTCCTGAACTTCTTCTACTCTCAACCTCTCCGATCATTTTCATGATTTCCATCCGGTTTGCTTCTATATGCCATATCTTTCTAACTGTGCTCTTTCATAAAAGCTCCCAACCTACAACCTACAGTGGGAAAAAAAAGTATTTAGTCAGCCACCAATTGTGCAAGTTCTCCCATTTAAAAAGATGAGAGAGGCCTGTAATTTTCATCATAGGTACACGTCAACTATGACAGACAAATATAGATTTTTTTTCTCCAGAAAATCACATTGTAGGATTGTTAATGATTTTATTTGCAAATTATGGTGGAAAATAAGTATTTGGTCACCTACAAACAAGCAAGATTTCTGGCTCTCACAGACCTGTAACTTCTTCTTTAAGAGGCTCCTCTGTCCTCCACTCGTTACCTGTATTAATGGCACCTGTTTGAACTTGTTATCAGTATAAAAGTCCCCCTGCTTAAGCCAGTACATGTCCAGGCCCGTCTGAAGTTTGCTAGAGTGCATTTGGATGATCCAGAAGAGGATTGGGAGAATGTCATATGGTCAGATGAAACCAAAATAGAACTTTTTGGTAAAAACTCAACTCGTCGTGTTTGGAGGACAAAGAATGCTGAGTTGCATCCAAAGAACACCATACCTACTGTGAAGCATGGGGGTGGAAACATCATGCTTTGGGGCTGTTTTTCTGCAAAGGGACCAGGACGACTGATCCGTGTAAAGGAAAGAATGAATGGGGCCATGTATCGTGAGATTTTGAGTGAAAACCTCCTTCCATCAGCAAGGGCATTGAAGATGAAACATGGCTAGGTCTTTCAGCATGACAATGATCCCAAACACACCGCCCGGGCAACGAAGGAGTGGCTTCATAAGAAGCATTTCAAGGTCCTGGAGTGGCCTAGCCAGTCTCCAGATCTCAACCCCATAGAAAATCTTTGGAGGGAGTTGAAAGTCCGTGTTGCCCAGCGACAGCCCCAAAACATCACTGCTCTAGAGGAGATCTGCATGGAGGAATGGGCCAAAATACCAGCAACAGTGTGTGAAAACCTTGTGAAGACTTACAGAAAACATTTGACCTGTGTCATTGCCAACAAAGGGTATCTAACAAAGTATTGAGAAACTTTTGTTATTGACCAAATACTTATTTTCCACCATAATTTGCAAATAAATTCATTAAAAATCCTACAATGTGATTTTCTGGATTTTTTTCTCATTTTGTCTGTCATAGTTGACGTGTACCTATGATGAAAATTACAGGCCTCTCTCATCTTTTTAAGTGGGAGAACTTGCACAATTGGTGGCTGACTAAATACTTTTTTCCCCCACTGTATATACTTATTATGGACACAGTATGCTTACATTATTAGTTATCTTGTTATTAGTTGTTGTTAGTTGCTATCATTCTTTATATCATTTATTTTTGTTTCATAGTATAGTTCATTTTTATTTATATTCAGTATAGTCACATTATTTCTTAATTTGCAGTACCTTTGCCAATCAGTTGGGCTAACAGACTTATTTACCATACCTTTTGCCTCATCCCTCTCAACCATAAAATTGTTCAATTCCTCATCAATCCAAGGGGATTTAACAGTTTTTACAGTCATTTTCTTAATGAGTGCATGCTTATTAGTAACTGTAATAAGCAATTTCATAAATGTGTCAAGTGCAGCGTCTGGTTGCTTTTCATTACACACCACAGACTAGCAAATATGCTTTACATCATCAACATATGAATCACTACAAAACTGATTGTATGACCTCTTATACACTATATTAGGCCCAGACTTTGGAACCTAGATATGGCTACTATATTGTGATCACTACATCCTATAGATTTGGATAATGTTGATGATTTAATTCCTGTGCTGTTTGTAAATACCCTGGTGGTTGACAGACAACCTGAACCAGGTTGCAGGCACTGGTTACAGTTTGATGTTTTTTCTTGAGTGGGCAGCTTAATGAGAGCCAGTCAATATTTAAATCACCCAGAAAATATACTTCTCTGTTGATATCACATACATCATCAAGCATTTCACACATATTATCCAGATACTGACTGTTAGCACTTGGTGGTCTATAGCAGCTTCCCACTAGAATGGGCTTTAGGTGAGGCAGATGAACCTGTAGCCATATTACTTCAACAGTATTTAACATGAGATCGTCTCTAATCTTTTCGGTAGATGTTATAACCATCCATTGCTACCACTGTATCATGAAAGGTATTATCTAAGTGAGTTTCAGAGATAGTCAGAATATGAATGTCATCTGTTACAAGCAAGTTATTGACTTCATGGACCTTGTTTCTCAGGCTGCATATGTTAATATGGACTATTTTTAGCACTTTTCTGGGTTGCTTGATTGTTTTTAATGCTTTACTGGGAAGCTAATCAGAAGTAGACTTGCTCATGTTATTTATATTGGAGCTAATAGTGCAGGGTGAGCTGCACACAATGGTATTCCTACTAGGGCACACCGCCTCAGTGCTAACAGTGTAACTCTGGTTCATAGGCTCATGATTACTGCATACAATATCTGTAGGATCAACAGAGGTATTCAGGGAAATTAGGGGGACAAACATTAAGTTACTTACATTGTGTCTGCCAATGCCCCTAGGATAATGTACATTTGATGCTGCATTATGACGACTCATTGTCACAATGGTAGGGAGCTGGCCTTGGGTCATTGATAAGTCATTGTTTCAATGCAGCCTTGAAATGCGTGGACAGAGTCCAGGAGCCAAGATGATTTGGATGGATGCCGTCATTCCTGTAGAGTATCTTCTGTTTCCAGAAGGTGTCAAAGTTATCTATAAAAGTGATTCCAGCAGAGCTACAGTAATCTTTTAGGCAGATGTGTAATGCCAGTAGCCTGCTGAATCTTTCACACCGCGGCCCAATGATGGTCCTGGACCTGAAATGATTGGCTGTTTTCTGGAGTCTTTTAATGCTAAAATCAGTTCTTTAAAATCAATTTTCAGATGTTCCGAGCTAGCCCCCCTGATGTCATTTGACCCCACATGGACTATGACAGCGTCAGCTACCGGTATCTGTCGTAGAACAGTCGGAAGCAGCCTTGTAATGTCCTGTACTCGTGCTCCTGGGTAGCACAGGGTTTTTGCACTGGGAACCAAGATGTTTCTCACCATAGAGCTGCCGATGATGACAGCTGGTGATGTTGAATGGGCCGGTCTCTCAGGCAGCCTCACGGTCTGATGAGGGTGGGAGCTCTGAGGATCTGAATCAGAGGTAGAAGCCAACAGAGAGGGAGACAGAACAGAGGACGAAGGCGCTGGTACCTCCGGATCTGATCTTTAATGGAAAGCCCCTAAGGAAGAAGGCGCCGGAACGTCTGGATCCAGGGCGGCAAAGCTGTTTCTGGTCTTGTGTCAGGTCCGCGCTTAGTTTGTTGGTGATGTGGACACCAAGGACCTTGAAACTCTCAACCCACTACACTACAGCCCCGTCGATGTGAATGGGGGCCTGTTCGTCCCGCATTTTCCTGTAGTCCACGGTCAGCTCCTTTGTCTTGCTCACATTGAGGGAGAGGCTGTTGTCCTGGCACCACACTGCCAAGTCTCTCACCTCCTCCCTATAGGCTGTCTCATCGTTGTCGGTGATCAGGCCTACCACTGTTGTGTCGTCAGCAAACTTAATGATGGTGTTGGAGTCGTGTTTGGCCACGCAGTCGTGGGTGAACAGGGAGCACCCCTGAGGGGCCCCAGTGTTGAGGATCAGTGTAGCAGACGTGTTGTTGCCTACCCTTACCACCTGGGGATGGCCCGTCAGGAAGGCCAGGATCCAGTTGCAGAGGGAGGTGTTTAGTCCCAGGGTCCTTAGCTTAGAGATGAGCTTTGAGGGCACTATGGTGTTGAACGCTGCGCTGTAGTCAATAAACAGCATTCTCACATAGGTGTTCCTTTTGTCCAGGTGGGAAAGGGCAGTGTGGGGTGTGATTGAGATTGCGTCATCTGTGGATCTGTTTGGGCGATATGCAAATTGGAGTGGGTCTAGGGTATCTGGGATGATGCTGTTGCTGTGAGCCATAACCAGCCTTTCAAAGCACTTCATGGCTACTGATGTGAGTGCTACGGGGCGGTAATCATTTAGGCAGGTTACCTTCGCTGCCTTGGGCACAGGGACTATGGTGGTCTGCTTGAAACATGTAGGTATTACAGACTCGGTCAGGGAGAGGTTGAAAATGTCAGTGAAGACACTTGCCAGTTGGTCCGCGCATGCTTTGAGTACACGTCCTGGTAATCTGTTCGCGGCTTTGTGAATGTTGACATGTTTAAAGGTCTTGCTCACATCGGCTACTGAGAGCGTTATCACACAGTCGTCCGGAACAGCTGATGCTCTCATGCATGCTTCAGTGTCGCTTGCCTCGAAGCGAGCATAAAAGGCATTGAGCTCGTCTGGTAGGCTCGCGTCTCTGGGCAGCTCTTGGCTGGGTTTCCCTCTGTAGTCCGTAATAGTTTTCAAGCCCTGCCACATCCGACGAGCGTCAGAGCCTGTGTAGTAGGATTCAATATTAATCCTGTATTGACGCTTTGCCTGTTTGATTGTTTGTCTGAGGGCGTAGCGGGATTTCTTATAAGCATCCAGATTAGTGTCCCGCTCCCTGGAAGCGGCAGCTCTAGCCTTTAGCTCGATGCGGATGTTGCCTGTAATCCATGGCCTCTGGTTGGGATATGTACGTACGCTCACTGTGGGGACGATGTCGTCGATGCACTTATTGATGAAGCCGATGACTGAGGTGGTATCCCGGAACATCAAATCAAATCAAATCAAATCAAATTTTATTGGTCACATGCGCCGAATACAACAGGTGCAGACATTACAGTGAAATGCTTACTTACAGCCCTTAACCAACAGTGCATTTATTTTAAACAAAAAAGTAAGAATAAAACAACAACAAAAAAAAGTGTTGAGAAAAAAAGAGCAGAAGTAAAAATAAAGTGACAGTAGGGAGGCTATATATACAATAGAATAAAGTGACAGTAGGGAGGCTATATATACAGGGGGGTACCGTTGCATAGTCAATGTGCGGGGGCACCGGCTAGTTGAGGTAGTTGAGGTAATATGTACATGTGGGTAGAGTTAAAGTGACTATGCATAAATACTTAACAGAGTAGCAGCAGCGTAAAAAGTATGGGGTGGGGGGGCAGTGCAAATAGTCCGGGTAGCCATGATTAGCTGTTCAGGAGTCTTATGGCTTGGGGGTAGAAGCTGTTGAGAAGTCTTTTGGACCTAGACTTGGCACTCCGGTACCGCTTGCCGTGCGGTAGCAGAGAGAACAGTCTATGACTAGGGTGACTGGAGTCTGTGCTAGCAAAACAGTCCTGTAGCGTAGCATCCGCGTCATCTGAGTGAAGTCAACTGTCACCATTTCATCTAGATTTTATATTTCACATTTGATATATAGTCTACTGAGACCTGATTCAAGTCATATGGGTGAAAGGGCATTTTGCATAGCATTCTAATGAGGGAAACTGGACTGGCCGCTCACCTGTATCTAGGGAACAGTAGGCTACAGTGAGGATGCATCTGAAATGGCACCCTGCTATTCCCTACATAGTGCAATACTTTTGACCAGAGCCCTATGAGCCCTGATCCAGAATAATGCATATAGTTGGGGATTCTGACCCAAACTGCAATATGTAACTTTTTGGGTGACCTGACCAAATTCACATAGAAATATCAGTTACAGATCTGTCATTCTCATTGAAAGTAATTCTAAGAAGCGGTAGATATGTTCTTTGTGTGCTATTTCTATGCTTCACGTTCTTACGTTTCATTTTTGCGTCTTTTACTTTCAATGTTGTACACCAGCTTCAAACAGTTGAAAATACAATATTTCTGGTTATGGAAAATATATTTCACAGCAGTTTAGATTTTACAATGATTCTCTACACTATATGTGATTGTTTTGTCACATAAACTGAAATTAGGCAAACTATTAGCTTTTATTAACCAGGAAATGGCAGAGCAATTTCTGCATAGTGCAGCTTTAGTCACGCGTAAATGCAACAAATGAAAAGAGAGCTGAAGGTGAGGAGATAATGTTATCCACCCATCACTACACTCTTAATTGTGTTGTTTCAGGCTCCATAGGAAAGACTGTCACACATCTGCATTTCAGGATAAACAACATTTAACAGTGAGGTGCAATTCAGTATCTACAGATCAAAGAATAATCATTTAAACATCATGGGGAAACCTATTAACTTCACACAGTACAGGAAGAACCTGTTAACCTCACACAGTACAGGAAGCCAAAACACACCCTGTCTGGTCGAAAAACAAACAGATGTTTGTCTCCTGCCATTGAGTGATGCTTTAAATGCCACTAAATAATAACCTGTCATAGGCCTGGATAAGACTGATCTCTCTTTTCTTTTCCTTTTATATTTTTCCCTCGCTCCTCATGACACACGGATTCCCTGCTGTGCAGACATGGTGGGGTCATTCATGCTCCGGGTCGCCTTGGCAACCACTCACATTGACATGTCATCTACTGAGCCGGGCAGCTTTGACCGTGTCTGTGTGAGTGTGTGTGTGTGTGTGTGTGTGTGTGTGTGTGTGTGTGTACGCGTGCATGTCCTACCCTGTGAACAGGCCAATAGGTCAGGAGAGAATGCAACATCAACAGTTAGCTCTACTCAATGAACATGGCAACAGTCAGGCAAATTGAACAAAGCAACACCCCTCTCCTCCTCCTCTGCTCCTCCTCCCCTCTCACTCACCCCTCTACCTCACCCAACAACGTAATTCTGCACAACCACATATATCCTTATGCTTGATGAAAAACACTTGTATGCACCACCTAATCAAATTAAGACCTACATTTGGTGGATAATTTTGTTTTGGTAAATAAAGCATTAGCAGCACTAGACGCCCTGTAGTCTACCACACCTCACAGGCACACGTAATGTGTAGGGTACAGTACATAGACTCACATTGGGTACAGTACACAGACTCACATTGTACACATGCACATACAGACATGCACAAACACATAAGTATACACGCCAGCACACAGACAGAAACAGAGACAGACAGAGACAGAGAAAGGGGAGATGCTCCTCTCTCCACTCTAAACTGTCATTTTATTTGTGTTCCTGCCAAACGTGCACATCCCAAACCGTCCATGAAAAGGATTATGTTTTTCTTCACCAAAATAATTTGTGATTTATGAGTCTGTAAGGAAAGCTGTATTGGCTGTTAGTTAAATTGATCATAGAATAACTGCCTTGCCCTTTCCACAGGGAAAAAGAGGAATTGAATCACTAATAGAGAGTGGGGAAATCCCCCAATGAAAAATCACACTGCTTTTCCTTTAATTACTTAGACACAGTTAAATGGAATTTTGTGTTAGCAACCTTCAATGTAGGTTCAGGAAGTCTGCGCCCACCTACAAAATAATATAGGGGAAACACTGGAACCCCATAAACAGAGAGGCCTTGCTACACTCTAATGCTAGTTCTTAACCACCATCTAGCCCTGGGGCCTGGGAGTAGAGGACACTAGACAGGTGAGGTCAGTGTGAATGAACAATAATCAGGTTGTAAATCGCCACCCTCTACAGGAAATTAGAGACTGATTGAAGGCTCCTCCTCTTCCTGCACATCATCGATTCACAGCAGCCGTCACCACAGCAACACTAACTCAGACCTCCCCAGGGTGCAACCTGTTCTTAGGACAATATGTAGGATGTGTTATGTATATTTATTCCATCCATCCATCCATCCTTTACGTTAGGTTACATTATGAATGGAATAGCGGTTGTACAATATCATACGAGTTAGACGACTTAGAGTATCATAAGTCGTACCCGGTCGTACAATAGCATACAAATTGGGTGACGTAACTTATCATAACTCTTGGAGGGTGTATAGTATTATAAGTCTTTCTCTGAGACCAGATTGCTTGTTTCGTTACAACAACAGGAGAATTATAGGGAGAATTGACACTGTAAACCCCAAGGCATGTTTAACTCAAATACCTCTAGTTGAACTCAAAGTCAATGAAAAGTCATTATTACTTCAAATGTTTATGTGGTACTGACTCAAAACTAAATCAGAAGTCAAATCAACTCTATTTCTTAAAGTTATGATAACAAATTAACTTTTTCCCCAGCATGCTCTACTGCAGGTATATTTTACAGTTTTTTACGATTGTTTACACACTAAAATAAAAATTTCCACACAATTAGCAAAATTGGACTCCAATGAGCAAAACACCTCCACAGATTTGCACAACATTACACACAATGTCCGCCTCACCCTTTTTGCAAAACATTACACACAGTGATTTGTAAAACTCTACACACATTTTCACACCTTAGACACAGATAAGGATCGTGAGGTTACTTCCTTGTAATTACAAAGCACCGGATTGCCAATTACCACACTAATGAACGAATTGGATAAACACATCTACCAGGTGTGGAAGCACACATGTGCTGATTTGAAAACGCAGCACTCAGGTGTGCTATAAAAGGCAGCAGGTGAGTTCCCCTGTCTTCAACAAAAATGGAAGGAGTTAGAAGAAGAAGAAGAGTGAGAATGAGAGGGGGAGCTCAAAGAGGAGATGAAGGCGGTAGAGGAAGAGGAGAAGGAGGTAGAGGAAGAGGCATAGGTAGAGGAGAAGAAGGTAGAGGAAGAGAAGGAGGTAGAGGAAGACACCTAGGTAGAGGAAGAGGTAGAGAAGGACTTGAAGAGTTGATAGAACCTGAACAAAGAAGACGAGGACCAAATTTGACTCGAGAAATCCGTGCAACACTTATTGACCATGTTATCAACCATGGACTGACACTGATGGAAGCTGGACAAAGAGTTCAACCAAATCTCAGCAGAAATACTGTTGCGTCAGTAATTCGGACATTTCATCGAGAAAACAGGTAAGCTAACCACACAGTATACATTGAAACTGAAGCTTGTATAATCAATATTGTTTACTGTGAAATTTGACAGTAGGCTGCATATATATATATATATATATATATATATATATATATATATATATATATATATATATATATATATATTATTTATTTATTTTTATCTTATTTTGTTTTTACATAGGATTGAGGGTCGAGGACACCAATCTAGGAATTTTGCTAATTGATTGTGGTGTTTGGATAATTGTGATTATATTTTGACAAAAAGAACTCTGTTTTCAAAATCGCGTGTAAACAATTGAAAAAAACTGTAAAAAAATGTTTTTAATATCTGTGTTTTTGCATGTACATTGAGTGATTGATTGATTCATCTTATGCCATAAAGATAAATCACATACATTTGTCTAAACTAATCCAATCATTTAGTTAGATTTTCTGCACCATTACTGAAATGGTTGTTCTAGTTTAAATGCCTTAGGTAGTCTCCTCACACTGTTTCTAAACCGGGCAGTTATTATGAATGCAGTTGGCGGGTGAATAAAAACAAACTGTTGGATATCCTAACTCTGGCTGGATTCCAATAGGAATTACACATCGCTTTGCAAGCCTGCATAATGTGACATGCAGGTAGGGTTGCAAAATGTGGATAATTTTCCCACGTTTAACAGAAATCCTGGTTGGAAGATTGATGTAAATCCTTCAACCAGGATATATTTTTTTCATCTGGGAAATTTTGGGGGGCCTGAAAACCACAAGTTTCAGGCAACAGTGTTAGGGCAAAACAAGGCCTCAAACTAAGGCCTTATGAGATATATAGTCATAAAGAGTTGAGTTATAATGGCAACATTCGCTTAAGACCGTAAAGGCCACAGGACTGAAGTTGAAAGGATTCAACAACTATGTCTCTGTCACTAACAAATACAGTCATGGGTGGTAACACAACAATTCACTCTAAAAGGCAAGGCACACTGGGAAAGTATATCGGAGGCATGGCTTCGTGGGTGCATTACTCAACTTTTTCAAGCTGATATTACCCCATAAAGGGTCACAGTGACTCTATCGGTTTGAGCTATGACTACAAAATCACTTTAAGTAACTGTACTCAGATACAGTTGAAGTCGGAAGTTTACATACACCTTAGCCAAATACATTTAAACTCAGTTTTTCACAATTCCTGACATTTAATCCATGTATACATTCCATGTCTTAGGTCAGTTAGGATCACCACTTTATTTTAAGAATGTGAAATGTCAGAATAAGAGTAGAGAGAATTATTTCTTTCAGATTTTATTTCTTTCATCAAATTCCCAGTGGGTCAGAAGTTTACATACACTCAATTAGTATTTGGTAGCATTGCCTTTAAAATGTTTAACTTGGGTCAAACGTTTCGGGAAGCCTTCCACAAGCTTCCCATAATAAGTTATATATTATGAATTTTGGCCCAAGGTGAATTTTGGCCCATTCCTCCTGACAGAGCTGGTGTAACTGAGTCAGGTTTGTAGGCCTCCTTGCTCGCACACGTTTTTTCAGTTCTGCCCACACATTTTCTATAGGATTGAGGTCAGGGATTTGTGATGGCCACTCCAATAGCTTGACTTTGTTGTCCTTAAGCCATTTTGCCACAACTTTGGAAGTTTGCTTGGGGTCATTGTCCATTTGGAAGACCCATTTGCGACCAAGCTTTAACTTCCTGACTGATGTCTTGAGATGTTGCTTCAATATATCCACATAATTTTCCTTCCTCATGATGCAATCTATTTTGTGAAGTGCACCAGTCCCTCCTGCAGCAAAGCACCCCCACAGCATGATGCTGCCACCACCGTGCTTCACGGTTGGGATGGTGTTCTTCGGCTTGCAAGCGACCCCATTTTTCCTCCAAACATAACGATGGTCATTATGGCCAAACAGTTATATTTTTGTTTCATCAGACCAGAGGACATTTCTCCAAAAAGTACGATCTTTGTCCCCATGTGCAGTTGCAAACCGTAGTCTGGCTTTTTTATGGCGGTTTTGGAGCAGTGGCTTCTTCCTTGCTGAGCGGCCTTTCAGGTTATGTCGATATAGGAGTGGTTTTACTGTTGATATAGATACTTTTGTACCTGTTTCCTCCAGCATCTTCACAAGGTCCTTTGCTGTTGTTCTGGGATTGATTTGCACTTTTCGCACCAAAGTATGTTCATCTCTAGGAGACCGAACATGTCTCCTTCCTGAGCGGTATGATGGCTGCGTGGTCCAATGGTGTTTATACTTGCGTACTATTGTTTGTACAGATTAATGTGGTACCTTCAGGCGTTTGGAAATTGCTCCCAAGGATGAACCAGACTTGTGGAGGTCTACAATTTTTTCTCTGAGGTTTATTTTGATTTTCCCTTGATGTCAAGCAAGAGGCACTGAGTTTGAAGGTATGCCTTGAAATACATCCACAGGTACACCTCCAATTGACTCAAATGATGTCAATTAGCCTATCATAAGCTTCTAAAGCCATGACATCATTTTCTGGAATTTTCCAAGCTGTTTAAAGGCACAGTCAACTTAGTGTATGTAAACTTCTGACCCACTGGAATTGTGATACAGTGAATTATAAGTTAAATAATCTGTCTGTAAACAATTGTTGGAAAAATTACTTGTCAAAACTATAGTTTGTTAACAAGAAATTTGTGGAGTGGTTGAAAAACGAGTTTTAATGACCCCAACCTAAGTGTATGTAAACTTCTGACTTCAACTGTATATTAAGTGTAACGGGTTTCCTCAAACGTTTTGATTAATGACAGCACATTGGGCTTTCTCTTTACTGACTTTAACCCTAATCAAGCTCTTCAGCTTCAGTTTGGGGTAAATCACCAACTCCCTTCGGTTGCCAAACGTCAGGTTCCTTTGCGAGCCCAGATACGCGCCCCCGTTCCTCCCTACCCAGTCACTGTTCGGTTCGGTCCAAGACTTTGACCCTTGGAGTTTGGAATCGTAATGGTCCAACAGGTGGCTGTTGGGGGGTGTGGTGGGCATCAGCTGAAGTGTGAAGTAAATCCCGGCGGCTGCCTCATCCTCATCTTTCAGCCTTTGCACCGCATCGTGGATCCTTCGCCGGTGGTGCGGTATGTAGACACCGATAGCACCAGGTTGGGGTCCCCAATATGTTTGCAAACTTCCAGATCATCATAGCCGTTATCCACGAAGGACTCCACATACTGAGAGAGCTGGAGGGTTTTCAGCCACTCAAACACGATGCTAGGTCCACCGGTGGTCATTTTGGTGGGCAAGCAAGGAGAACAGATGCGAAGGAAAAAGGTTCACAGCAGTTCACTGTTTTCCCTCAACGTAATGATTCAGTCAATCAGAAAAACACTAGTCATTCTGCTTTATGCTATTGAAAATCCTGACTGATGTAGCATGCTCATCCTCTCCTCTTCTCCATGTATCCCATATACCGCCGTGCCCGCTATGCATAGAGACAGTGTTTGCCAGCTACAGGACAGTCCCCACTACGCAGTATCCCCACTACTATGGATAGTCCCCAGCACCAGTGGCGATATTAGCATGTAAATATTGATGGGGCAAAAAATAATAATTGTGGGATGCATGCCAGCAAAGCCACTACACAACACAACACTAAACAATACATTAACTGCACTATAACGGTGACAAACGGTGCCCACAAACTGTTAGGGCCCACATGAAGCTGTCCAAACAGCAGAGTCCCAACAGCAGTCCCAACACCTTACCACTGCTACACCTGGCTATCAGCGGAGCCTTGTCTCGCAGAGAAACAACAGTTAATTCAGCCTCATTTACTAACTTTTAAAAAACATAAAGTAGCTGATATGGCTGACTTGCTTAAACAAATCCGTAATTTCGATTAAGACATTAATGAGCGAGCCAGGACAGACATAGTCAATATAACTATTTGTTCAGCACTTTTGAAATGTACAATGACAGAATTCAGAACATGGGCCGTTCTTACAGTGTTCTCCCTGTACACAAAGTCAGAACTGTAGGATAAATAAAGGGGGCATAAAAGCAGACAATGAAATCTCTTACAATATTCGATGATTACATTTCTCAAAAACAGGTTATAGGCTACATGTGCACCACCGAGTCAGAACAGTAGACGAAATTAAGAGGTGAAAATAGACCAAATTATTAGGGTGAGGCTACTAACAGCTTACTACACAACATACACTTAGTATTACTTTCTTAGCTACAGTATACATATCTCCCTGGCATATTACATCATTTATGCAGCAGCATATGAGACATTTTTGGACTCACCTTGTTGTGATGTGCTCACATTTACAATGCCGAGTTGGATGACGTTCAAAACGTATTTTCCCAGTCTGAGCTTGTTTATTCCTGACTCCCCAGTTGCAATGCTTGCAGTTAGCCGTTGTCACCGATTCCTTCCAAACCACTCATTGTTGAATTTGCAATTTCCAACTTGTTGTGTAATGTTTATGTCCAATGGCCGATGAGCACCGATACATTTTATCTATAATTTCTCTTCATTATTTCTCTTCATATGACAAGGATTAAAAAAGGATTTGGCAGTAGATTGTCGACTTGATTCATGATGATAACTAATAGCTAAGATTTTGAAAGTAAGATGTTGACATGATCAGTCCAATCAAAGCTACTGTACATATAACGTCATTCTATCTGTGGCCAATGACCTTGAGCCTTCTTGGAAGGGCAATTCTAATGTAACTCTATGTCAGGACCCAAAGGGCTTGAATTTTCAATGTCTACCCTTACTAAGGACATGGACTTGGCAGTGACGTAGTGTCCCCATGAGTGACAGAACACTGAGCCAATCACGGCGCAGCGCTCCTATTTTCTGCTGGTTTGCCCCACCACCACAGAAAGAGCTAGGCTGAAGCACCTGCATTTTGGAGCTGCCTTACTCAAGAAAACAAAAAAGAGACCATGTTTGTACGCGGCTTTATTAACTCAATGATATATATATTTTTTACATTGTTAGCAACCTGATATGTGACACAGGTGGGGCAGAATGACGGGTCGCCATTGCCCAGGACCATCCCAATGCACTGGTGCCCTGCCTGGATTCAAATGACTAGAACTGATTCGTGAGTGTTTGCTGCCATCTAGTGGGAAGTTATTTATTTGTCCGTAAATGTGCCTCTGAGTGGACCAAAGAAGGACATGGATAGGCTCTGGGACTTGACCATGATGAGACTGTCCTGATTCTCAGCTTTTAGCCTCAAACTTCATGATACTGTTTGAGGCACCCACTTTTAGACATAGCTGCGGGAAGTCAAATAAACCCCCACCTCAATTCATTTAAAAAAAAATATATTTTGAATGATGAAATAGCCCAGTGTAGCTGCCTTAGCTTCACAAGTAATCAGGTGTGTAGTGCTGGGGAAGTGCGAGGGAGCAGCGCTCCCTAACTTTTT
Source organism: Coregonus lavaretus (assembly GCF_964263955.1). Lineage (NCBI taxonomy): Eukaryota > Metazoa > Chordata > Actinopteri > Salmoniformes > Salmonidae > Coregonus > Coregonus lavaretus. The sequence goes on from NC_140020.1 coordinate 35,187,301, forward strand.
TCAATTTGAGAATACACTGAAAATGTATTCTGATTAATTCTAAAAAAACTATATTGAATTACCACAAAAATTCCATGAAAAACGATAGAATGACAAACCAAACAAATATGTAGGCTACAGCAGCCTAGAGGTAGGTAAATGGTGGTTTCTTCCCTGTCTTCTCTCTGGCGAATGATGAAGAACTGTAGGCTACATGTGTGCACTGCAGAGGCCCATTGGAGGCTTGACAACTTCAGAACGTTGGTCCACCAACCTGCTCTTGTGCAGTGGAACCCAGAACGATATGTGACCACTTGGTTACAGCGACACAGTTCTGCCGAGGACATCCAAACCAGAGTGGCCACCATAAAGCCCAAGAGCCTGACTATCTCTGGAAGTTGCTGTAACCCTGCTTGGGATCTTTAGCCTATATTGACTATTGGTTGAGACGCAGGACCCGTTAGAGTAGGCTATGTCATGGTGGGAAATTGGAAATGTGAATTGGGCCAAGTTAGAGGTAATATAATGCATTTAGGTTATAGTTTATTGAGATGCATGAATACACCACAGCAAAAGCTTTACTTTATGGCTGTTTTAAAATGAATTTCTTGCAATTATACGTAGTAATGATTTATGTTCACTACTTGGTCAATTGATTTGGTGATTCATAAAAAAAATATATATAATATTTTTATTCACAATGAATGAAAGATAACATTTCTACACTTTTCCCCTTTTTGTCCCCCTTCGACCTCCCTCATCGGGTCCCAGGTGGAAAATAATGAGTTGGTTGACCCTCGAATGGTATACTTACATTTTTTCAAATTTTAGGAACAGCATCAGATCTTTGAGCCAAAGAGAGGCTAAGGGAGGATTGATAGATTTCCAATCCAACAAAATCCTTCTGCGGGCTAACAGGGAGGCAAAGGCAATGACATCCAGCTGTCCATTGGTCAGAGAAGGATAGTTGTTTGGTACTCCAAAAATGGAAATTTCTGCACTAGGCAACAACTTTATTTCAAATGCTTCAGAAAGGGTTTTAAATATAGTGGACCAATAATCTGCCAGACAGGGACAGGACCAGAACATGTGGGTCAAGTCCGCCAAGGAGCCTTTACACCTGTCACATGTACCATCAATATTTGGGTAGAATTTGGACAATCTGGCCTTACTGAAATGGATACGGTGAAGTACCTTAAACTGTATAAGGATGAGCCGGGCACAAGAGGAGCTTCCATTTACCCTTAGTAAGGTAGCATTCCAGACTTCATCAGAGATCTCTCCACCAAGTTCCCTTTCCCACTCAGATCGGAATTATTGAGTGACGGGTTATCAAGGGACATCATTATCTAAAAAATACGGGATATGAGTCCCTTTAGTTGAAAAGGTGTTTTCAAAAGGGCATCCAAACCCGATCCGGGGGATATAATTGGAAAGGTTGGGCTTTGAGTGTGAATAAACTTGCGGATTTGGAAATACCTAAATAACCTTGAATGGGGTAGATTACATTTCATAGCGAGGTCTTCGAAATTGGCAAAGGTGCCATCAATACAAAGGTCATTAAACTTAGTAAGGCCATTCCTCTGCCACAGCCTGAAAGCTGATTCCAGTTTGCCTGGAAGGAAGAGGTGATTATTACATATACGACCTTGAATAGAGAAATCACCGAATTTAAAATGTTGACGGAATTGATTACACATTTTAAGAGTATTGACAACAATTGAATTGGATGTGTAGCGCGAAGCTGAAAGAGGGAGATTGGAGGTGACTAAAGCTGACAAAGAGGAGGAGAAACAGGAGTTGGCTTCTGTTTGACATTAGTCCGTTTCTGGGGTGTGAAGCCAGTAAACAATATTTTGTATATTTGTTGCCCAGTAATAATACATAAAGTTAGGAAGGGCTAGTCCTCCGTGTGTTCTATCTCTCTGGAGGAATACTTTACGTATTCTTGGATTTCCACCGCCCCATAAAAAAAAGATATAAGCTTATCCACTGAAGTGAAAAAATACTTTGGTAAAAAAAAAAAGAGGTAGACATTGGAACAAATACAGAAATCTGGGCAACACATTCATCTTGATACAATTCACTTTACCAGCTAAAGTAAAATGGAGAATACTCCATCTCTGAAAGTCCACATTAAGTTTGCTAATCAGGGGAGTAAAGTTCTCATCATGGAGGGAAGACAAGGTACGGGTGATATTGATCCATAAATATTTAAAGCCAGACTTGGACATATGAAATGGAATAGTATCCCGTGGAATTTGTAATGCTAATTAATTAATAGGAAAATATTCACTTTTTGAGAAATTCCATTTATAACCCGAAAACACACCAAACCTATGCAGTAAGTCCACTACCTCAGGGACACACGCTTCAGGGTCTGAGATATATAAAAGCAAATAATCTGCATAAAAGGAAACTTTGTGTTCCAGTCCCCATCTGTAGATACCATGTATTGAGGGTGTGGCCTTTAGCATAATAGAAAGGGGTTCTATCGCCAGGACAAATAACAGAGGGGACATTGGACATCCCTGGCATGTGGCCCTTGATAATGGGAAATACTGTGAATGAAGTCTGTTTGTAAGTTCTGAAGCCTTGGGTGATGAGTGCAACGGTCAGACCAAGGAAATGAAGTTTGCACCAAAGCCACATTTTCCCAGTACAGAGAATAAATATTCCCATTCTACACTGTCAAATGCCTTCTCCGCATCTAAAGAGATAACTACTTCAGGAACGTCCGAAGATGCAGGAGAGTGTATGACATTAAGCAGACGACGAATGTTAGAAAAGGAGTGGTGACCCTTAATAAACACTGTCTGTTCAGTCGATATGATGTCTGTCATAGTGGATTCTATTTGAGAGGCAAGCAATTTCGCTAATATTTTTACATCTGCATTTAAAAGTGAGATCGGTCTGTATGAGCCACACTCAGGTGCATCTTTGTTTTAACAAACGCCCTGGATACCCTGGTCCAGGGCATTTTCAAACATTTCAAGCAGGAGTGGGGCCAATTTGGCAGAAAACTTATTGTAGAATTTGATTGGGTAGCCATCTGGGCCAGGGGATTTCCCACTTTGCAATGCTGTAATTGAATTAATATTCTCCAGTAACTGCAAAGGTTGATGCATTTCCTCTCTCTTCTCTGTACTAATGATAGGAGTTTCCATGTTGTCAAGAAAATAATTCATAATTGAATTGTCTTCAGGTGATTCTGACGTGTAAATATCTGAATACAAAAATTTGAAAGTATTATTGATTTCAGTGGGACTAACTGTTAAGACACCTGAGGTGTTGTGAATTTGAGGGATCAGCTGTGAGACAGATTTGCACTTGAGTTGATGAGCTAGAAGTCGATCAGCCTTTTCTCCATGTTCGTAAACAAAACTGTGTGCGTGGCGTAGCTGCTGCAAAGCCTTATTTGTGGATAGTAAATTGTACTGAGTTTGAAGACTCAGCCTTTCTTTGTAAAGTTCTGGTGATGGAGAGGTGGAGTATTGTTGGTCTAATTTCAGAATTGCGTTGATCAACTGTTGTTGTTTAATTTTCCGTTGTTTATTGAGAAGAGAGGAATAGGAAATTATTTCGACCTCTAAGAACAACTTTAAGTGTTTCCCAAAGTGTAGATGGAGAGATCGATTCTGTTTTATTTGTCTCAATAAAGACATCAATTGCATTCGATAGAATGGTGCAGAATGAATTGTTTGAAAGTAAAGATGAGTTAAGTCTCCATGGGGGGCGATCTGTATAGTTCAATGAAAATGAGAGGTTGAGCGACAGAGGAGCATGGTTACTAAAAACAATGGCAGAGTATTCTACTTTCTTAACAGAGGGGAGAAGGGCTTTATCTACGAAAAAGTAGTCTATTCTAGAACAGGAGTGGTGCACATGTGAAAAGAAAGACAATTATTTGTTACTGGGAAAAAGGAATCTCCATGGATCTACACATCCTGCCTGGCTCATGAATGCAGACAAAGCCCTGGACATTTTTGAGGGAGATAATGATCTAGAGTATGAGCGGTCCAAGACTGGGTGGATCACACAATTGAAGTCGCCTCATAAAATTAAATAGTGTGAGTTGAGATTGGGCAGCAAAGAAATACATTTGTTAATAAACTCAAAATAATCCCAATTGGGAGAATACACATTTACAAGCAAAACAGAGGTGTGAAAGAGAGAACCAGATGCCACAATAAAACGCCCCTGTGGATCTGATATTTTTTTCACCTTTATATAACCAGGTAAGCCAGTTGAAAACAAGTTCTCATTTACAACTGCGACCTGGCCAAGATAAAGCAAAGCAGTGCGATAAAAACAACAACATGGAGTTACATATGGGGTAAACAAAACATAAAGTCAAAAATACTACGGAAAATATATATACAGTGTGTGCGAATGTAGTAAATTAAGGCAATAAATAGGCCATAGTGCAAAATAATTACAATTTCGTATTAACACTGGAATGATAGATGTGCAAAAGGTGATGTGCAAATAGAGATACTGGCGTGCAAATTAGCAAAATAAATAACAATATGGGGATGAGGTAGTTGGATGGGCTAATTACAGATGGGCTGTGTACAGGTGCAGTGATCGGTAAGCTGCTCTGACAACTGACGCCTAAAGTTAGAGAGGGAGATAAGAGTCTCCAGCTTCAGAGATTTTTGCAGTTCGTTCCAGTCATTGGCAGCAGAGATCTGGAAGGAATGGTGGCCAAAGGAGGTGTTGGCTTTGGGGATGACCAGTGAGATATACCTGCTGGAGCGCAGACAACAGGTGGGTGTTGCTATGGCAACCAGTGAGCTAAGATAAAACAGGGATTTGCCTAGCAGTGATTTATAGATGACCTGGAGCCAGTGGGTTTGGCGACGAATATGTAGTGAGGGCCAGCCAACAAGAGTGTGTAGGTCACAAAGGTGGGTAGTATATGGGGCTTTTGCTGAGTAGAGTGTTGGAGGCTATTTTGTAAATGACATCGCCGAAGTCAAGGATCGGTAGGATAGTCAGTTTTACGAGGGCATGTTTGGCAGCATGAGTGAAGGAGGCTTTGTTGCGAAATAGGAAGCCGATTCTAGATCTAACTTTTGATTGGAGATGCTTAATGTGAGTCTGGAAGGAGAGTTTACAGTCTAACCAGACACCTAGGTATTTGTAGTTGTCCACATACTTTAGGTCAGACCCGCCGAGAGTAGTGATTCTAGTCGGGTGGGCGGGTGCAAGCAGCATTTGCTTGAAGAGCATGCATTTAGTTTTACTAGTGTTTAAGAGCAGTTGGAGGCTACAGAAGGAGTGTTGTATGGCGTTGAAGTTCGTTTGGAAGTTTGTTAACACAGTGTCCAATGAAGGGCCAGATGTATACAAAATGGTGTTGTCCGCATAGAGGTGGATCCGAGCGTCACCAGCAGCAAGAGCTTATGAATAAGTATTGCTGTTCACCTTGCCTTAGCATTGAATTTTGAATGGAATATTTGTCCTACCCAAGCTTTACGGAGTCTACCATGATCTGCTGTACACAGATGTGTTTCTTGTAAGAATGCTATATCGGTTTTTAAATTCTTAAGATGAGCAAATACTCTAGCCCGTTTAACCGGACCATTCATGGCCTTGACGTTCCAGCTTGTAAACCTAATAGCTGACCCTCCACCTCCCACCCTAATATCTGAATTGTCAGTCATTAACGGTTGAGATTACTAAATTTTAACTGGAATAGAGATGAAAACCCAGTATAAGACCACCAATCATATCCCGTGTCAAAATAAAAAGCATGTACCGAAAAGTTAGGCAAAATACTGTTGAAGTAGAATGTGTAACAATCAAATGGTTAATGAAGGCAAACAACGTCCCCCCACCCCCCCCTAACATAAAACCCTAAAAATAACACAACAAAATAAACACAGTACATAATAACACTGTCCTATGCTCGCCTCTAGGGTGGACTGCAGGCTTCCCCAAATAGGGTCAAACTCCCGGTTAACCATCTACCACTTAACTTACCCTACACAAGAGGGCTTCCAATTATTAACATAATTATTTACAACGCCAGTTTTAAATTGTTTAAACTCAAATATTAACAGTGTCACTCAATAGTCGATCAGTTACATCCTCCATTGGCTTTAACAAACGCAAATAGCCAAATAAAATGCTTCTGTTAGTCAAGACTTCGCACATGGGTTGTGTTAGGGGCACGCTCCACGCCACGTTCCCACAGCCGCACCGCGCAACTGTGTCCACAACCACAAGGTGTAAAATATGATACTCAGGCGCAGCGCAACCACAAAGACCACAGCAGGGAACACACCCCACAAACACAAATGCCAAAATATTCCAACGTCAATTAACCTCCGTAGAGGCAAAAGCTAAATATATCCAAACACCCACTCAATCAAACAAAGGCATTACAGTCACATGAAAGCAAATGCAAACAAGAAAGTAACCCAAGTCAAACCCTAAGATTGTAGCATTAGTAAATAGTCTTTAGAGAGGTAACGTTAAATGACTAGCTAATGCTAACTTAGTAGTTCAAACAAAAACAAACTCACGTTGGATATTTAACATGTTACTAGTGCCAGCTAAGCTAGTCAGCCAGGCAATATTACTTACATGGATACAGGTCTTCGTTCAGTTGATTCTAGATGTAGCTAGCTAGGTAGTTGTCTATACGTCAAGCTATATCAAATCAAGTCAAATCAAATGTTATTTGTTACATACACGTGTTTAGCAGATGTTATTGCGGGTGTAGCGAAATGCTTGTGCTTCTAGCTCCGACAGTGCAGTAATATCTAACAAGTATTATCTAACAATGTCACAACATATACCCAATACACACAAATCTAAGGAATGGAATTTACATATATGGACAAGCAATGACAGAGCGGCATGGACTAAGATACAATATAATATTATAGAATACAGTATATACATATGAGATGAGTAGTGCAAGATATGTAAACATTATTAAAGTGACTAGTGTTCCATTTCTTAAAGTGGCCAGTGACTATCAATAGGCAGCAGCAGCCTATAATGTACTAGTGATGGCTATTTAACAGTCTGATGGCTTTGAGATAGAAGCTGTTTTTCAGTCTCTCGGTCCCAGCTTTGATGTACCTGTACTGACCTCGCCTTCTGGATGATAGCGGGTTCCGGGCGGTGCAGTTGCCGTACCAGGCGGTGACTCTTACATAGGTATTCCTCTTGTCCAGATGGGATAGGGCAGTGTGCAGTGTGATGGCGATTGGGTCTAGGATGACAGGTAAGGTAGAGGTGATATGATCCTTGACTAGTCTCTCAACGCACTTCATGATGACAGAGGTGAGTGCTACGGGGCGATAGTCATTTAGTTCAGTTACCTTTGCTTTCTTGGGTACAGGAACAATGGTGGCCATCTTGAAGCATGTGGGGACAGTAGACTGGGAAAGGGAGAGATTGAATATGTCCGTAAACACACCAGCCAGCTGGTCTGCGCATGCTCTGAGGACGCGGCTAGGGATGCCGTCTGGGCCGGCAGCCTTGCGGGGGTTAACATGCTTAAATGTCTTACTCATGTCGGCCACAGAGAAGGAGAGGCCACAGTTCTTGGTAGTGGGCCTCGTCAGTGGCACTGTGTTATCCTCAAAGCGGGTGAAGAAGGTGTTTAGCTTGTCTGGAAGCGAGACGTCGGTGCTGGCGACGTGGCTGATTTTCCTTTTGTAGTCCATGATCGTCTGTAGACCCTGCCACATACGTCTCGTGTCTGAATTGTGACTCCACTTTGTCTCTATACTGATGTTTTGCCAGTTTAATTGCCTTGCATAGTGAGTAGCTACACTGTTTGTATTCTGCCATATTCCCAGTCACCTTGCCATGGTTAAATGCGATGGTTCCCTATTTCAGTTTTGCGTGAATGCTGCCATCTATCCACGGTTTCTGGTTAGGGTAGGTTTTAATAGTCACAGTGGGCACAACATCACCTATACACTTCCTGATAAACTCAGACACTGTTTCAGTGTATTCGTCAAAATTATTTTTCGCAAGCTACCCGGAACATATCCCAGTCTGCGTGATTCTGATTGGTCAGACCAGCGTTGAATAGTCCTTAGCACGGGTACTTCCTTTGAGTTTCTGCCTATAGGAAGGGAGGAGCAAAATTGAATTGTGGTCAGATTTGCCGAAAGGAGGGCGGGGGAGGGCCTTATAACCATCCCGGAAGTTCGAATAGCAATGGTTGAGGATTTTAGCAGCCCGAGTACAACAGTCGATATGTTGATAGAACTTCGGCAGCCTAGTCCTCAAATTTGCTTTGTTAAAATCCCCGGCAACAATAAATGCAGCCTCAGGATATGTGGTTTCCAGTTTGCATGAAGTCCAGGGAAGTTCTTTGAGGGCCGTTGTGGTATCGGCTTGAGGGGGGATATACATGGCCGTGACTATAACCGAAGAAAATTATCTTGGGATATAATACGGTCGACATTTGATTGTGAGGTATTCTAGGTCGGATGAACAAAAGGACTTGAGTTCCTGTATGTTACTACAATTACACCATGCGTCGTTAATCATGAAACACACACCTCCGCCCTTCTGCTTCCCGGAGAGATATTTATTTCTGTCTGCGCGATGAACTGAGAACCCATCTGGCTGGACCGATTTCGACAGAATATCCCCAGAGAGCCATGTTTCCGTGAAACAAAGTATGTTACAGGCCTTGATGTCTCTCTGGAAAGAAATCCTTGCCCTGAGCTCGTCAATCTTGTTATCCAAAGACTGAACATTAGCGAGTAGTATACTTGGAAGCGGTGGGTGGTGTGCTTACTTCCTAAGTCGAACCAGCAGGCCGCTCCGAGTGCCTCTCCTCCACCGGCAATGTTTTGGGTCAGCCGCTGGAATCAGTTCAATTGCCCTAGGAAGAGCAAACAAAGGATCTGCTCTGGGAAAGTCATATTCCTGGTCGTAATGCTGGTGAGTTACCGCCGCTCTGATATCCAATAGTTTTTCCCGGCTGTATGTAATAATACAAAACACTTTCTGAGCTAATAATGTAAAAAATAATACATAAAAAAACAAAATACCGCAAAGTTTCCTAAGAGCTAGTCTCAGCTAGCTAGCAGCTAGAAATGGTGGAGAAGTGCTTAGCTAAATCCACCGCCACATTCAAATAGCCCAGTCAGTCCTTGAGCACTCCGGTTTTTGTTGTGCGTAGCTAGCCATACTAGCAAGTCAGCCCAATGTTCCTGTTTTCTGAAATCTTCTCAGCCAAGTATAGACGTAATAAAGATATCCCTGGGTGCTCCTGGAGTTAAGCATTCATCTTGTTGCCATGTAAAAATATATTAAAACATTTAAAATAATGTGGCGCTAGCTAGCTAGCCAGATAGCAAACAGTCAAGTGTGTCCAACCAGCTCCCGCTATCCAGCCAATTTGATTGTGATGTATTAGCTAACGTTGCCACTAATCTCAGTCAAATGAAACTAAATAAAATAAAGATGTAATCGGGTGCTCCCGGAATGAGAAAAAAACCAACATTGCTTTCATGTGAAAAGTAATATCCAAGTGGCTGTCATGAAAATCAGTCCGTTGCCAGCTAGCAAAGTAGCCAGCCACATATTCCTCCCGCCATGGCTAGTCAGCTGGGCTGCTTCCTTTACTCTATGCGACGGACAGAGAACGCTTTAGCCTCGGCCAGTGTGTGAAAAATGTGGATCTCTCCCTCATAAAAGACACGAAGACGGGTAGGGTGTAGGAGCTGAAACGTTATCCCCTTCTTATAGAGACAGGTTTTGATGTCCTTGAACTCAGCTATTTTCTTCACGAGATTGGCACTCAGGTCTGGGTAGAATCGTATATCTTGGCCACGAAATATTGGTTGATGCTCCCTTGCCCAGCGCATTGCACGTTCCCTTGTCTTGGAAATTATGAAAGCGGGCTATGATTGCCCTAGGCTGCTCCCCTGAGTTGGGTTTGGGGGTGAGGGATCTGTGCGCTCGGTCGAGCTCCGGCGGCTTGTCAAAGACACCGTTACCCATCACTTCCACCAGAATGTCGGAGACAAATTCCACAGGGTTGACTCCAGTCTCAATTCCCTCCATGACGCCAACGATCCGGATGTTTTCCCTTCTGGTATAATTCTCCAACGAATCTACCTTGGAAAGTAGAGTTGTGTTGGCCGTTTTCATATGAGAGACGGCTGCCTCTAGCTCTGCAATCCGCTCGGTGTTGTCAGTAGAGAAACCTTCTAGTGTAGAGAGGCGTCGCCCAAATGTGTTGACTGATTCTGGAAATGCGTCAATGGAAGTTTGGAGAGGTGCCAGTGAAGTGCTTTTAGAACCACGAAGGGCTCTCCAATCGTTTAAAACTCATCAAGATCTGTTGCCTACGCCTAATAGTCCTACTCATCACTTATTATGATTATTATTATTACAAATAGAAGATTTGCACCTCTCACAATGGTGCTTGTTTAATAAAGATAGAGCAAAGCTGAATCAATGTCTTGCAAGATCACATAACGATTAATTAGTATTTTATATAACAAAACCAAACAGCATAGCAGGCCTATAACATTACTGTTACACCAAAAACACATAATTTATAATTATATTTTAGGATGGTTAGCTGAAGGTGAATAGTCCAAGAAACATATCATGCGCAGTGGCGCCCCATCATTTAGGGCAGTTTTGAGCCCCACCTGTTTTGTTGCATGTTTTGCATGTTATTTTGGCATTAATACTTGTCACATATCAGTTTGCAAACAATGTAAAACAAAACAACAACATTGAGTTAATAACGCCGCATACAAACATTGTCTATTTTTTGCTTTCTTGAGTAAGGCAGCTCCAAAATGCAGGTGTTTCAGCCTAGCTCAGTGTAGGGGTTGGTAATGTTCTCTAGTTGCGCTGTGATTGGCTCAGTGTTCTGTCACTCATGGGGACACTACATCACTGCAAAATCGACGGGGAGAGCTCGAAAATTCAAGCCCCTTTGGTGCTGCCATAGAGTTACATTAGAAGTGCCCATCCAAGAAGGCTCAAGGTCATTGGCCACAGATAAAATGACGTCAAATCACGTTATATCTACCGTAGCTTTGATTGGACTAATCATGTCAACATCATACTTTCTAAATCTTAGCTAGCAAGTTAGACAAGCAGTCATCATCATGAATCACATCGACAATCTACTGCCAAATCATTTTCAATCCTTGTCATGTGAAGATAAATTATAGAAACAACATATTGGTGCTCATCGGCCATTGGAAATAAACATTACACAACAAGGTGGAAATTGCAAATTCAACAATGAGTGGTTTGGAAGGAATAAGTGGCTAACTGCAAGCATTGCAAAGCAATCACTAGCCTGCTATTCAGCTGTGTGGGTGTGTGGTCCAAGTCTGGGTTTAAGGGTCTCTTTTCTTAAAAGGATAAACATTCAACACCATGGGCCAGAAAAGGTTGAATACATTTGCTATGCTATCAATACAGCATGACTTCTGCTGCATTCAAAACAACTGGAAACTCGGAAAGAAATTAGCTCCGACTGGGAAAATAAGTTTTGAACGGTCATCCAACTCGGAATTCCAAGTCGGGAACTCGGGCCTCTTTCTAGAGCTCCGACCTTGTAACGAAGACGCTGGGAGTCAGGAAGCAGGGGGTGAGTTTAATAATCATAAAGAACATTGAGCGATACAAAACAAGAGAAGCGTCTTGACATGAACACAAAACCAATACTGCCTGAAGAGTGATGCTAGGGAGTGCTAGATAAAGGGGGAGTAATCAGGGTAGTGATGGAGTCCAGGTATGCCTCATGATGGGGCGCAGGTGTGTGCAATGTGGGTTCCCAGGTGAACGTAATGATGGGTTGCCAGGACCGGTGGTTTGTATACCGGTGACATCGAGCGCCAGAGCGGGGGAGCGTGAGTAGACGTGACAGACATGAAGATCACTGACGTCATGATTCAACCTTGTTTTGTTCCGAGTTCCCAGTTGTCTTGAAAGCACCATAAATCCAGAGAATGTCAGATTTTGATGACAAAGCTTGATTTGTCCACAAGGACCGACGCGCCACCTTCCTGTTCAAGTGAGCACAGCACAAAAAGGTGAGTCCAAAAATGTATTGTATCCTGCTGCATAAATGATGTAATATTCCAGGGAGATATGTATACTGTAGCCAAGAAAGTAATACTAAGTGTATGTTGTGTAGTAAGCTGTTAGTAGCCCATGTGCCTAGCTTACTGTTCTGACTTGGTGGTGCACATGTAGCCTATAGCCTGTTTTAGAGAAATGTAATCATCAAATATTGTAAGAGCTTTCATTGTTCGCTTATATGCCCTTTTTATTTATCTAACTTGGTGTACAGGGAGAATATTGTAAGAACGGCCCATGATCTGAATTCTGTCGCTGTGCATTTCAAAAGTGCTGAACAAATTGTTATATTGATTACGTCCGTCCTAGCTTGCTCATTAATGTCTTAATCGAAACTACGGATTGCCTCTTATCCGCTCGTCGTCCCCTTATGCTTTATGTTTTTTTTAAAGGCAGTAAATGAGGCTGAATGAACTGTTTCGCTGCCAGACAAGGCTCCGCTGATAGCCAGGTGTAGCAGTGGTAAGGATTCACTCCATGTTGCTGAAAAGAAAGCTCTGCTCTTGGGACAGCTTTATGTATATTTATTGTATATATATTTTCTGTTGTATTTCTGACTTTATGTTTTTTACCCCATATGTAACTCTGTGTTGTTGTTTTTTATTGCACTACTATGCTTTATCTTGGCCAGGTCGCAGTTGTAAATGAGAACCTGTTCTCAACTGGCTTATCTGGTTAAATAAAGGTGAAATAAAAAAAAAAAAAAAAAAATAATGTAGGCCCTAACAGTTTGTGGGCACTGTTTGTCACCGTTACAGTGCAATTAATGTATTGTTTAGTGTTGTGTTGTGTACTGGCTTTGCTGGCATGTATCCTCCAACATTTTGGGGAGTTTACCCCACCATGATTTACATGCTAAAACACATGCCAAAACTCAGAGTCACAATGCAGGATATATGCTTTGATTGATACAAAATACAGGAAAGGATAATAGTTTGTTAACATCATCTGCTCTAATTCGCTCATAAAATGAATACAAATGGGGTTGGACTGAAACCCTACTGGACGGTAGCACTCCAGGAACAGGGTTGGAGAGCCATGAAAGGCTATTCAAAAAGCTACATCTGTCGGTACAAACTATGATTGAGGAAATTATGATGTCATTTACATATTTTTTGCGCTCCCTCATCTAAAAGTGATACACCACTGCAAGTGAGATCTGTGGCAGTTCTGTAGCCGGTGGTGTCTGTGTGCTGCATGTGTTCCCCGCTGGCTTCATCCATCTGAGCAGAAGCCAAAATGCAACCGTCCCATGCTCATTACGAACACAGTAAAAAAAGGACCTTGAATGACAGCACCATGGACAACTCCTCCGTTCACCCGGAGACTTCGTGTCACTATTTTGATCTGCCGCTGAACATGTTTTAGCCTTCTCCTCCATTTACATTGTGTCATAGCCTACACTTGGATTAGCCTAGTCTGTAATTAATTAAACTGGACTGGATTATTTTACCGCACCAGCATTGCAATCCAATGCATGCACGATTTATGCAATAAACTGAGATATATTGCGGCACTGTAATTTTTTTTGGCTATATCGGTCCTCTAATACAGGACTAGTAAAGGCCCAGTACACTACTTTTGTGAAAAAATATTTTCAACAAATATATACAGTATATTTTTTTCTTAACCCTTTGACACGGACCAACAAACAGGTGTGATCATTCTACAGTGGTCCCTGCAGCGTACGCTCAAACCAGTGTGATTAGAATGCTTATTTAGAATGTCCAGTTTTGATTGACGCAACAGTCAGCGTTTGAGCTGGCCATACTGTTTTTCAACAGAAACATTTTGCACTAACACAGTCCTTACAAACTTATGTCCTGAATGTGACCAGTTTATTTTTGGATGCAATGTTCAGACATTCACAGACGTAGCGACAGCATAACACAATCATCCAAACTGGAAAATGTAGGCTACATTAGTCCTAGCGCTAACTGAGGAAAGATTGACGTAACACAAGCGGTCATATTTACCTAACTCTCGGCTGTCAGAAACCACAATATGAATTAGCTAATAGCAATTACTATGTACAATTCATCACATCATGGGTGAGCTCACCATTGATCAAAATAATTGAGTAAAACACTTTCTAAAAATCGAAAGTAATCCGACGATGGGTAGTTTGTGACGCCACCATGTTTGTTTTTTCACGTCAACCAAAGATAATAAGAGGAGACAAGATGAGTTTGGTCTGTTCACAGTATGCATTTTGAAGGGGGCGTGTCATCTACGATCATTCACTTCCCTTCATTCACTTCCGGAAGTTTACTCGTTACACCTCATTTTGTTATAACATCTTTGGTCTAACAAACGTTGACACCCAGAATCCATTGTATAATGTCAACAATGGTGCCACACATAGCTGTAAATAGCTTAGCATTAGCTCATCATAATCAGTACAACCTTCAAAAAAGTATTTTACACACATCATAGGTGTCCATTACAATCTATGCATTAATTGGAATGCATGATTTGTCACCAGTACTTGAAAACATGTGAATAAAACTGTAAATACATTATGCTCCATACATACTACAGTAAAAACGACAACAGAAAATAAGGCATTTACTTTGATAGGAGCGCACACATGTCCAAAGTTATTATTTGTAAGGAAAACAACAATGAAGGCAATGCGAGCACCAGCCAGAAAATGTGCCACAGGGAAAATTTTTATGCAAGACTGCGCAAATATCTGCTTACCTGATCTGTGGAAACACTGGGGAAGTGCTTGGGCTCTCCTCGAAGAGAGAAGTTTGTGCAGCTCAGTAAAGCCTCAAACATAAATTGTCTGCAGCAGTGAAATGGGCTACTTCTTTGCGAATTAATGAGGAGGCAGAACCCACCTCAATTCAAACTGTTGTTAGAAAATAAAACTTGTTCGAAAATAATTTGAAAACTGAAACATAGCCTATAGATAATTAGCAGGCAGCGTGTCTTGGTTTGTGGACAACGTGGGTTAACTGTCCTGTTGCTTAACAATCACATTTTGGAACAGTGAGCGCATTCTGACATCAAGTGCATAAAAAAACTCACACCGTTAGAGATGTTTGGAAGGTTAATATTAGTTTTTAATTCCGATTTTTCAGTGGGCGCTGCAGCACCCTCAGCACCCCTACTTTCTGCGGCTATTCTTTTAGATACCCCAGATGGCATATTAATGCTGTAAGACGATGGCTTTGGCCTTCTCAAATGAGTACTCAAACAAATTCCTCTGCGTTAATATACTTATTTGAGCAATAACCGTATGAAAGAAGCAGCACTACCCTGCAAAATATGACATATTATCTTAGGCTTCATGATGGACATGGAGAATAAACCACCACCAAAGGTCTGCATTTTTTTCCACTTTTATTTTCCATTGCACAGTCATTTCTATCTACATAATTTCTAAATTGTTTGTGGCAGCAGATAAAGTCATAAACATCCATGTGAAATTTGCATAAAACTGTACAAGAAAATTGGCTACAATGAGAAAATACTGCAACCCACTGATAACTGTTAAATCCAGGACAGACATTGCATTATGGCAGACAGACTCCCTCTTGTAAATTAGTATGAATCATACCAGGTAAGAAGAATACTGCATACTGAGTGTGGACAAGAAACAACTCACTCACAGACAACAAAAAACACAGAAAATCTAACAGAAAAAGAAAAGACAGCTAGAAGGGAAGGGAAGGACCTCAATCATAGACTAGTTTTTTTCCTGAAGTATTTTTTTATCCTTGGACGATTGAAGCAGGGCTACCTACCGACATCCACACAACAATGCATACTAGAACACAGAGAAGGAGACCAAACCTGTTAGTTAGTATCACCAAAATTAGCCACTTGGAAGTTTAACCAGAGTAGGAGAATGCATTAGAAGATGAGCGCGAGAGAGCTGAAGCATGATGTATGCAGAATGAGACACTGAACATGCGAGGCCGGTCTATGATGGAGCCACATTACACAGAGGTTACATCATCCTGCTGATGCAGACATCCTCTAGTTACCGTGGTTACTGAGTTGTTTCTTTTTTCTTTTTTTTTCTTTTTTCTTGGTGATTTCCCACAATTGATTGGACACAGATTGCTTGGTCATGGAAATCAAGTATTTCAGACAAGAAAGACATTGTCGATCATATAGCACAAAAAATGTCAAAGAACAATGTACAACTAAAAATAGGAAAGGAAAAGACCACAAAGTTGAAAATTTAAAGTAGACTCAGCGATATGACATAGACGCAGAAAGTAAACGGCATAGTGGGTCAATTTCCGCAACAACTAAGAGCGTTGAAGCACGATGCTCAACTTCTCCGCTATTTTGGCACCCTGGCTACCACGCTGTAACAGTGTGAAGCGAACCCACGCACATGCGCTGATACTGTGTGATTGTGTGAGAGCGAAGTCTTGCATCTCGCTCATCTCAATATCTGCTGTGCTGCTCATGGCAACGTCTACCTTTTAAAGATACTGTGCTGGTCAAAGGCTGTTTTAGAAGTTAGCCAAATACCACTTTAAAACTTTTATGAAGGGCACAATGTTGTGAATACAATAGTTGTGTTCCATTCTGAAAACTTGCTACCATCACTAGTGGCCTCACAGTTGAGTTACTGTCATCTTGCTCCAACCTAACCAGCCATCTCCTATCAGGAAGAGTCGAAAAGGTCTTAGGGAAGGAAGAATGTCTTCAGAATGGAACCTAGCCCAGTGACTGAGTCAGAATGCACAGTTCCCAAGGCCCTGTATAGACACACCTAGGCCTATTGTATTTCAATTAGTGAAACACCTGGAATGCCAAGTTGAGTAATAGAACAATGAAACGGAAGCTAAAGTAACTCTTTGGCGTCAGAAAAAATATGGCAGCTGTCCTTGTGTCGCTTGCTTGAGCAACGTCAAACACTTTTCAATTGGTTTTAGATTGTCAAACTATTTACCTATTTACAACAGAATGGTAGAGAAGCCTGGCAGAACATTGAAGGAGACACAAATGAGAGTTTTCACCAATGAAATGGGGACAGAAACAGATCTCTAAACAAAGGACGGTTCCGACACACCACACATATAGCAGCGTCTCTTACACTTCAATCAATAAAATGTGAATTAATAGACCACTCACAAAGTTATTTTATGGACAATTCTCAAAAAAACAGGTTTCTGTCTTCAAAAACGTATGACTTTGCCTGAATGTACATATACAGTCCTGCATAAATGAACACACACAAATAGGTTTTATTCCCATGTGTATATACTGTAGTAATCTCCAAGTTTACGTGCACTTCAGGATCACGTCCATACAGTATTACTCCTGAAAACCAATTCAATAGGTCTGGATACACCAGCAGTGTATAGGCCTACTGTAACACTGACATAATTCACACAGAGTCACTATTAAACCCAAACTGTAGTAGATGTTAATGGCATGAAGAGGTCAGTGAGGAAGGTACCATTTACATGTCAAATTAAACACTTCAGGGTGAGGAGACACTGACAGTCTTGCTTGTAGAGTTCTGATCTTGCTTCTAGATTTCTGATGTGTGTGTGTGTGTGTGTGTGTGTGTGTGACACCTGATATGACAAATTATTGATGGTGACGTGTACTGATCTGAATGATAAATCTATGTCTTTTGTATCCATGCCCTCTTTTTGAATCCAGCCCTTTTTATAAGGATAAATGAATGGGAGTTTGACAAAGCCACAAAACATACTGGCAACATGACCAAATAAAAATATATCATAATTCACAACGTTCACGACAATTAAGAAAAAATTAAAATAGATTTCAAGTAAAACAGACTGAGCATAAAACAAACGATAAACAAGAGGAAAGATAAATTAATACATGTATAATACAGTTGGGAACAATACAAAAACTGTGAATCCATATGATGAGGAGAGTCTAGTTGGATCAAGGAGAGAGGATCCAGTGTACATTGGAATGACTTGCTTTTTTTTTATCCTGCAACTCTCTGCATAGAGGCGGCTGTCACTATGACATCACATCCTGTGACTTTGAGTAGAGCTTCTTTTGCCCACCACCAGTTTCGCTTCACCTGTGAAGTTGTCCTCTTGTTGTTTTGCACTTGACAGTTGGAAGTGAATACAGTGTTGATCATTTATATAGATTTATGTATATATAATTATGTATATATTTTATTTTTCCTCTTTTTCCATTTTGAGATTTTTTTTGTAGTCGTTGTTTCTTCATTGTTAATTTTTTTTCTCTCAGTTGTGTCTGTTTTTGTCTTTAGTATACTGGTCCCAGATTGGTTGGAGCAGAGATGACGGCACAGAACATTTTGGCGAATGAGGATGAGGGAACCCCAGAGCTCCAGCCAACTGGCAGGCCACAGAGGGGAAAACAAACAAACAAAAGACAACAATAAAGAGGACACCTTTTTTTCTCAGTTTGTCCTTCTCTCCAGTCCGTTCCTCAGTTGAAATCTTATGACTGAGGTAAATACAGTATACAACCTTGTGCTAGGGAAGAGTATCCCACGTGTCCAGCGAAGGAAGGACAGATGGAAGGAGAGATGGATGGAGAGATGGAGGAGGGGGGCATGTAGAGTCCGGATGAAGCTGTGTCCATTTGGCTCTGCTCCCCTCTTTCAGATCAGAACTGGTACCACTTCTTGTCTTTGCACTTCAGCATCATCTGTGGAAAGACGGGAAAATGGAAAGCTAGTGTTACAGAAAACTCCCCTTTGTCTCCCTCTAGGGGCTATACATGACACTTTTGTGTTACTAGGCCTACAAGCAGTATCTTCTAGGAGTACAGGATGAAGTTGCTCCTAGATACTGATCTAAGATCAGTTTAATTTTTTGTCTCACAATGTAACGTCTCTCTTTCTTACGTCGTGGGCGTGTTTGCCAAAGGAGTCGGCGCTGGCCAGCATGGCGGCCGTCCTCTCGTCCAGCTCGCCCAATTTCTGCCCTCTCTCGTCCAGCGCTATCCGGGCACGCGCCAGGTCCGCCACCACGCCCGAGGCTGCCCCCTTCATTCCCTCCAGGCCCTGAGGACCCGGGATGTGCTGGGCAAGGCCACGGGACGCTTTACCCGCCTGCGTCTCACCAACTGAAAAGAAAAAAAAATCCAGAAAATCACATTGTAGGATTTTTAATGAATTTATTTGCAAATGATGGTGGAAAATAAGTATTTGGTCAATAACAAAAGTTTCTCAATACTTTTTTATATACCCTTTGTTGGCAATGACACAGGTCAAACGTTTTCTGTAAGTCTTCACAAGGTTTTTAACACACTGTTGCTGGTATTTTGGCCCATTCCTCCATGCAGATCTCCTCTAGAGCAGTGATGTTTTGGGGCTGTCGCTGGGCAACACAGACTTTCAACTCCCTCCAAAGATTTTCTATGGGGTTGAGATTTGGAGACTGGCTAGGGCACTCCAGGACCTTGAAATGCTTCTTACGAAGCCACTCCTTCATTGCCCGGGCGGTGTGTTTGGGATCATTGTCATGCTGAAAGACCCAGCCACGTTTCATCTTCAATGCCCTTGCTGATGGAAGGACCACTCAAAATCTCACGATACATGGCCCCATTCATTCTTTCCTTTACACGGATCAGTCGTCCTGGTCCCTTTGCACAAAAACAGCCCCAAAGCATGATGTTTCCACCCCCATGCTTCACAGTAGGTATGGTGTTCTTTGGATGCAACTCAGCATTCTTTGTCCTCCAAACACGACGAGTTGAGTTTTTACCAAAAAGTTCTATTTTGGTTTCATCTGACCATATGACATTCTCCCAATCCTCTTCTGGATCATCCAAATGCACTCTAGCAAACTTCAGACGGGCCTGGACATGTACTGGCTTAAGC
This sequence comes from Coregonus lavaretus, assembly GCF_964263955.1. Taxonomy (NCBI): domain Eukaryota; kingdom Metazoa; phylum Chordata; class Actinopteri; order Salmoniformes; family Salmonidae; genus Coregonus; species Coregonus lavaretus. Next base: position 35,207,195 of record NC_140020.1, read on the forward strand.
AGGGGGACACGTCTGGCACTGCAGGATTTGAGTCCCTGGCGGCGTAGTGTGTTACTGATGGTAGGCTTTGTTACTTTGTTCCCAGCTCTCTGCAGGTCATTCACTAGGTCCCCCCGTGTGGTTCTGGGATTTTTGCTCACCGTTCTTGTGATCATTTTGACCCCACGGGTGAGATCTTGTGTGGAGCCCCAGATCGAGGGAGATTATCAGTGGTCTTGTATGTCTTCCATTTCCTAATAATTGCTCCCACAGTTGATTTCTTCAAACCAAGCTGCTTACCTATTGCAGATTCAGTCTTCCCAGCCTGGTGCAGGTCTACAATTGTGTTTCTGGTGTCCTTTGACAGCTCTTTGGTCTTGGCCATAGTGGAGTTTGGAGTGTGACTGTTTGAGGTTGTGGACAGGTGTCTTTTATACTGATAACAAGTTCAAACAGGTGCCATTAATACAGGTAACGAGTGGAGGACAGAGGAGCCTCTTAAAGAAGAAGTTACAGGTCTGTGAGAGCCAGAAATCTTGCTTGTTTGTAGGTGACCAAATACTTATTTTCTACCATAATTTGCAAATAAATTCATTAAAAATCCTACAATGTGATTTTCTGGATTTTTTCTCCTCAATTTGTCTGTCATAGTTGACGTGTACCTATGATGAAAATTACAGGCCTCTCTCATCTTTTTAAGTGGGAGAACTTGCACAATTGGTGGCTGACTAAATACTTTTTTCCTCCACTGTATGTACATTCTGTGTATGTGTCACTCACATAGTTCCTCTCTGTCCAGGGAAGTTGCTCCTCCCCCAAAAAGGCCCTTGAAGAATCCTCGGTTGGGAGCCTCCGGGGTCTCCACTGGTGTGAACAATTCTCCCAGCATCTCCTGAAACACGCACATACACACGTAAATACACGTATGTTGATTGTATGTGTGTGTTTGCGTGCATGCGTGCGCGCCTGAGTTCTTGTGTGGGCGTATTTGTGTGGTCCTGACCTGCAGGTTCTCGCAGGTCTCCTGGCTGTATGTGATCCTCTGTATCTCAGTGGGGGAGGTGAGGTACATGGCCTGGCCCAGGTTGGTGAAGCAGAAGGTCCGGGCTATCCGCATGTCTGTCAGCGGCAGGTAGTTTACATCCAGCAACGGTCTGAGCCCCGGCAGACTGCAGACAAAGAGGGAGACCACATACAACACAGTGTTACTCAAACACAACAACATTCTACTGGGCGTGTCTAGAAAAGGAACGTTTCATCTAGAAACGTTCAGTCTAACCTTAGTATTCGATAAGCTATTGTAATATAGGTATTATCAATTAGCTTTAGTGTATGTAGCTCTCTGACCTGTGTGTGTTTGTATGGCTCACTGACTCACCTGAGGGTCATGATGTGTCCGTTAGCACAGAAGCAAGCCACACAGTTCCCTATGTTCATCTGGACCACGTCAGCCCTCAGGACGAACGATGTCTCTGTGATGCTGTGTTTGAATATGCAGTTCTGGGAGGGCAGTGCTATGACCTTAGCCTGTTTCTCAGAGCACACCACCGCATACTGGCTCTCCTGCAGCTCCTGGGAGGTGGAGGGCGACACAGAGACCGGGCGGCGTTTACGGCCTTTGTCTCGCTCCTCACTGTCGGCGCCCACAGCGTTGGGCTCGTACCACGGCTCGAAGGCAGGGGGGAGGAAGGTGCCCGTGTTGTCCAGGAAGGCCATCCTCAGGATACTGCCCTTCAGACGCCCCAGGGTACCTGGACAGATAGGGGGGATTGAGATGTTGGTGCGTTGAAAATATATCTACGTATTATCAAACTTTTGGTATGTAGATTATGTGTAGAGCGGGATGTAATGTGTGTACAGAAACATGCAAACATATAGCAAAGAGTTGTTAGCATGCCTTACGTATTCATTTGCATACTCACACAATCACACTCCCACTCATCCATTTACACATAACCCAGACACCCACCGCTAGGCAAGACGATGACGGGCTGCAGTAGTCTCTGTTCCCCAGCAGGGGGCAGGTTGAGGGCCACAGCCAGCACTGTGCCCAGGGAGGTGCCCACGTACAGGCAAGGTGTGATGGTGCTGTCCCCCTTCCGGGCGAACGTCTCACAGAAGTGGAAGGAGGTGATGGCCTCGCGTGCCTCCTTGTCAATGGAGGTGACGGAGGAGGAGCGTGAACGGCTGAAGGAGTTGTCCCGGTGGTCTAGTGGGTTGGCACCCCGTGGAGGACATACAGACAGGAGGACAGTAGAGGAGAGGGCACAGAGAGGTAAAGCACCCACACACACAGAGAGAGAATACACACAATACACAAACATACAGTACCTGAATACTGTAAACAACAGCTGTATGGTTGGTAGACTGCAGTTGGAATCTGACAAACAACATTGCGGTTAAAACATTATTGTATCACTAAGCTAAAATAGCAATTACACTCGGGAGCAGCAAACAGTGAGCAGACGTTCATTTTATACAGGTCTAAAACAGCTTTTGAAATGTAGTAAAATAGCTGTAAAATAACTTTATCAGTTGATGACAAGATGTACTGTTTTTTTTTTTTTAAGTAGAAAAAACTGTGGGGAAAACCTTTTTCCTTACGTGGCAAACTTAGAGTTTGAGGTCCAGATGGGTAAGAATGAATATAAAACTTTTATCTGTGGAGCAGATGGAACTCATAAAATTAAGAGTCGGCACATAGAGAACATTTGGCATGTAGGAAAGAGACCCATGGGAAGATTTCACTGAAACTTTACAACTTTGTACTTGTCTTATTTTATTTATCAGTTAAAAACAACTCACCCATCATCAAAATCTTAAACGAGGTGTCAATATAATACGCTAATACAGTCTTATTAGTCTTAATAACTACTTGTGAGTTGCTAATGATTAAGTTAATAAGAATTAATGGGATGATGAATTAACAAAATTTTATAAATAATGTATAAACACTTAGTTAGTGTGTTATATGTCGACACCTCAAATTTTTTTTTACCAGTCTATCATATCCCTGCATCAGACAGATTTGGCATATTCGATAAGGTGCTGACCCAATACCCCTCTCTTTCCCATCTAAGGGTTTCTGCCATTTGGGCATCCTAGGAAGGTAATTGTGCTTTTCGATTTGGGTAAACTGTTCAGATAAAAACAAAATTAAAGAAGGACGTTTTGTTCTGTCGTTGCATCTGTCGGTCACCTATAAGAAAACGTTTGATCTTTTGGAAAGGACTAATCACAAAAGAAACAAGTAGAGATACAGAAAAGGGGAAGAGAAAGCTGAACACACACACATACACAGAAAGCTCTATTGCAACAGTGTGCTGGTTAGTTTAGCGTAGCAATTTGTAAAATATCCAACCAAAAAGTGCTGTAGTAGAACTTTTGGTAAGCTCTCTACAAAAAAAGGTGCTGTATGTCTGTCCTCTCCCCCTCTTATCTCCAGGTTTATCTCAAGAAGTAGCAGATAGACTGCCAAATGATGATTGTTAGTTAGTCTGAATATGGAAATCCATAGGACACATCTATCCTTTTGGTAGTCATGAGTCCATCAACAGGGCTTTTTGCCAACCCTAGTGCAATATACAGTGGGGAGAACAAGTATTTGATACACTGCCGATTTTTCAGGTTTTCCTACTTACAAAGCATGTAGAGGTCTGTAATTTTTTATCATAGGTACACTTCAACTGTGAGAGACGGAATCTAAAACAAAAATCCAGAAAATCACATTGTAAGATTTTTAAGTAATTAATTTGCATTTTATTGCATGACATAAGTATTTGATACATCAGAAAAGCAGAACTTAATATTTGGTACAGAAACCTTTGTTTGCAATTACAGAGATCATACGTTTCCTGTAGGTCTTGACCAGGTTTGCACACACTGCAGCAGGGATTTTGGCCCACTCCTCCATACAGACCTTCTCCAGATCCTTCAGGTTTCGGGGCTGTCGCTGGGCAATACGGACTTTCAGCTCCCTCCAAAGATTTTCTATTGGGTTCAGGTCTGGAGACTGGCTAGGCCACTCCAGGACCTTGAGATGCTTCTTACGGAGCCACTCCTTAGTTGCCCTGGCTGTGTGTTTCGGGTCGTTGTCATGCTGGAAGACCCAGCCACGACCCATCTTCAATGCTCTTACTGAGGGAAGGAGGTTGTTGGCCAAGATCTCGCGATACATGGCCCCATCCATCCTCCCCTCAATACGGTACAGTTGTCCTGTCCCCTTTGCAGAAAAGCATCCCCAAAGAATGATGTTTCCACCTCCATGCTTCACGGTTGGGATGGTGTTCTTGGGGTTGTACTCATCCTTCTTCTTCCTCCAAACACGGCGAGTGGAGTTTAGACCAAAAAGCTCTATTTTTGTCTCACCAGACCACATGACCTCCCATTCCTCCTCTGGATCATCCAGATGGTCATTGGCAAACTTCAGACGGGCCTGGACATGCGCTGGCTTGAGCAGGGGGACCTTGCGTGCGCTGCAGGATTTTAATCCATGACAGCGTAGTGTGTTACTAATGGTTTTCTTTGAGACTGTGGTCCCAGCTCTCTTCAGGTCATTGACCAGGTCCTGCCGTGTAGTTCTGGGCTGATCCCTCACCTTCCTCATGATCATTGATGCCCCACGAGGTGAGATCTTGCATGGAGCCCCAGACCGAGGGTGATTGACCGTCATCTTGAACTTCTTCCATTTTCTAATAATTGCGCCAACAGTTGTTGCCTTCTCACCAAGCTGCTTGCTTATTGTCCTGTAGCCCATCCCAGCCTTGTGCAGGTCTACAATTTTATCCCTGATGTCCTTACACAGCTCTCTGGTCTTGGCCATTGTGGCGAGGTTGGAGTCTGTTTGATTGAGTGTGTGGACAGGTGTCTTTTATACAGGTAACGAGTTCAAACAGGTGCAGTTAATACAGGTAATGAGTGGAGAACAGGAGGGCTTCTTAAAGAAAAACTAACAGGTCTGTGAGAGCCGGAATTCTTACTGGTTGGTAGGTGATCAAATACTTATGTCATGCAATAAAATGCAAATTAATTACTTAAAAATCATACAATGTGATTTTATGGATTTTTGTTTTAGATTCCGTCTCTCACAGTTGAAGTGTACCTATGATAAAAATTACAGACCTCTACATGCTTTGTAAGTAGGAAAACCTGCAAAATCGGCAGTGTATCAAATACTTGTTCTCCCCACTGTATGTATACAAACTACATAAGGTTATATTCATGGATAGTAACCTAAATATGGAACTCATATTATTCCCTTGAGATGCTCATATCGTGAGACCATTTGGACTTGAGGATACAGTGAAGTCCAGTTTTTCTAAAAAAATAATTAAGAAAAGAAAAATTGTAAACACGAAGTTAAGGCTTACCCAAGTCTGGCTTTAGCTCAGTAGGCAAGCTTAATTTCCGAGACATCTTTGCTGGAAAAAAGAGAACATCCCTCTTTACAAACACACCTAAGCTAACACGACAGGCCATGCAAAGCTAGCTAGGAGCTAGGAGTTGGGAGCTAGCAGCTAGGACTGGGCTGTGGTTGTGCTTATAGCGTTACTATACATACACATAAGCTTAGACAAAAGCTTTGGCTTTGGTATAACTGTTGGGCATTGCTTCATTGTGCTTCAGGGGAGGCAAAATGCTTTAGAATGAAATAGGAAGGAAGCATTAGAGCATCAGAGGAAGACAACTCTGTTGAATCAAAGATGAATGCTGGAACGGACAAAATAACAACAAGGAAGTAAGCTGTCATATGTCGCACACACAGTGCCCTGGAAGAGAGGAATCATAAGAAGATACACATTCATTCAGAACCCCTCACCACAGGAGCATGCACCGAGGACAGGAAGGAAACAGGAAACAGGAAGTGAGCAGGAAGTGAGCATGATGGAAGAAGGCAGTGGAAGGACAGTACAGTACAATCAGAGAAGGTGTATCTCTGGTGGGGCCTACAAGGCACTGTTAGCTAGGTAGTCAGAACTACGTTAACTTTTGGAGCCTCCTGAGCTTATTACAGTCCATTTATATTCCTTATTAACTAATGTTAGAGACACCTTGCACACAGAATTTGTCTTGTAAGCAAAGACAGCACTTCTTAAACTGATAATGTCCCCTAAATCTATGAGGTAGAGAATGATAGTGAATTTAAACCTTGCTGCAAAGTCAACGGTGTTGGACAGACAGAAGACAGAGTTGGACAAGAACAGATTGACTACAAATAGACTGCTGTGATGTCATAACTACAGACAGACAGACAGCCAATCAGGAGCGGGGGTGAAGGTGGAACAATCGTTGAGGCTGATAAGGACATTTGCCACAGGCACATTTCACGACGTGACATTCGTGCTACAAACATGTAGCATGCAATGGAGGTCTAGGGTATACCGTTCTAAGTGTGTCTCTGTGTGGGTGTGTGCATGTTATTTTAGTTTTATTCTAAGTCAAACAGTGATTCAGTGCCACTGAGGTGACTATGAAACAGAGACAGAGACAGGTTGCTAGAAGAAAACAGGGGCGGACACCTTATTTTATACAGTGTACTATCCCTGACCAAACTACTCCAGGGTTGAAGTCTTTGGCCACTCTTACCTCCTCTACCCCCACCTCCATTGTAGAATTGCTGATGGTTTGACGCCAACACTTTTGAGAGGAAGTAGATAAACGTGAAGTTAGAAACATCCTGGTACTTTACCATACCGCCTACCAGTCACTGTTCCCGAAATGTGTCCATTCGTGGAAGGACTGTTTTTCGTCTTGTTATCATTGTAACACGTAAACCAATTGGTAGCAGTTTTCCTCAATCTTCAGTTTCAACAATACCTGGGTGCATGCAGAATATTTGTTGACATAGTGTACATTTTTGCTCAGACTACTTATTTTCTTAGCGGCACAAATCTATAAAGCCTTGTTGACTCTCCCGACGACTCTATAATCTTAATTAGGAGGAGACATATGCTCAAGGCAAGACTGGATATCAGATATGCCATCCTCATAAATAGCAGGTGAACTGAGGCAGTGTCTAGCTAGCAACACCAGATGTTGGGGGTTGGCGTAGTTGACTGAACACCTGGAACATTGCTAGAAGTAGGACTTCAGTCTTGGGACAACTTATTTTTTTCTGTGTGACCTTTTAAAAATCAGCTCAGCTCTGTGTTTTAGCCCCAATGTCTGTGTGTTAATGTCAAGCTCCCAGTAATAAGATGGAACTGGGTTGTTCTCTCATTAGCATGCCTCGTCACCTCAAATGCTAATTTAGCAAACCGAGAATAATCATCCAGGGCAGGGCATCGAGGAAGCACCTTGTCTTGACAGTAACTGTGGAGGGGACTAGAACGATTTGTTTGTGCAAATCTAACAAAGGGCAGATGTTTGAAAAGTGTTGTTTGTTGTTGACCTGTGTATGACCATGTTCCATATACTTTAGATAATAAATACAGATGTAGTTTGTCAACAATCTATAATTGAATCTGCATCTCCTAGCTACATGATCAGATCTCACCTGGAACTCACAGGAAGGTTTTCAGTTTCATTTAATTTCTAGATCTGAAAATGCCACAGCATTATATGAATAAAACCAACTGGCAAGGAAACTACTACATCAGGTCCTATAAACGTCCAAACGAAATATGAGGTCTGGAAGACACAGACAAAATCCTAGATAGAAAAAAAATGTATCTTGGCAAATCGTAGAATGGTAGAAAAAGCATTTTTCTCATTTTAATGGGATTATTGAGGTTGTCCAAGATTGTGAAGGTCCATATAAACTAACCCTCCTTATAAACTAATATCCTATTTGGTAGGAATCAATACATTTCTATCTTGGACTGACCTCAGAGTACTTATTCACTAATTCAGTGAGTTTTATGGTCCTTAACTGTCTAGGCAATTCAGAATCATAGCGGCCACTCCACAGTTTACTGCTTATGTCCCAGGTTTTGATAAAACATCTTAAAACTGCCAAAATCAATCAAATTAATTTTTTATGCTTATTTCTATTTTATTGAAAGTATGAAGTGTCAGTACACAACTGAGACCTGTAAAAAAAGAATTATTTAAACCCAAAAACCTCCAGTTGTAACTTCACCCTTCAATAAAGTCTGCCTGAAATCAAACTTTCAGTCAGAGAATTGTAACACTTTTGGTTTTATAGAAAAGGTTCCCACATCCAAAGGTGTGAGTGTGACATCTCAGAGAGAACCATATTTACCAATAGCAGCCAAATCTCGCTCATGCATTCTAATAGAATTACATGCAAATACACTATATACACTACCATTCAAAAGTTTGGGGTCACATAGAAATGTCCTTGTTTTCGAAAGAAAAACATTTTTTTTGTCCATTACAATAACATCAAATTGATCAGAAATACAGTGTAGACATTGTTAATGTTGTAAATGGCTATTGTAGCTGGAAACTGCAGATTTTTTATGGGATATCTACATAGGCGTACAGAGGCCCATTATCAGCAACCATCAGTCCTGTGTTCCAATGGCACGTTGTGTTTGCTAATCCAAGTTTATCAATTGAAAAGGCTAATTGATCATTAGAAAACCCTTTTGCGATTATGTTAGCACAGCTGAAAACTGTTGTGCTGATTAAAGAAGCAATACAACTGGCTTTCTTGAGACTACATTACATTTACATTTTAGTCATTTAGCAGACGCTGTTATCCAGAGCGACTTACAGTTAGTGAGACCATACATTATAATTTTTTTTAATTTTTTTATACTGGCCCCCTGTGGGAATCGAACCCACAACCCTGGCGTTGCAAACGCCATGCTCTACCAACTGAGCTACATCCCTGCCGGCCATTCCCTCCCCTACCCTGGACGACGCTGGGCCAATTGTGAGCCGCCTCATGGGTCTCCCGGTCACGGCCGGCTACGACAGAGCCTGGATTCGAATCAGGATCTCTAGTGGCACAGCTAGCACTGTGATGCAGTGCCTTAGACCACTGCGCCACTCGGGAGACTAGATGAGTATCTGGAGCATCAGCAATTGTGGGTTCGATTACAGGCTCAAAATGGCCAGAAACAAATAACTTTCTTCTGAAACTCATCAGTCTATTCTTGTTCTGAGAAATGAAGGCTATTCCATGCGAGAAATTGCCAAGAAACTGAAGATCTTGTACAACGCTGTGTACTACTCCCTTCACAGAACAGCGCAAACTGGCTCTAACCAGGAATAGAGTGGGAGGCCCCGGTGCACAACTGCGCAAGAGGACAAATACATTAGTGTCTAGTTTGAGAAACAGACGCCTCACAGGTCCTCAGCTGGCAGCTTCATTAAATAGTACCTCCGGGATACTGATCTTCTAGCCAGAGTTGCAAAGAAAAAGCCATATCTCAGACTAGCCAATAAAAAGAAAAGATTAAGATGGACAGTCTGAGATATGGCTTTTTCTTTGCAACTCTGCCTAGAAAATCAGTATCCCGGAGTCGCCTCTTCACTGTTGACATTGAGACTGGTGTTTTGCGGGTACTATTTAATGAAGCTGCCAGTTTCTCGCATGGAATAGCCTTCATTTCTCAGAACAAGAATAGACTGACGAGTTTCAGAAGAAAGTTATTTGTTTCTGGCCATTTTGAGCCTGTAATCGAACCCACAATTGCTGATGCTCAAGAAACTCAACTAGTGTCAAGAAGGCCAGTTTTATTGCTTCTTTAATCAGCACAACAGTTTTTAGCTGTGCTAACATAATTGCAAAAGGGATTTCTAATGATCAATTAGCCTTTTAAAATGATAAACTTGGATTAGCAAACACAACGTGCCATTGGAACACTGGACTTATGGTTGCTGATAATGGGCCTCTGTACGCCTATGTAGATCTGCCATTACAAATCAGCCATTTCCAGCTACAATCGCCATTTACAACGTTAACAATGTCTCCACTGTATTTCTTTTTTTTTCAACAAGGACATTTCTAAGTGACCCCAAAATGTTGAACGGTAGTGTATATACAAAAATATGTGGACACCCCTTCAAATTAGTGGATTTTTTGGGGGCCAGGCCTAATCTTCCAACATCAGTGCCCGACCTCACTAATACTCTTGTGGCTGAATGGAAGCAAGTCCCCGCAGCAATGTTCCAACATCGAGTGGAAAGCCTTCCCAGAAGGCTGTTATAGCAGCAAAGGGGGGACCAACTCCATATTAATGCCCATCGACGAGCAGGTGTCCACATCCTTTTGGTCATGTAGTGTATGTACTACCTGTTGTTTACACTGAATTCATAATTTTCAGGTTAGGTCAATATACAGTCTTCAAGTGAATCATGCTTATTATCCACAACCCACCTGTTACTAAACAATGGGTTGTGGGTAAAGTCAGTAGGTGTTGTAACTGATGTGGGTACCAGTGTAACGCTAACTCTAATATGCTGAAAGACAGTTTACCTGAAGTGGGGGATTTGCAGCGGTCCTCCGAGGCAGAACTCTCGTTGATGTCACACAGACCTGTTGCAGAAGAGACAGACATTGCACAACATTAGATATCATTATCATCAAACAACAGATTACATGTACTCTGTCCCTTTCTGTTTGATAAGGATGTCATGATATGTAGGTTTAATTTGAGTATAGCGCCATTTTCTCTGTCTGCCAAAGAGACCAGAGCTGAAACAGACTAAACAGACTGCTATCCAAGCCATTGCCCTTGTGCTGTGCCATTGCCCCAGCCTTCCTGTACATAGAGCCAGAAGGCCTAGTCCCAGACAGACAGACAGACCCAAGCCAGACTCTAATCCTGTGGGTAGGACAGACAGAACAGCTGGAGAAGTCATTACTGCTAAGACCCCACACTCTGACAGGTGCCAGCCCACTGCTAACCAAAGTCAATTACACCAGATGCTGCACACACACACACACACACACACACATACTTCTAATTTCCTCACCAAGCTGTTGCTAAGCCACGCAGGTTACAGAGTCAGTACACCACAGTGGTTATTGGCATTGATTTGGTGATGCTGGAGACTGTAGTACCATCACTGAACAAAAGGTGGCAGTATGTCATAATGCAGTCAGTGATGCTGCTGTCTGTCAATAACACCACAGCGCTGCACTGACAGGGTGTGTGTAGGAGGGATGGGGCGTTTATGTGTCTGAGTGTGTGTGTGCCAGCCAGGCACTACAGAGAGAAGATGATGTACTGAATCATCAAAAGAACAATTTAGATACCATTCAAAATCCTATCAAGGATTTGCAAAGATACAGAGACGGAGGAGAGGAGACAGAGAACATCATACAACATCGTCACCACCACCATTGCTATTTTTTGACTGCCTACATGTGCATGTGATACAGCCTGAACAGTCGTTAAGCACATCTACCAAGTATACCTTTCATCCTTGTAACATCGTATAAGACTGCATCAGCCTATATCTACATAACTATAAGTAATAGTATAATTAAGATGACATAAACCATATCTAGTATTAGACTACAAAAGACTGTACTGTAAGGCCATATATAGTACAAGCCTACATAAAGCTATCTGCTTGGTGGTAAATCAGTGAACTGGTAACAGTCTTTACCATTACCTCCGGAAGGCTGGCGTGTCTTGCGTGGAGAGCGAGGCTGTCTCTGATAGGGATCGTTAGACCCATACAGCTCCACTGTCCCCAGGTTCAACAACACTGTCTTCTGGAGGTAGTCCACCACCGCCAGACCATTACTGTTCCCAAACACAATCCTGTTGGAGAGAAGAAGGGGAGGGGGAGAGAGAGTGAGAGAGGAGAGAGAGAGTAGGGGTAGAGGAGAGAAGGAGACGTAGAGAGAGGGAGATATAAAAACAGATATGAGATTGGGGTTCAGATGAGATGTACAGTGGGGAAAAAAAGTATTTAGTCAGCCACCAATTGTGCAAGTTCTCCCACTTAAAAAGATGAGAGAGGCCTGTAATTTTCATCATATGTACATGTCAACTATGACAGAGAAATTGAGGAAAAAAAATCCAGAAAATCACATTGTAGGATTTTTAATGAATTTATTTGCAAATTATGGTGGAAAATAAGTATTTGGTCAATAACAAAAGTTTCTCAATACTTTGTTATATACCCTTTGTTGGCAATGACACAGGTCAAACGTTTTTTGTAAGTCTTCACAAGGTTTTCACACACTGTTGCTGGTATTTTGGCCCATTCCTCCATGCAGATCTCCTCTAGAGCAGTGATGTTTTGGGGCTGTCGCTGGGCAACACGGACTTTCAACTCCCTCCAAAGATTTTCTATGGGGTTGAGATCTGGAGACTGGCTAGGCCACTCCAGGACCTTGAAATGCTTCTTACGAAGCCACTCCTTCGTTGCCCGGGCGGTGTGTTTGGGATCATTGTCATGCTGAAAGACCTAGCCACGTTTCATCTTCAATGCCCTTGCTGATGGAAGGAGGTTTTCACTCAAAATCTCACAATACATGGCCCCATTCATTCTTTCCTTTACACGGATCAGTCGTCCTGGTCCCTTTGCAGAAAAAGCCCCAAAGCATGATGTTTCCACCCCCATGCTTCACAGTAGGTATGGTGTTCTTTGGATGCAACTCAGCATTCTTTGTCCTCCAAACACGACGAGTTGAGTTTTTACCAAAAAGTTATATTTTGGTTTCATCTGACATTCTCCCAATCCTCTTCTGGATCATCCAAATGCACTCTAGCAAACTTCAGACGGGCCTGGACATGTACTGGCTTAAGTAGGGGGACACGTCTGGCACTGCAGGATTTGAGTCCCTGGCGGCGTAGCGTGTTACTGATGGTAGGCTTTGTTACTTTGGTCCCAGCTCTCTGCAGGTCATTCACTAGGTCCCCCCGTGTGGTTCTGGGATTTTTGCTCACCGTTCTTGTGATCATTTTGACCCCACGGGGTGAGATCTTGCGTGGAGCCCCAGATCGAGAGAGATTATCAGTGGTCTTGTATGTCTTCCATTTCCTAATAATTGCTCCCACAGTTGATTTCTTCAAACCAAGCTGCTTACCTATTGCAGATTCAGTCTTCCCAGCCTGGTGCAGGTCTACAATTTTGTTTCTGGTGTCCTTTGACCCTCTTTGGTCTTGGCCATAGTGGAGTTTGGAGTGTGACTGTTTGAGGTTGTGGACAGGTGTCTTTTATACTGATAACAAGTTCAAACAGGTGCCATTAATACAGGTAACGAGTGGAGGACAGAGGAGCCTCTTAAAGAAGAAGTTACAGGTCTGTGAGAGCCAGAAATCTTGCTTGTTTGTAGGTGACCAAATACTTATTTTCCACCATAATTTGCAAATAAATTCATAAAAAATCCTACAATGTGATTTTCTGGATTTTTTTTTCTCAATTTGTCTGTCATAGTTGGCGTGTACCTATGATGAAAATTACAGGCCTCATCTTTTTAAGTGGGAGAACTTGCACAATTGGTGGCTGACTAAATACTTTTTTTCCCCACTGTAGCTAGATCTACCAGAAAGCAAAGCAGCAGAAGTCTCAGTCTGAATTTCCCAGCGGACATAACTTGTGTTGACACGGCTTGATTCCATTCAGCTGTACGAGGGAAATCATATCAAACAGGCCCAAATCTAGGGCTCACAACCACATTTTGACTCTTTGAATTGAGGACTTGTTACTCAAGCTGAGATATAGACCACTCCTTGAAACTTATCTTACTTTTACAGTGTCCTTGGTTGGTTTGCACACAGCTCCATATTTAAGTGCCATATTGGGTCGTTTCATTAGGGTGTACAGTAAATCTCATATAGATACACTGTCTATCACCTTATACTTACAGGCCGTAGGAGGAGTTGAGGGCCAGGCTGGTGATCTGTTGGGGGGGCTCTCCACTCACCCACACCAGCTGCACCACCAACTCTACCTGGTACCCTGGAGACTGCTTCAGAGGGGTACTACGCACCCTACAGATAGAGAGAGAAGGAGAGGAAGAGAAAGAAAGAGAGAGAGGGGGGGGGGGGGGGGGGGTGAGAGAATGAGACCGTTCTTGTATTGGATAGTCTGTGGGTGGGTAGCTAAGTTGTGCGTCCCAATGCCACACTTTGTTGCAGAGAGGGAATGTGTGTGTATGATATGTACTGTATGTGACGCTGTGGTGGTGCAGGGTGCATACTTAAGGCAGGGTACGTTGTCTCGGACCCCGTCAGAGGAGTTGCTGCTGGTGGAGGGGTGTGTCGGGGGTCCGGTGGTCTGGGGGCTGGGTGAGGCTGCTCCGGGGGTGGGCAGGTCACGGTCCCCCCCGCCTCCCCCCTCTGGAGGGGACTCCATGTCATTCACCTCGTACTGCAAACGCACCTCCAACAGCTTGGGAACACACACATACACACACATTCCACAAACTCAATTATGAAAGTTCAGTAGCCATTACTTCAGTATGACTAAAACACCTTCTGAGCAGGGACTCTTCATCTATAATGACACCTACAAATGGTCTCAGCACGTCAATCTGGTGAGTGGCTTTGCCTCTCTGGTGTGTGTGTGTGTGTGTGTGTGTGTGTGCTCACGGGGGTGATTGCAGGGTCAAGGAGGTGCTCTGAAGCAGAGCTATCCCAGGGTTTTCTTCTAAGTCCTCCTTCAGGCTACTGGACTCCCACACACCCACCCACACACACACTCCACCCGCTACAGAGTTAAGACCCTGCATGTCAGATCACCTTCCCCCCCAACCCCCCACACACACAACCAATCACCAGTGCACCCACAGGCCTCGAAGCAGTGCATGATGGGAGTCTAATTAGCCCTATTGGAATGTGTATGTGATGCTGATCTGTGCCCTCTTCTCTCTCTCTCTCTCTCTCTCTCTCTCTCTCTCTCCCTTCATCTCTCTGTATCTGGGGTTGGGGGTAAAGATTGCCCTGTGAGAAGAGAAGCTCCTCTCCTAATTATAAGATTCACTTCGGCTTAAACTCTGCTCTCAATCTCTCCACAGCTCACATACTTGACACAGACAGACACACACACACACACACACACACAGACAGACACAGACACACACCCCAGACCCAAGGCATCATTGCTAACCAAATGCATACCCACTGACATAATGCTGATAAGGCTGCATTAGCTTCATATCATTATCTGCATTCCAACAACTCACATCACTTCACTTCTCATAGCTGCCACAAAATGAAAAATGTATGCACTCACTAACTGTAAGTCGCTCTGTATAAGAGCGTCTGCTAAATGACTAAAATGTAAAAAATGTAAATGTAAAATAATGATACACTGGTTAGGTTGTTTACCGTGTGTCTGTTGTCATGGCAACCGTATTGTGTTCTTACTGGCTGGAGACTCATCTAATAGGGCATTGGGAGGTAATCACTGTCTCTAGGAACAGCCTTCAGGACACGAGATACATCACTTAACCACTAATGACGCTGCTCAGTAAGGGAGAATCTAGCTGTATACAGGTGGCTATATTTACCACTACACTATTTGTATGTTGTCATGGCATCCATACTGCCAGGCTATAAGCATAAAGAATAAATGGGTATGTTTCTCAGTTTACACTATCCAACAATTCCATATGGTAAGTACAGAGAAATGGTGAACACACACACGCGCACACACACACACACACACACACTGACCCACCTGTACAACCTCGGTGGTGATCTCCTGCTTGCTGAAGCGGTATATGATGAGGTTGGCAGACACCCCGGCCACACACAGCATCCTGCTCTCAGGACACCAGGCCATGATCTGGATGGCAAACGGGTCCTCATCCACAATCTCTGTGTTCTGCTTGTCCTCCTTATTATTCCTGCTCTTCTCAAACACCTTGGCCGTCTTCAGCTTGTACAGTACCTGGAGCATTACTGGGAAAAGATAGGAGAGAGCTCAGTTACACACCAGAGACATTGGTAGACCGTACAGAGTTGGGAAACTGTGCTCCATGTTGACTCCATGTTGACAATCACTCTTTAAGGCCATCTAGGCCAAGATATTACACATAAGGAAGGCCATGTAAAGGCACTTACTTGCAGAAGCATCCCAAAACTTCACAGTCCCATCAGCATGCCTGTGAATCGTAAAGAAAAAGAGAGGAAAAGGGCGAAGAAAGGAGAGGGGGCAGAGAAACAGAGAGGGAATAATTAAGACTTCAGCTTTCTGCACACACACCCACAGCTCTAATGATTCAGCTTGGCTTTACCTCTGATTATATTCTAGATTCACCTCTACAGAAGAATACATCGACATGAGAGGAGAGACAATCACCCTGTCTCTCAATGGTGCAATGCATTCTGGAATTGTCCTGTATAGTCTGCACTCGGTGTCACTGGCACTTGGTGTCACTCGGAGTCCTCCAATCTCTCTTTTTTTATTTTTGCCATTTCAGCTGAACAGAGAGTTGGAGACAGAGAGAGTGGTACATTCTTAGAATCCGTTTCTGGTTTCTAGTAGAGCCCTTTTTGGTTCAAGGTAGAACTATTTTGGGTTCCATGTAGAACCCTCTGTGGAAAGGGTTCTACATTGAACCCAAAAGGGTTCTACCTGGAACAAAAGGGTTCTACCTACAACCAAAAAGGGTTCTTCAAAGGGTTCTTCTTTGGGAGCAGCCAAAGAACCCTTTTTGGTTCTAGATAGCACCTTTTTTTTCTAAGAGTGTACTTTGTTTTGGTTCCAGGTGGAACCCTTTTGATTCCAGATATAAAACTTTTGGGTTCCATGTAGAACCCTTTCCACAGAGGGTTCTACATGGAACCCCAAAAGTGTTCTACCTGGAACCAAAAAGGGTTATTGTATGGGGACAGCTGAATAACCATTTTGGAACCCTTTTTTCTAAGAGTGTAAAAGGCTTCTTCTCCTTGTCTCTGAGTTTTTTTCCATCATGACTGCTAGGCAGGATGGGGAAAGGCAAAATGGTTAAATAGAGTTGGTCTCCTACCCAGTGATGATGATCTCAGGGTAGCTCTGTGTGCCAAGGCCCCAGTTACCACCACTGATGGGCCACTCCTGCACAACACAATACAGCAAACAAGACAACACAATAAATTGTCATTATTGAGATTGATACATTCTGTATGTATAAGGAATCAGTAATAAGATAATTTCAGATACAATCTAGCTATCCTACACAAACAGTATAAAAGATGATGAGAGCATTGGAATGAGACAGGAGGGAATCAAGAGGAGGGAGACAAATGCCTTCTCTTAGCCACTGGACTCCAGGCTGGGCTGATGGGACGTCATTTGTCTGAGAGATAGAGGGAGAGGGAACCTTTACAATGGTGACAGACACAGTCGAGGAAAGGGATGAGTAATGCTTAGGTCAGTGTGAGTGAGTGAGTGAGTGAGTGAGTGAGTGAGTGAGTGAGTGAGTGAGTGAGTGAGTGAGTGAGTGAGTGAGTGAGTGAGTGTGTGTGTGTGTGTGCGTGTGCACGTGCATGCACGTGTGCGTGTGTGTGTATGTGTCTGAGAGAGTGTGAATGTGTTTTTTAGGTTGTGTTAAATGCAGTAGCACATACAAAGGTCAGTGGTATGACTCAACATTGATCTTTCAGTAAGAACACTTCCCACAACTACCCCTTACTTAACAAACAGCAGAAAGAAACAGGGAAGGAGAGAAAGGGATGGAGGGAGGAGAGGGTCAGGACATGGTGACATTTCCAACAGCGGGGGAGAATATAACAAGAATACAATGACATAAAAAGGGGCAGAACAGAGATACTGTAGGATAAATGAAAGGATAAATGTATACATTTGAAAAGAAAAAACATTCAGGAGATAGGATCTGGAACAGGGTGGGGATTGGAATGTAGAATATAATGGGATAGATTATATACTGTATAAAATTCAACGTAAACAATGATGGGATATGATGGTATAGCACATAGCACAGTACTGAATATTACGTACTGGGCCGGCCCTGGGCATAAGTGACATAAGCGGGTGCTTAAGGCCACCGGCTGCATGGGGGCCCCCAACCCAATTATATATTTTTTAAATGTGGAACTCAGCAGGGGTCTCAATTTACTGGTGAGTGTTAGATAGTAGAAATGTTAGTTGTGCATCAGCAGTTTCTCTTGTAATGTCAGTCACTGACAGTCACTCAATTAGCCCATGTCAGCTAAAATAAATGTAATTGGTAAGTTAGTCTAGCCAGCTATCTACACCTTGTAGTAATCATGGCTGAATTACTGACCAGGCACGCAGGGCATGTGCCAAGGGGCGCTGACCTCCAGGGGGCCCCCATTGATTTTGTTAGCCACTCGCACTCAGCTATCATATGAGCATAAGTCATCGCAGAATGTGTAGAATTGCAGGAAATGTGCTTTAAAACTGCACATTTTCTCTTCACCCGATGGCAACATTTGTAGAACTGCAGGAAATTAGCTTTGAAACTGCAAAATGTTCTGTCCGCCCCATGGCACAATGAGTAGAATTGCATGAAATGAGTTTTAAAACTGCAAAAGCAAATCTCCACCCCATGGCAAAATGTGTAGAATGGCCAAAAATGTGCTTTAAAACCACAGCATTTTCTCTTCGCCTCATGGCAAAACGTGTACAATTGCAGGAAATTAACTGTTTGAAACGTCTCTCCGTCGTCAAGAGGGGGACCACTAAAATGTTTTACACGCGAGGTAAAACCCAAAAAAACTAATCTTGCTTAGGGCGCCCAAAAAGCTAAGTAGCCGAGAAGGTGTAGTATAGAGATGTGTTTTCCCGTACCTTTTTGCTGTAGCCCTGTCGTTTCTGTCTGGAGCCAACAGAGTAAAGTGCGGGTATGAGGTCCACAGGGCAGTCAGCAAAGTACTCACAGCAGGTCACAGGAGACTCGTGGATGGTCAGTGGATAGGGGTTCTCGAATATGGGGTAACTGGGAGAGGGGAAATGTTGACACAAGAGTTTTGTTCAGGACAAAGTTATATTTAGCTCTCAGTTTAAGTCCCTATAATGCTAGGCCATGTACAAATCATAGAAACTGTAAGAGATGCATGCAACATAATGAAAATGAATGAAAGTACAGAATCAAAGCTAAATCTACAGCGACAACAAGTATACTACCTGTTTGTGACATAGTTATAACAGCATGTAGGCAGTAATAACTGTTGTATTTTAAATGAAGAGGAGCATTCAGGAAGTCAGAATAATACAGTAGCTACAGTACATCCTTTATGTTAATACAGCATGTTCAGTTTGTTAACAGACATACCCATTTTGTGCAAGGTCGATCACCACTAAATCCTTTTCTAGAAGGACCACTACAGCATAAGGTTCCTGAAAATCTGAACAGAAAACAAACAACAAAAAGTCAGATGGAGGTCATTCCTCAACACAATACACTATGTAGGGTATATTCACTGTAAATCTTCTCCTCTGATATCTACAATTCTCAAAGGACATCATGAGTGCCTTCAAGATGTTGACAAAATAAATTAGCTTGAGGCTTTGTACATTAGAATATATAGTAACATTTAAAGTGCATATCAATATTAAACTGAATATGAGTTTACATGTTTGATTATGGAACATAATTTTGCTAAATAAAGCTTTGGATGAAAATGAACTGAGCTGTAGGAATATGAGAGAATACATCAGACCTGAAATGCCTATACTGTACATAAGGCAGAACAATAGCAGTATGCTGTTGGAGGTGGTAGGAAGAAAATGCAGTGTTCTTTTGTTGGCATCTGAGGCAGCAAGAGGACGATGTGTGTGTTTGTGTGTTAGTGTGTGTTTATGTGTGTATGTGTGTGGGTGGGTGCATGCATGCATGTGTGCATGTGTGTGTGGGTGCATACGTGCGTGTGCGTGAGGTGTGTGCAGAGAGAACAGTGTGTGAGCTAGAAGCCTTGAACATGTATTCAGTGTCTTCACTTCCAAGTCAGTGCAGCTACAGGCTGTAACTCCCCATTGAAACACATTGTATACCAGGGCAGCCACAATCAATGTCCCTCTCTCACCAACTCCCTCTTGCCTTCTCTCACTATCTCCTTTTGTCTGTTAGAATGTTCCAGACATTCTCTAAGTGTTTCTCATTCTTTGGTGTCTGTCGCTATGTCTGTCAGTCCATCTACGTCCAGCTGTCTGTGCTGCCTGCCTGCCTGCCAATATCTGTTAGTTTGTATATCTCTCTGTCATTGATCTGTCTCTGATCTTTCCATATGACCACACAAAAAGCCTACATTCCATAATAAAAATATAAAATGATCATGTTCCATAACATCATCCCCCTCCTCCCTGTCTCTCACAGTAACAGCAGATTGAGCCAGTGGTGGAGTAATCAGCCCAGTATTGTCTCCATAACGAGATGAAATCAAAGCATCCCAACATCAGGTCGTTCGCCATGGTCACCATTACGTAACCATCGTCAGATCGTCTGCTAAACCATTTCCTCGAGCCCCCACGTCATCCCCAAACACAACACACACACTTCAAGCTACACACACACACACACACACACACACACACTTCAAGCTACAGCACACACACTTTTTGAATGAGCTACATCCACATGACTTAGCCCCCATTTGCTGCGGTTAAGATGCACTCTCATCCTCTTTACACCCATTCACACATGCATATCGACAGTAAACTGCCTAAGGATATTCATCATTGTTTATGAGGGTCTAAGGAGGATTATGTCATGACAGAGATTTCATAGTTTCGTGAATTGCTTTTACATAGCATGATTTAATCCAAGGATTAAGTTATTCCTTTTAACATCATTGACACACTTTTCATTATCTATCGTCTGAATACAGTACAGTTGAAGTCGGAGGTTTACATACACCTTAGCCAAATAAATTTAAACTCAGTTTTTCACAATTCCTGACATTTAATCCTAGTAAAAATTCCCTGTTTTAGATCAGTTAGGATCACCACTGTATTTTAAGAATGTGAAATGTCAGACTAATAGTAGAAAGAATGATTTATTTCAGCTTTTATTTATTTCATCACATTCCCAGTGGGTCTGACGTTTACATACACTCAATTAGTATTTGGTAGCATTGCCTTTAAATTGTTTAACTTGGGTCAAACATTTCGGGTAGCCTTCCACAAGCTTCCCACAATAAGTTGGGTGAATTTTGGCCCATTCCTCCTGACAGAACTGGTGTAACTGAGTCAGGTTTGTAGGCCTCCTTGCTCACACACGCTTTTTCAGTTCTGCCCACACATTTTCTATAGGATTGAAAATCAGGGCTTTGTGATGGCCACTCCAATACCTTGACGTTGTTGTCCTTAAGCCATTTTGCCAAAACTTTGGAAGTATGCTTGGGGTTATTGTCCATTTGGAAGACCCATTTGCGACCAAGCTTTAACTTCCTGACTGATGTCTTGAGATGTTGCTTCAATATATCCACATAATTTTCCTTCTTCATGATGCCATCTATTTTGTGAAGTGCACCAGTCCCTCCTGCAGCAAAGCACCCCCACAGCATGATGCTGCCACCCTCGTGCTTCACGGTTGGGATGATGTTCTTCGGCTTGCAAGTGACCCCCTTTTTCCTCCAAACATAACGATTATGGCCAAATAGTTATATTTTTGTTTCGTCAGACCAGAGGACATTTCTCCAAAAAGTATGATCTTTGTCCCCATGTGCAGTTGCAAACCATGGTCTGGCTTTTTTATGGCGGTTTTGGAGCAGTGGCTTCTTCCTTGCTGAGCAGCCTTTCAGGTTATGTCGATATAGGACTCGTTTAACTGTGGATATATATACTTTTGTACCTGTTTCGTCCAGCATCTTCACAAGGTCCTTTGCTGTTGTTCTGGGATTGCACTTTTCGACCAAAGTACATTCATCTCTAGGAGACAGAACGCGTCTCCTTCCTGAGCGGTATGACGGCTGCATGGTCCCATGGTGTTTATACTTGCGTACTATTGTTTGTACAGATGAACGTGGTACCTTCAGGCGTTTGGAAATTGCTCCCAAGGATTAACCAGAATTGTGGAGAACTACAATTTTTTTTCTGAGGTCTTGGCTGATTTCTTTTGATTTTCCCATGATGTCAAGCAAAGAGGCACTGAGTTTGAAGGTAGGCCTTGAAATACTCAAATTATGTCAATTAGCCTATCGGAAGCTTCTAAAGCCATTACATCATTTTATGGAATTCTCCAAGCTGTTCAAAGGCACAGTCAACTTAGTGTATGTAAACTTCTGACCCACTGGAATTGTGATACAGTGAATTATAGGTGAAATAATCTGTCTGTAAACAATTGTTGGGAAAAAGTACTTGTGTCATGCACAAAGTAGATGTCCTAACCGACTTGCCAAAACTATAGTTTGTTAACAAGAAATTTGTGGAGTGGTTGAAAAACAAGTTTTAATGACTCCAACCTAAGCGTATGTAAACTTCCGACTTCAACTGTATGTAAAACCTTGATCAAGCATCATCCTAAAATCCAAGATTAGCCTACTGTACCATTTGAACCAGCAACCGACTGGAACATCAATCTTTTCCATCAACCCAAAACAACAAGCATTAAACCATGATATAAATTATAACATCAAACCAATGAATAAATTATAGTTTGTTGTGAGAGACAACATGGTAGCTATTTCCACTGTAGTACACATTTTTTACATGTTCATCATTTAGCAGACGCTCTTATCTAGCACGACCTACAGGAGAAATTAGGGTTAAGTGCCTTGCTCAAGGGCATATCAACAGATTTTTCACCTAATCGTCCCAGGGATTCAAACCAGCGACCTTTAGGTTACTGGCCCAACACTCTTAACCGCTAGGCTACCTGCCACCCCACACACTGCTTCTCCCCCTTGAAGGACAATTTTGCTGATACTACCCCTTAATCTGGGGCTAACTGATTTACAATAAGCGCATTTAAATAAGGAAGCTGAAACCTCCATCCAACCTTAACCTGATTAATTTCTCAGGCTTTAATCAGAGGCTACCTGGAGGTATTGCGCAGGTAATAATAACAGAAGTGAGGAGGGGAGCGTACTCTTTTGTCTGTTCTACACCCAGCTCCTCTCCTCTCCGGCCCAGACAACCAGACATTTCGGTACAAGATGTAAAACGCCATTCGATTGAATAAGGTCTATTCCCACCTCCACTCAAAGGTGTCCCAATTAAACACACACATCTTTACTAGCAAACAAAACCAAAACAAGACAACAAAGTCAACACCTCTGTCATTTCATAATGATCTAGAGAACACAACATCCCAAATCATCACCATCAATGAAAACCTTTTCCCAAGGGATGTCATCTCACAAATGACAGGCCATTGATGTAATAATGTAATAATGCAATAAGGTCAGACAGCTATTGTGAACAAGGGAGACAATACAAACATAACATTCATTGTACTGTATATTGAGTGCAGAGCATAAACCTCCCCTGGGATATTTCATATATACACACACACACACACACACACACATACACACACTCACTCTTCGTTTGGAGTACAAATGGAAATTCAACAGAAAGGTCAAATGTCAACGTTGAGAAGGGCTAGGACACAATGTATTATTAGTCCAACTGGAAACACAACAACAAAGTCATCAGTGTACTTGCTAATTAAATTGATTCCACTCATAAACACACTGGCATACTGGGATATTTGTAGATAATGATATAGCAAGCATACAAACAAACACACACACACACACAAGTACGCGTGCACAGGATGACTGACCGTTAGGGTATGGCGTCTCACAGAGCGTGAGGAAGTCTACGATGGGGTAATCCATTTCCAGCACGGCTGTACTCTTCCCATGCATCACCGTCAGACATGGCCGCCGACCCACCGTGTCATAAGACAGACCTCCAGACAGGATCATGAATGGGTCTCTGTATAACACACATAGACACACACACACACATGAACAGACACATGAGACACATGAACACATGGAAGGCCATATTCCTTCTCCTCTTCTAGCATGGTAGGCCTGTGTGCGTGTGTGTGCCCTTACCCCAGTCTAGTGGTCTTGTACTCCACTTTGAGAATGGGTTTGCAAGGCTCTGGCTTCTTTCCATCCTTGGGCTGTTTTCCTGAAATAGGAAAACACTTTAGTTCCCTTTTTTATTCGCCTCCTGCTCTCTACTTCCTTCCCTCTCTCCTCTTTTCCCTTGCTCTCGCTCCTCTCCTCTCCTCTACTTCCTTTCCTCTCCACTCTCTTTCATTTTCTTCCAACCTTTTTCCCTGACGCTGCAGTAATACCCAGTGCAAGGCGGTGTGTGTGTACCAGACAGTGACTCAGGTCTATCCATCAGAGAGAGGGAAAGAGAGATACATTTGTGAATAAATGCTAGCTATGTGCACAAAGACCAAATAAATTAAACCTAGGAGTTGTCAAATAAGTCTACACTACAGAGGAATAATTTAATCATAAATGATTTATAGTTGTTACCTAGCCTGAATTAAATTGCTTAAAGGGAGCCTTTTTTAATTTCACATAAACCTGACACACACGTTTTCATAATTGTTCATTAAATACTAAACTGATTATGCATGCAGCAGTGGGAGAAACAACTAATTAAAAACAGTTCCAATGGAATCCTTTCCCTATTACACCATACTCAACAGCAATGAAACTGTACTTTTAGAAAGGGGTTCAAAG
Organism: Coregonus lavaretus; assembly: GCF_964263955.1. Lineage (NCBI taxonomy): Eukaryota > Metazoa > Chordata > Actinopteri > Salmoniformes > Salmonidae > Coregonus > Coregonus lavaretus. Next base: position 35,231,674 of record NC_140020.1, read on the forward strand.
AGGTTTCCATTGCTTTCTCTCGCTCCCTTTCTCTTGGTTATCTCTCTTCTATCTCTCACTATGCTTTCTCTCTCTCTCTCGCTTTATTTGCTTATGTTGTGTGGGGACAGACATCTAAGCGAAGGAAACATTTAACCAAGGAGTAAATTAAACCCTTGATCACTGACAAAGGAGAAATGGTTGAAAACCTGAGAAAAGTTATAAAGACAGGTTGCAAATTGTTATAAAATTGAGGGTGAAAAGTGACAGCATGGTGTGAATGTGTGCGTATGTTCAACCTCACCGTGTGGGGTGATTGTCTGAAATGGCTTGCCCTGGCCCTTAATGTTCCATATGGTGAGCGTTCCGTCTGAGTGACTACAGATGAACTGCTTGCCCTCATGGTGCCAGGCAACCGAGTGGATCGCCTAGGAGACCACAGGAAGCAGGAAGTGAGGGACAGGAAGCAGGGTGTCACTTAATCACAGTGGGACACCATTTGTACCAGTACCAGGTATAGTTGTACCTTTCACACACACACATATATATAGGGTTACTCCTATTACACCTATCCCTTAGTTTGGATTACACTCTGTTCAGCAGATGGCTATTGTTGAATAAGAGTAGGGAAGAGCGGCAAGGAAGAGTTTATACATGGTTACATCATGTACATCCCAGCTACATGATAACATTTTCTATCAACCACCTGTGTAGCATGCATTATAAATTAATTGTCCTTCATGGTGCATTATACACCTACATTATAAGCATTCATAACAGATCATGTCTAAGTGCCTATATACAATCACAACACACAAAGGTGGTTCAAAGGTGGTTCAAAGGTGTAACCATTGACAGCGACAGTGTTATCCCCATTGAAGAGAGAGAAAAAGAGCAAGGTCAAGAGAGATGAAAGGAACAAGACATAGGTTGACACTAGAAAGAAGAGGGGAGAAGAGACGTGGGAGAGAGAGAGAGAAAGATACAGAGAAAGAGATACAGAGAGAAGAGACACAGAGAGAAAGAAACAGAAAGAGATACAGAGACACAAATAGAGAGAGAGAGAGATACAGAGAGAGAGGGAGAGAGAGTTACAGAGATAAGAGCGGAAAACAGACAGATAGGTGTGGGGATGGGGGTAGAGTGGAATTATGATGTGGTGGGTTGAAATTGAAGTTGCAATTAAGAATGCTCTTCCTCTGCTTTGCATAATCCAAACAACTTTGTTTCTATTTTGGGAAGGCAGGAAGTGATTTAGCGACCGACAACAAATCAATGAAATGGCTGCTACATCATTATAAGGCACTCCGGAAAGGTCAGACCGGCTTACTTCTGTCTTACTGCTCATTATTAAAACACACACACACACACACACACAACGCACACACACACACAAACAGACAGACAGACGCACACACACAGACACGCACCAATATTTAAATATTCATAAAACATTTCTCAGCTCAAGCATTTTATGGTGAATGTCTCAAAAGGACATCTAACCAGACGCAGTGAGTCACTTCAACAGGCTATGGAAATATATAAGTGCATTGTTCAGTTTGACAGTCCCACAAAGCAGAGACAATACGCTGTGGTTAATTTGACAATAAGCAGGTAATTGAAACACATGGCAGTCATCATATCAAACAATAATAATTAAAAATACTAATTTCATGATTGATTACATTATGCTCCTTTCAGAGAATGGTATTTTGGGATGAGACAGTGAGACACATATTGTCACGCCCTGGCTCTGGGGACTCTGAAATGTTGAGCCAGGGTGTGTAGTTTCTGTGTTATATTTTCTATGTTGATGTTCTAGATCGTTTAGATCTATGTTGGCCAGGGTGGTTCCCAATCAGAGGCAGCTGTATCTCGTTGTCTCTGATTGGGGACCATACTTAGGCAGCCTGTTTGCACTAGTCAGTGTGGGATCTTGTTCCGTAAAGGTTTGTTTTGTGTAACCTAGGACTTCACGTATCGTTTGTTTGTTGTTTTGTGTCGTGTTAAGTACTTAATAAAATGTACGCTTATCACGCTGCGCCTTGGTCCGTATCTTCCGTTAACGATCGTGACACATATACCCGCACCCACACAAACACACTAAAATCTTCAAAAACACCACAGTAAATACTGTAGCATTTACTGTAGTATAATATACTATTTACAGTTAACTAAAGTACAAATACTGTTGTAAAAGAAAACTGTAGTATATACTATACTAATTAATATAGTGATATTGCGGGTGTAGTATACTTAAGCAATAAGGCCAGAGGGGGTGTGGTATATGGCTAATATACAAAGGCTAAGGGCTGTTCTTATGCACGACGCAACGAGGAGTGCGTGGACACAGCCCTTAGCCATGTTATATTGGCCATATGTCACAAACCCCCGAGGTGCCTTATTGCTATAGTAAACAGGTTACCAACGTAATTAGAGCAGTAAAAATAAATGTTCTGTCAAACCGGTGGTATACCACGGCTGTCAGCCAATCAGCATTCAGGGCTCGAACCACCCAGTTTATAATGTAGTATTTACTGTAGTGTTCTTGCGGACTTTAGTATACTGTAGTATTTACTGTAGTGTTTTTGCAGACATTACTGTAGTATTTGCCATAGTTTTTTGTTTTGTTTTATTATCTTTGACATACAGTAGAAGCTAATTTTCCATAACCTGTAGGTAGGTAGGTAGGTAGGTAGGTAGGTAGGTAGGTAGGTAGGTAGGTAGGTAGGTACAGTGAGGGAGAAAAGTATTTGATCCCCTGCTGATTTTGTACGTTTGCCCACTGACAAAGACATGATCAGTGTATAATTTTAATGGTAGGTTTATTTGAACAGTGAGAGACAGAATAACAACAAAAGAATCCAGAAAAACACATGTCAAAAATGTTAAATAAATTGCTTTGCATTTTGATGAGGGAAATAAGTATTTCACCCCTCTGCAAAACATGACTTAGTACTTGGTGGCAAAACCCTTGTTGGCAATCACAGAGGTCAGACGTTTCTTGTAGTTGGCCACCAGGTTTGCACACATCTCAGGAGGGATTTTGTCCCACTCCTCTTTGCAGATCTTCTCCAAGTCATTAAGGTTTCGAGGCTGACGTTTGGCAACTCAAACATTCAGCTCCCTCCACAGATTTTCTATGGGGTTAAGGTCTGGAGACTGGCTAGGCCACTCCAGGACCTTAATGTGCTTCTTCTTGAGCCACTCCTTTGTTGCCTTGGCCGTGTGTTTTGGGTCATTGTCATGCTGGAATACCCATCCACGACCCATTTTCAATGCCCTGGCTGAGGGAAGGAGGTTCTCACCCAAGATTTGACGGTACATGGCCCCGTCCATCGTCCCTTTGATGCGGTGAAGTTGTCCTGTCCCCTTAGCAGAAAAACACCCCCAAAGCATAATGTTTCCACCTCCATGTTTGACGGTGGGGATGGTGTTCTTGGGGTCATAGGCAGCATTCCTCCTCCTCCAAACACGGCGAGTTGAGTTGATGCCAAAGAGCTCCATTTTGGTCTCATCTGACCACAACACTTTCACCCAGTTCTCCTCTGAATCATTCAGATGTTCATTGGTAAACTTCAGACGGGCCTGTATATGTGCTTTCTTGAGCAGGGGGACCTTGCGGGCGCTGCAGGATTTCAGTCCTTCACGGCATAGTGTGTTACCAATTGTTTTCTTGGTGACTATGGTCCCAGCTGCCTTGAGATCATTGACGAGATCCTCCCGTGTAGTTCTGGGCTGATTCCTCACCGTTCTCATGATCATTGCAACTCCACGAGGTGAGATCTTGCATGGAGCCCCAGGCCGAGGGAGATTGACAGTTATTTTGTGTTTCTTCCATTTGCGAATATTCGCACCAACTGTTGTCACCTTCTCACCAAGCTGCTTGGCGATGGTCTTGTAGCCCATTCCAGCCTTGTGTAGCTCTACAATCTTTGCCCTGACATCCTTGGAGAGCTCTTTGGTCTTGGCCATGGTGGAGAGTTTGGAATCTGATTGATTGCTTCTGTGGACAGGTGTCTTTTATACAGGTAACAAGCTGAGATTAGGAGCACTCCCTTTAAGAGTGTGCTCCTATTCTCAGCTGGGGATCAAATACTTTTTTCCCTCACTGTAGGTAGGTAGGTAGGTAGGTAGGTAGGTAGGTAGGTAGGTAGGTAGGTAGGTAGGTCTGGGGTTTGAACGGATAGTTCAGCACTTCTGATCTTTTCTATAGCCTGTATAAAACACAATATGGTCTATACTTGGCATGTAGGTTTCTCACTTATGGGTGGCACAAATCGGGATTTGGGGGAAGGGAATGGGCAGGGTATATACTGTAGTATTTAATATAGTTAAAAAAGTGTAGTGTTTTTGCGGACTTTAGTGTTTACTACAGAATTCTACAACATTCTATAGTAAGTACTACACATGATCGAGTGCCTGACGTGCGAATTGCGGGGGGGCCAGGGGTGTCTCAGACCCCATGAATGAGACAAAGTCAAGCGTTGGGGAGGGTCTCTAAATAATGCAAATTTAACCATTCTCCTATTTGTTTAAAATGCTATTTGTACTGTGGTAAATATTAAAATAAAATCTTATTCCAAATTAAACAAACACCCCTACCTCTGTGTCATTGTTTAAACAATTTCTTTCTCCTAGTGGCTGCACTTGTCATGCCGGACAATCCCATATCTCAGCCCCTTTTCAGGTGTCCCAACTTTTCTTTCTACAGAAAAGGTCATTTTGTTAGCAAGACAAATCATTTAATTCAGGCTACAAGAGTGTAGACCCAATTACAATCGCTGAGTGTCATTACACTTTTGGGTGTTTTGTAACATCAAATGGCGCGAGTGCACAGTGCACTGTTTGGATGCTGGAATTATTTTGGAGTGGACGAACATGCGCTGATTTTTTTGATAATAAGATGAAAACATCATAACTGGTTGTGTTCATGCCAAATTAAAAGGTAATTAAAAAAAATACTGTAAACACTAGAACCGCTAAAGCACTCATATATGACATTTTTACTATTAGGTCCATAAGAGGTCCTGATAAGATGAAAGGTGACCTATATACTGAGGGGTTGGCGGGACTTTTAGATATATTACTGCAATGATGACTAGGTCAGTTGGAGGAAATAAAAGTACAAGCTTTGTCGCAAAAAGTTGGCGAGATGCTGAAGTTGACAGAAAAACATCTTAGTTTGAAAGGCCTTGCATTAAAGAACATAATTGGTTAAGGAAAACTGTGATAAATAAAAAGGTATATCAGTTTCATTTAAGGACCAAAGGATTGACAGCCGTCCCATATAGATTGCAAAATAGTTGGGAAGAGATTTTTGACGTACTGATCCCATGGCATAGTGTTTATGAACTGATACGCAAAACGACACCGGATTCAAAATTTAGAATCTTTCAATTTAAATTATTATATAAAATTCTTGCTACCAATAGAATGTTATTTATATGGGGGATACAATCTTCCCAGCTCTGCAGATTTTGCTGCGAAGAGACAGAATCATTAGATCATTTGTTTTGGTATTGTCCATTTGTAGCTTGTTTTTGGACACAGGTCCAGGAATGGCTAAAGGATTGCAATATTTACCTGGAGCTAACCCTGCAGATGGCACTACTGGGTGATCTGAAAAGTCATAGTCAATCGATCAATAACATAATAATACTATTAGCAAAAATGTTTATGTTCAATTCACAATCTGTAGAAACAATGAGAATAGAAAGGTTCAGAACTTTTGTAAGACATCACAGTACAGTTGAAATATATAAGGCAAATAGAAATCCTATATGGATGGTGTTAAAAAATTGATGGGAGGTGTTGAATGGAATTGAAGGATGGGACTAATAACAAATAACAACAAACAATAACAAGATAACTAATAATGTAGGCACGCTGTGTCCATAAAAAGTGTATGGGTTGTAGGTTGGGAGCTTTTGTGAAGGAGCACAGTTAGAAAGATATGGCATATAGAAGCAAACCGGATGGACATCATGAAAATGATCGGAGAGGTTGAGAGTAGAAGAAGTTCAGGAGAAAGAACAAACAAAATGTAATTACTGTAAAATTGACTGTGTCCATAAAATGTAGATAGTGGGTATGGGCTGGAAGTAGAGGCCTAGGCGTTGTTGTTCACTAGTTTACTCCAAGTGGGGAAAGGGTGGCGGGGTTGGAAAGTAATAAAGGGGAATATATATCTTTTTTTAAAGGATATGTATGTGTATGTATGTATGTACAGTGGGGAGAACAAGTATTTGATACACTGAAGCTGAAAGTCCGTATTGCCCAGCGACAGCCCCGAAACCTGAAGGATCTGGAGAAGGTCTGTATGGAGGAGTGGGCCAAAATCCCTGCTGCAGTGTGTGCAAACCTGGTCAAGACCTACAGGAAACGTATGATCTCTGTAATTGCAAACAAAGGTTACTGTACCAAATATTAAGTTCTGCTTTTCTGATGTATCAAATACTTATGTCATGCAATAAAATGCAAATGAATTACTTAAAAATCATACAATGTGATTTTCTGGATTTTTGTTTTAGATTCCGTCTCTCACAGTGGAAGTGTACCTATGATAAAAATTACAGACCTCTACATGCTTTGTAAGTAGGAAAACCTGCAAAATCGGCAGTGTATCAAATACTTGTTCTCCCCACTGTATGTGTGTGTGTTTGTGTGTATATGTGTATGTATGTGTATGTATATATATATATATATATATATATATATATATACACTGCTCAAAAAAATAAAGGGAACACTTAAACAACACAATGTAACTCCAAGTCAATCACACTTCTGTGAAATCAAACTGTCCACTTAGGAAGCAACACTGATTGACAATAAATGTCACATGCTGTTGTGCAAATGGAATAGACAACAGGTGGAAATTATAGGCAATTAGCAAGACACCCCCCAATAAAGGACTGGTTTTGCAGGTGGTGACCACAGACCACTTCTCAGTTCCTATGCTTCCTGGCTGATGTTTTGGTCACCTTTGAATGCTGGCGGTGCTTTCACTCTAGTGGTAGCATGAGACGGAGTCTACAACCCACACAAGTGGCTCAGGTAGTGCAGCTCATCCAGGATGGCACATCAATGCGAGCTGTGGCATGAAGGTTTGCTGTGTCTGTCAGCGTAGTGTCCAGAGCATGGGGGCGCTACCAGGAGACAGGCCAGTACATCAGGAGACGTGGAGGAGGCCGTAGGAGGGCAACAACCCAGCAGCAGGACTGCTACCTCCGCCTTTGTGCAAGGAGGAGCAGGAGGAGCACTGCCAGAGCCCTACAAAATGACCTCCAGCAGGCCACAAATGTCCATATGTCTGCTCAAATGGTCAGAAACAGACTCCATGAGGGTGGTATGAGGGCCCGACGTCCACAGGTGGGGGTTGTGCTTACAGCCCAACACCGTGCAGGACGTTTGGCATTTGCCAGAGAATGCCAAGATTGGCAAATTCGCCACTGGCGCCCTGTGCTCTTCACAGATGAAAGCAGGTTCACACTGAGCATGTGACAGACGTGACAGAGTCTGGAGACGCCGTGGAGAACGTTCTGCTGCCTGCAACATCCTCCAGCATGACCGGTTTGGCGGTGGGTCAGTCATGGTGTGGGGTGGCATTTCTTTGGGGGGCCGCACAGACCTCCATGTGCTCGCCAGAGGTAGCCTGACTGCCATTAGGTACCGAGATGAGATCCTCAGACCCCTTGTGAGACCATATGCTGGTGCGGTTGGCCCTGGGTTCCTCCTAATGCAAGACAATGCTAGACCTCATGTGGCTGGAGTGTGTCAGCAGTTCCTGCAAGAGGAAGGCATTGATGCTATGGACCGCCCGTTCCCCAGACCTGAATCCAATTGAGCACATCTGGGACATCATGTCTCGTTCCATCCACCAACGCCACGTTGCACCACAGACTGTCCAGGAGTTGGCGGATGCTTTAGTCCAGGTCTGGGAGGAGATCCCTCACATGGAATTTGACTGCCTTCAAGACTCGTGACAGCCGGTGTGGCGGTAATACGGTCACCGCAACAGCCCTAATCTCAATCAATCAACATCCATCTAACAACACTGATCCTCATCTTGAGAGGTCTAAGAACCTATCCCATTCCATTGACTATACAGTATACTACAGTACCAGCCCATCCCATTGTAAAGCGTTAGAGTATGCCTCAGTATACATGGACTTTCCTATTGCTAATGGAGATTTTTATTTTATTTTTATTTAACCTTTATTTTATCAGGGAGTCATACTGAGACCAAGGTCTCTTTACAGATGAGCCCTGAATTACATAAATTACAGAAAATACACACATCAATATGAATAGAAAATGCAAGTAGAAAGAACAACATGGTCATAAAAAACAAACACATTCATCACATTCAACAAACACAAAACAAACACATTCATAAAGTCCTCAGTCAGCCTTCTGAATTGCCCTAGAGGCACCAACACATCCATTTTAAGAACACTTTGAAGATTGTTTCACAAATAAGGTGTAAGAAAACTAAAAACTGATCTCCCTAACTCAGTAGAGGCCAAAGGAATTTCCAGAGTTAACCATCCCTGAGACCGGGTGTGGTAACTCGTATGTCTAAAGTTTAGTAAAGATGTTAGTTACAGTGGGACTATTTGTAAAAGGGCTTTATATATGAAAACATAGCAATGTATTAACCTGCGTGACATCAAAGAGCGCCAACCAACTTTCTGGTAGAGAATGCAGTGATGAGTACTAAAATTGTCGCCGTAATAAAGCGCAGTGCGCTATGATAAACTGCATCTAACGGCTTTAATGAAGTGGCAGTTGCGTTCATATACAGTGCATTCTGAAAGTATTCAGACCCCTTGACTTTTCACATTTTGTTAGGTTACAGCCTTATTCTAAAACAGACTAAATAAATGTTTTCCCTCATCAATCTACACACAATACCCCATCATGATGAAGTGAAAACAGTTTATTTTTATTTTTTTGTGCAAAATTATTAGAAATAAAAACAGAAAAGCCTTATTTACATAAGTATTCAGACCCTTTGCTATGAGACTCGAGACCCGGCCAAACTGAGCAATCGGGGGAGAAGGGCCTTAGTCAGGGAGGTGACCAAGAACCCGATGGTCACTCTGAAAGAGCTCCAGAGTTCCTCTGTGCAGATGGGAGAACCTTCCAGAAGGACAACCATCTCTGCACCACTCCACCAATCAGGCCTTTACGTTAGAGTGGCCAGACGGAAGTCACTCCTCAGTAAAATGCACATCACAGCCCACTTGGAGTTTTCCAAAAGGCACCTAAAGGACTCTCAGACCATGAGAAACAAGATTCTCTGATCTGATGAAACCAAGATTGAACTCTTTGGCCTGAATGCCAAGCGTCACGTCTGGAGGAAACCTGGCACCATCCCTAGAATGAAGCACGATGGTGGCACCATTATATTGTGGGGATGTTTTTCAGCGGCAGGAACTGGGAGACGATTGGCGCAAAGTACAGAGACATCCTTGATGAAAACCTGTTCCAAAGCGCTCAGGACCTCCGACTGGGGCGAAGGTTCACCTTCCAACAGGACAACGACATAGCCAAGACAATGCAGGAGTCGGGATAAGTCTCTGAATGTCCTCGAGTGGCCCAGCCAGAGCCAGGTCTTTAACCCGATCGAACATGTCTGGAGAGACCTGAAAATAGCTGTGCAGCGATGCTCCACATCCAACCTGACAGAGCTTGAGAGGATCTGCAGAGAAGAATGGGAGAAACTCCCCAAATACAGGTGTGCCAAGCTTGTAGCGTCATACCCAAGAAGACTTGAGGCTGTAATTGCTGCCAAAGGTGCTTCAACAAAGTACTGCGTAAAGAGTCTGAATACTGATGTAAATTAAATGTTTTATACATTAGCAAAAAATTATAAAAACCTGGTTTTGCTTTGTAATTATGGGGTATTGTGTGTAGATTGATGAGTGAAAAAAATAATTTAATCAATTTTAGAATAAGGCTGCAACGTAACAAAATGTGGAAAAAGTAGAGGGGTCTGAATACTTTCCGAATGCACTGTAGATGATGTCGCCATAGTCTAGGACCGATAGGAACATTGACCGAATAATCTGCTTTCTACTATTTAGCGAGAGACAGGACCTATTTCTATAGAAGAAGGCCATTTTTATTCTCAGCTTCTTAACTAACTCATCAATATGCTTTTTAAAAGACAGCTTTTCATCTATCCAGATGCCCAGATATTTGTAAGCAGGGAAATCAATATGGACACCATCCAAAGTACATATGCTTAAATCATCAGAGTTCTTTTTATGTGCTCTAGAGAACAACATATACTTAGATTTACCTGCATTCAATACTAATTTCAGGTCAATAAAGATTTTCTGTAATACAATGAAGGCAGACTGTAGTTCAGATATAGCCTGGTCAACTGTCGGGGCAATAGCATACACAACAGAATCATCGGAATACAAGTGCAGGTTAAAGTTTTTTACAGTTTTTTACAGTCGATATTGTTAATGTAAACAGTAAAAAGTACAGGACCCAGAATCGACCCCTGTGGGATACCTTTCGTAATATCCAGGAAACCTGTTTTAACACCATCAGTAGATACACATTGATTTCTATCTGTCAAGTAAATTTTAAACCAGTTACATGCAGCCTGGTCTAGGCCAAATGAGGAAAGTCTCTGAATTAGCAGTGAGTGATCAACAGTATCGAAAGTCTTTGACAGGTCAATGAAGAGGGCAGCACAATTTTGCCTTTTATCCATACAGTTAACCAAATCATTTATAACTAGGGATGCAGCAGAGATAGTGCTATGACCTGGTTTAAAACCTGACTGATGTACATTTAGAATACATTTCAAAGATAAGAAAGATCTTAGCTGAAAATCAATCAAGGATTCTAATATTTTAGCTAGGCATGAACGTTTAGAAATAGGGCGATAATTATTTAGGTCACAAGGGTCACCACCTTTGTGAAGGGGGAGTACATGGGCCGCCTTCTAAACCTTGGGGATAGTACCAGATATAATCGTCAGGTAAAAAATATGGATTAATGGTTCAGCAATCAGGGGGGCAGAAAGCTGCAGCAGAAATGGATGAAGCATATCAGCCTCAGTGGATTTTTTTTACATCATCTTAAGCAAGGCATCTGGCACATCACAGATAGTAAATTGTTTAAATGAAAACAACGATTCACTACAAGTTGACTGGTTAACCGTTGAGTCAGCTAGAGGCTGGCAGAGGGAAGAGCAGTCGATTGACTGTCCAGGGTCAATTAAACCACCGTTTCTATTTTTAAAAAGCCTGCAGAGATACAAAATATGATTAAAAGCATCACTTATTCTATTCTTCTTCAGTTATGATGACAGAACTTGCTTAGATAGGGAAGAAGAGGAATTTCGATGCTTCAGTGCTTTTACTGTTTTCCAACATTTTGAAGGATCACCAGCAGAGTCAGAGATAGAGCTTAAAAAGTAGCTTGATTTAGCTTTCTTAATTGAGATAGTACATCTGTTTCTCAATTGTCTGAAAGATTGCCAGTCCACTACAGAGTCAGTTGTCCTTGCTTTGGCACAGGCCTGATTTCTCATCTGAATGAGCTCAGATAGCTCAGAAGAAAACCAAGGGTTAGATCTATCTTTGACTCTGAATTGTTTAAAAGGGGCGTGTTTATCTGCCAGAGGAATAAATATGGAGGAGAAATGTTCGAGAGCCAACTCAGGGTCAGAAATACAGGAGATGGTGGCTAAATCAGAGTAGAGCATGTCATGTAAAAACCCTTGAGGAGAAAACTTTATCTTCTTAATAAAACGAGGATTAGTATTTTACTGTTTCGTATCTCTAATACATACTATGGGACAATGATCACTGAGATCATATGCAAATACTCCACTAGACAAATATTTATGGCGTTATTAGTAAGAATTAAATAAATCATTGAGGAGTTAACAGGGTTTTTTACATTTAGCCGTGTGGGTTTTGAGATCAATGGAGTCAGATTAAAATCAATGCATATACATTTACATTTACATTTTAGTCATTTAGCAGACGCTCTTATCCAGAGCGACTTACAGGAGCAATTAGGGTTAAGTGCCTTGCTCAAGGGCACATTAACGTCATTTAGCAGACGCTCTTAGCCAGAGCGACTCACAAATTGGTGCGTTCACCCTATAGCCAGTGGGATAACCACTTTACAATTGGGGGGGGGGGGGGGGGGGGGGTAGAAGGATTCCTTTATCCTATCCCAGGTATTCCTTAAAGAGGTGTACTCTTAAATTGATCTGAGGCCGGGGACAGCCAATCCAGATTCAAATCCCCATAAATGACCAACTGAGGACAAAAAAGGTGTTAAACACTCAGATATAGCACCAATAGCATCCGCCATGGCAAACAGGGGGGCGATAAATCACAGCAACAAATAAATGTGTATTCTGGTTTATGGACACATCTACATCTGGTCTGATGAAAATAAGATTGAACTCTTTGGCCTGAATGCCAAGCGTCACGTCTGGAGCTACAACCAGGAGCTAAAATGTATTGGGAACAGAAATATTTAAAGTTTGAAAGGTCATGAAATTAGATTTGACATTTATGGCCACTCCTCCCCTTTTCTGTAATCTGTCACATCTAAATACATTATAATCATTTACTTCAATGTCTTTATCAGATACAGAACCATTTAACCATGTTTCCGAGAGAACCAGAATGTCAGGACACGAGTCCTGTACCCAAATGTCAATTGTGTCTATTTTTTAAACCAAGCCCCCTATGAGATTTAAAGTCAGAGGGGGTATTCAGCTCATTCCCATAAGAGCTAACAGGCATCGGGTCATCTGCAGCTATTTGTTGAGTGAGCTGAGACTTTGCCAAGGTCCCTGGCCAACCATGTGAGAGCAGAGTAGACTGAGCATTTGACAGACCTCCCTCAGGTCGCTGGATGCAGGGGCTGAGGCGGGAACTGGGAGAGCAGTTAATACCACATCTGCCAAGTGTCCCATTAGCACAATGAATTGCAGAGCAAATTTATGGTGTCTGGCTACTAGAAATAGCTTAAGCTTTTTAGATGCCCCAGGGTATGCCATTTAATAGGAGCAATTTGAATTGTGTATAGTTTAGGTTTCAAGCCTTGATAATCACTATCTGGAAAGTCATCACATTGGCTTGAGTATGAGAGCGTGTTTTGGTTTTCTTTTGAGTGTACACATACGCACATACACAGGGCACTGAGGGGTTGGTTTATTTACACAAAACCCGAGTGATCTCTATCACCTCCAATCCCACTGCTGTAAGAGCCTTTCAAGTGTGTGTGTATGTGTGCGTGTGCACGCACACGAATGTGTGTGTTTATATCCTCACACCTGCTTGTATTTGTTCAGCTAGCGGGAGAGTGAGGGATGAAGGATGCAGCGTGAGGAAAACAATGAGAGCAGCAGCAGCAGGCAGAGGAGGAGAGATACAGTGGGGGAAAAAAGTATTTAGTCAGCCACCAATTGTGCAAGTTCTCTCACTTAAAAAGATGAGAGAGGCCTGTAATTTTCATCATAGGTACATGTCAACTATGACAGACATATTGAGATTTTTTTTCTCCAGAAAATCACATTGTAGGATTTGTAATGAATTTATTTGCAAATTATGGTGGAAAATAAGTATTTGGTCACCTACAAACAAGCAAGATTTCTGGCTCTCACAGACCTGTAACTTCTTCTTTAAGAGGCTCCTCTGTCCTCCACTCGTTACCTGTATTAATGGCACCTGTTTGAACTTGTTATCAGTATAAAAGACACCTGTCCACAACCTCAAACAGTCACACTCCAAACTCCACTATGGCCAAGACCAAAGAGCTGTCAAAGGACACCAGAAACAAAATTGTAGACCTGCACCAGGCTGGGAAGACTGAATCTGCAATAGGTAAGCAGCTTGGTTTGAAGAAATCAACTGTGGGAGCAATTATTAGGAAATGGAAGACATACAAGACCACTGATAATCTCCCTCGATCTGGGGCTCCACGCAAGATCTCACCCTGTGGGGTCAAAATTATCACAAGAACAGTGAGCAAAAGTCAACGAAGGAGTGGCTTCGTAAGAAGCATTTCAAGGTCCTGGAGTGGCCTAGCCAGTCTCCAGATCTCAACCCCATAGAAAATCTTTGGAGGGAGTTGAAAGTCCGTGTTGCCCAGCGACAGCCCCAAAACATCACTGCTCTAGAGGAGATCTGCATGGAGGAATGGGCCAAAATACCAGCAACAGTGTGTGAAAACCTTGTGAAGACTTACAGAAAACGTTTGACCTGTGTCATTGCCAACAAAGGGTATATAACAAAGTATTGAGAAACTTTTGTTATTGACCAAATACTTATTTTCCACCATAATTTGCAAATAAATTCATAAAAAATCCTACAATGTGATTTTCTGGATTTCTTTTCCATATTTTGTCTGTCATAGTTGACGTGTACCTATGATGAAAATTACAGGCCTCTCTCATCTTTTTAAGTGGGAGAACATGCACAATTGGTGGCTGACTAAATACTTTTTTTCCCCACTGTATCCTACTGACTCTGCTGCCCACCCTGCTGCCTGGGCTCCTTGGAACCATGGACCTGTCCATCTACCTCAGAGAGGAGAGAGAGACAGAGAGAGAGAGAGAGAGAGAGAGAGAGAGAATGAGATATGGAGAAAAGAGAGAGAGGGGGAAAGAGGGAGAGCGATAGAGAGAATGACAAAATGAGAAAAGGAGCGAAAAAGATGGGGAGCATGATAGAGAAAGAGAGGGATATAGAAATCAGAGGCAGGCTCCAGCGTAGGCAGGCTATTCATCAGGCTAAGGCATTTAGTCAGACAGAGCAGGGCTGAGGTGACTGATGCTCTCTCCATCTCCATCTTCTCTCTGGTGTTCACAATCACTGCACCCCCAGAGATAGCACTGAGCCATGACCAGGAAAAAGACTGGAAGAGAGACGCAAGAGAAGGAAGAATGCTCTCTCAGCTGTTTGGGGGTGTTGAAATTCCTATACATACACACTGTGGTTAGGTGTGACAAAGATGGAGAGAGTTTACTGTAATTAGTGAGGTTATATAAGATGTCCTCACACGACTAGAGAAACGTAAGGACTCGGCTACATCCAATGTCCTCTACCCTCTACCCTATGCTCCAAGCTTTATTCCCTACGTCCTTTACTCTATTACCCATGTCCTATACTTAGGGCCATGCTTTTTTGGTGTGGAAATAGAGACTGTGTGCTTTTACCGTTATTACCAGCATTATCCACCAGTATTGCTACAGGTAGAAAACCCTAGGAAATGTTCTGTAATTGACACAAGCTGTCTCCATTCAATCAATCATTGTCTGGTTGCGCATGTATGTTTGGCAGGGGAGATGTAGCTCTGCAAATCGCACAAAACCTTTTATTTGGCAGGAAATATTATTTGTCGATCCAGGAACCCAGCGCTATCATCCGACTCACAATATATTAATCAGAACTACATCTCACCATAGTCTATTCTACAGTACAAAAACTGATCCAAGGGCAGCTTTAATGTTCAGCTCTTAATACCTAGGGTTCAGACTGACGAACATAGATCTGACCCTGAATTAGTCATCAGCAGCAGGCGATGACAGGAGCACATTAGCTGTAATGCCACAGCATGGCAGTGATGTGAATACTGTGATTTTTTCCCAAGTGTTAATGAGCCCCAGAGTACTGAGTTAGCAGCTGTAGAGCAGTCAGCCTCTGGGGAGGGGTTACTACAGGGTTGGAGAGGAGATACACAACTGCTCCCAGGAGAAAACAACATGGCTGCCAAGGAGGATCACTACGTAAGCCTTAGGACCAGGGAGAGGAAACAGCGATATCATCTCACCCAGGGGATTGGGAAGGAGGGGGGAGGGAGAGAGAGAGAGAGAGAGACTGACAGAACAACAGAGAGAGAGAGAGAGAGAGAGAGAGAGAGAGAGAGAGAGAGAGAGAGAGAGAGAGAGAGAGAGAGAGAGAGAGAGAGAGAGCGTGAGAGCGAGAGCGAGAGCGAGAGAGAGAGAGAAAGACAGAAGCAGAAGCAGAAGCAGAGAACTGAGACAGAATGCACAAGAAAAGGGGAGCATTCGATTCAGCAGGGAGAGTCAACACAGGGCCATGTTGTGCTTGTGGAGTCTTTTTATTGTAGAGGGCTTACAGTGCCACACCACTGTCAATGAGGTGAACAGTAGCATGGGTGTTAACATAAACTCATTACTGTAAGCCTGACTCTGTGTGTGTCTTTGTAAAACCACTCAATCCGCTTAAACTTCTACTGCAAGTTTGGGCACCAGGGTTTCTGATGCATTCTTAACTTGAGTATTATGAGGCAGGGGATGAGATACAACCAAGACATTATATTGTTTGTTTGTTTGTTAGAAAAGGATGTTGCCTTGGAGAAATAAGTAAAAAATACTTTACTACCTCCCAAAAAAAAATCACAAATGGCCGACCCTCTATAATACAAAATGAGGGCCATAGGAGAGACAGCAGGACGTCTGTGGCTCAAAAAGAGACTACACACTGTGTGCAGCCTACTGTAGTATTGGGTTCCCATCTCTTGTAACTCAGTATGGGTACAAGTACAGACAAACACCAAACAATCCTGTTCTCTTCCTTCTTCAATATCGGCTGACAAAACCCAATATAACCATCATGCAGACTCAGAATTTTCTATGCCAAGAATCCCTATAGTATATCCCACAGTGATGTGAGACAGAGACGTCCTATTCCATTTCCTAAATTGAGCCTGCGGTGTACAAGCCTTCTCTGCTCTCCAGCGCTGAGCGGCTTAGATCACTGATGAACATGTCACATCAGACCCACACAACAACACAGACATCTGAGACGAGTGTTGGTGTATGTCGAGTAGTGTATGTCGTGTGTGTTTGTGTGTGTACCCCTGTGGGTGTAGAGTAGGTATCAGAGTAGGTACATGCCTCCACTACATCTTTAGTCCTCCACAGACTCTAAGGCCCTTTGATGTAATCTCTCAAAGGCAAACAATGTATATGTCATACAAGCACACAGTACACACACAGTATGCACACAATACACACACAGTACACCCACCCACACACAAATACTGTATATACAGTACACACATCTATTTATACAAAGCAGTTTATTAATATTTGATTCCTCTTTTAGTATTTCCATGCATTCCCCAGATCACGGGAAGAGAGGCACTGAAAGGCATTGTGGGAGATGGTGCATACCTCGTCATAAGTGTAGCGGTAGTCTGCCTTCTTTGATTTCAGATCCCACAGGACCACGATCCCAGACTCATATCCAATTATAAGCTGGAATGGAAAAGTGACAGGCAGCCAGTGAGATTTGGCCCGGTGAGAAGATGACAGAGGATAGACAGAGGATAGACACACGTCAGAGAAGGAATCATATGCTCAACATTCACACGGCAGGCTGTGGTGGGGTGGGGTGGGATGGGATGGGGGGGGGGGATCAACACAGGATACACAGCTTATAGGAGTTGCCTTTTGACCTTGGTTCTAAACCAACAAGAAAAATAAGTGCATTTTGTTTAATATTTTAATGTTAAACCATGCTCCCCCCCCACCCCACCCCACTCCTAAAGTTGATATTATCAACATATTCCAAACAATGGACTCTTTTCAATGATTTTTTTGTCTCTTTTTTTAATGTTATTCTTTAGAACTTAGCCCCTCTTGCACCATGAGTCCTGAAACACTGATAATTGATAGATAAACATGTGAACAACTGTGGCTCACAAGTCATTCATCTATCAAAAGCAATTATCTGTGTTCAAATAAAATATAAATAATGATCCAGCTAGCTTTAATGTTTTAGAAAGGCTAAACCTACAGTACGTGCAGAGAGTGGTGGAGGGAGGGAAGAAGGAAGGAAGAGAGAGAGAGAGATAAAGGTAAAAGTAAAGTGTGTGTGAAGTAAGGTCTTTGAGTAGGCTGTATTTAAAAAGGCTTTGTGTGGCCTGTTTGAATAAGCCATCAAGGTCTCATTCATCACCCACATGACTGTCTGTCTGTCTGCAGACTCATCGAGGATGGGGGGCATGGCACACTCTTCAACATTAACAACAAGGAAAGATACACACGTGTAAATGTAATGTACACAATATGTGGGCAGAGAGCCACGCTATACCTTTCCCTCATCCATGGGGTTGTCACTTATGTGGACCACAGGACCTGGGTGGGCCTTGGAGGATCTGAGAGAGCGGAAGAGAAAGAAAGAGAGAGAGCAAATAAGAAAAGTGAGAGGTGATTCATTCATTCATTCATTCATTCATTCATTCACCTCAGCAGCATCAAATGGAGGTCATATACATCAGATATGTGAGGTACTATCACACATCATATAGATAGCCTTGGCATATAGTGATAGCAGAGGATAAACACTCAGCTTAGAGCATCTAAAGGAACTCAGTCCCTTTGAAACAGAGCAGTGGGAAGGACAGGGCTAACTGCTGAAGCCCTGAGAGTCCGACGGGAGAGATGGATGGCTGTCAGTCCCCTCTGAGTGTGTACTATAGTGTGTGTTGTGGCAGCCTAGGGGAGTTAGAGGTGAAACTCACAATAAAATAAGACAGCGGGAGACTGCTTTGCGGTGCTCAAACCAAAGTTGTTCTTTAATAAAGGTTGGGGGAAATGGGGAGGGGAGAAATACAACGGAAAGGCCTCTCAGGTAACAGGTGGGTCACTCTGTGTCCAGCGTGGCGTCTCCTCGGACCGCCTGTGTTAATGAACAAAAGAGAGAGAGAGCGATGAGTTTTGCCTGTCTGCCCGAGTGACTGCACCTCCACTTATACCCATTTGGGGTAACGAGGGACAGGTGGGACCAATTCCAGGTGCCAATTGGTTGCAGCACCTGGACTGGGTAATATTGGTGTTGAATCACTAGCCCCAGTTGGTGCCTGTAGAGCTGTCCATGGTGCTGACTCACCTTGGCCTCTCTAGCCCTCTCCTTCCTTTGTAGCTCCCTGCTGGCCCCCGGGTTGCCACATACCCCCCCCCCCCCCCTTAAGCTCATAGCCGGCTGGCAGGCTGTCGATCAACCAGAATGCGTCCCTCATGGACAGGGCATCGGCATTCCCATGGGATTTCCCGGACCTGTGCTCCATGATAAAGTTAAAGGCTTGCAACTCCAAAAAACATCTAGTGACCCGGGCATTGCTATCTTTGGCCGTGGCCATCCATTTGAGGGGGGAATTATCTGTCACTAAGGTACATTTCCTCCCCAGTACTTGAGCTTCATTATGGCCCATTTTATAGCCAGACCTTTTTCTAGGGTCGAATAGTTTCTCATGTTTGAGAAACTTACGGTTGATGTATGTCACAGGATGCTCCTCGCCCCCTCGAATCTGAGACAGCACAGTGCCAAGGCCCACCTCTGAGGCATCGGTATGGACCACAAAGGGCTCCTGGAAGTTGGGGGTGATGAGTACCGGTTCCACACACAGAGCATGATGCAGGGTGGAGAAAGCCTGGTCCGCCTCTTTCGTCCAAGTGACGTGGTGGGGCAGGTGTTGTCTGGTCATGTCATGGAGTGGGGCAGCAGTCGTGGCAAACTGGGGAATAAACCATTGATAATACCCTACCAAGCCAAGGAAAGTTTTTACCTGCTGCTTTGTGATAGCCTCCACCTTTCGCTGCTGAGGTTTGACGCTCCCCCGGCCAATCGTGCAGCTCAGATATTCAGCCTCCTCTGGGCCAAGCCTGCATTTTCTGGGGTTGGCCATCAGGCCGGCCTCTCGTAGGGCCCTCAAGACTGCGTGCAGCTGTGCTAGATGGGTGGTCCATTATGAATTATGAATGATTATGTAATCCAGGTAGGCTGCTGCATACTCACGGTGGGGGTCGCAGGATCCGGTCCATCATGCGTTGGAAGTTGGCCGGAGCTCCGTGGACCTGTGGGATTCTTCAATAATGGCAAGTTCTAACATCTTCCTCACCTCCTCTCGGATGATCTTTCTCTTAGCCTATGGGATGCGGTATGGCCTTAATCTCACCTTCTTTCCAGGTTCCGTGACAATGTCGTGCTGGACCACTGTGGTTCTTTACGGTATCCCTGAGAAGACATCTAGTTGTTGGCTAATCAGCTCCTGGAGATCCTGTCGTTGGCTGGGGCCAAGCTGGGGACCCAGCGGCAACTCTGGGAGCCTTGGGGAGGGGGGTACACCAGATGGGGCAGTCACTCTCTCCCGGGGACGGGCATGCCACTGCTTTAGCAGGTTCACGTGATATAACTGGGTGGGTTTGCGTCTCCCTAGTTGCTTTACATTGTAATTCACTGCATTCGTTCATTCTACTATCTCATACGGGCCCTGCCACTTGGCCAGGAATTTGCAGTCAGAGGTGGGGATGAGTACTAAGACCAGTTCTCCTGGAGTGAATTCACGAAGACGGGCCCCACTGTTGTAGACCCGGGCTTGGGCCTGCTGAGCCTGGAGCATGTGTTCCCACATCAGAGGCCAGACTCTCACCATGCGGTGGCGCATCTCCTCCACGTATTCAATAACTGACCAGTGAGGGGAGGGTTGTTGCTCCCAGGCCTCCTTTGCCAGGTCCAGCATGCCCCGGGGCCATCTGCCATACAGGAGCTCAAAGGGTGAGAATCCTGTGGATGTCTGTGGGACCTCTCTGATGGAGTACAGAACAAAGGGTATTAGCTGGTCCCAATTTTTTCCTTCTGCGTCAATGGCTCTCCTTAATATTTGATTCATGGTTTTGTTCAATCGTTCCACAAGCCCATCGGTTTGGGGATGGTACACAAAGTACGGATTTGGCTCACCTTTAACATCCTGCACATTTCTTTCATTACCCGGGACATGAAGCACGATCCTTCATCGGTCAGGACTTCTTCTGCAATCTTCACCCGACTGAAGAGAAGGAACAGTTCCAGTGTTCCCGTGCCACAGCACAGGCGCTGGCGGCATGTAGTGGGATGGCCTCAGGGTAGCGGGTGGCGTAGTCCATGATTACCAAGATGTACAGTGCATTCGGAAAGTATTCAGACCCCTTGACCTTTTCCACATTTTGTTACGTAACAGCCTTATTCTAAACTGGATTAAATTGTTTTTCCCCCTCATCAAATCTACACACAATACCCCTTAATGACGAAGCAAAAATGGGTTTTTAGAAATGTTTTCAAATTTACTAAAAACAAAATACTGAAATATCACATTTACTTAAATATTCAGACCCTTTACTCAGTACTATGTTGAAGCACCTTTGGCAGTGATTACAGCCTCGAGTCATCTTGGGTATGACACTACAAGCATGGCACACCTGTATTTGAGGAGTTTCTCCCATTCTTCTCGGCAGATCCTCTCAAGCTCTGTCAGGTTGGATGGGGAGCGTCGCTGCACAGCTATTTTCGGGTCGCTCAAGAGATGTTCGATCGGGTTCAAGTCCGGGCTCTGGCTGGGCCACTCAAGGACATTCAGAATCTTGTCCCGAAGCCACTCCTGCGTTGTCTTGGTTGTGTGCTTAGGGTCATTGTCCTGTTGGAAGGTGAACCTTTGCCCCAATCTGAGGTCCTGAGCGCTCTGGAGCAGGTTTTCAACAAGAATCTCTCTGTACTTTGCTCCATTAATCTTTCCCTCGATCCTGACTAGTCTCCCAGTCCCTGCCGCTGAAAGATATTCCCACAACATGATGCTGCCATCACCATGCTTCACAGTAGGGATGGTGCCAGGTTTCCTCCAGACGTGACGCTTGGCATTCAGGCCAAAGAGTTCAATCTTGGTTTCATCAGACCAGAGAATCTTGTTTTGCATGGTCTGAGAGTTCTTTAGGTGCCTTTTGGCAAACTCCAAACTGGCTGTGATGTGCATTTTACTGAGGAGTGGCTTCCGTCTGGCCACTACAATAAAGGCCTGATTGGTGGAGTGTGCAGAGATGGTTGTCCTTCTGGAAGGTTCTCCCATCTCCACAGAGGAACTCGGGAGCTCTGTCAGAGTAACCATCAGGTTCCAACATGCACTGTCAACTGTGGGACCTTATATAGAAAGGTGTGTGCCTTTCCAAATCATGTCCAATCAATTTAATTTACCACAGGTGGACTCCAATCAAGTTGTAGAAACATCTCAAAGATGATCAATGGAAACAGGAAGCACCTGAGCTCAAATTCGAGTCTCATAGCTAAGGGTCTGAATACTTATGTAAATAAGGTATTTCTGTTTTAAATTTTGTATACATTTGCAAAAATTTCTTAAAACCTGTTTTCGCTTTATCATTATCGGGTATTGTGTGTAGATTGATTAGGATTTATTTTTATTTAATGCATTTCAGAATAAGGCTGTAACGTAACAAAAGTGGTTTGAATACTTTCCGATTGTCCTCGATTGGACTTGGGCAGGGGTCCCACTATGTCCATGGCTATCCTCTGAAAAGGGGTATTGATTATTGGTAAAGGGATTAAGGGATTTTTGTAGGTTACCTTTAGGCCTGTTTTCTGACAGTCCTCGCACTGCCGGCAGTAATCCTGGACAGGCCTCTTCACTCCGGGCCAGTAGAACCGAGCCAGGATCTGATCATAGGGTTTCTGCACTCCTAGGTGTGCTCCGAGGAAATGTGAGTGTGCTAGGTATAGGACTTTGGAGATGTAACATTTGGGCACTAAGAGTTGTTCTACCATTTCGTCTCCCACTTTCACAACCCGATAAAATAGATTATTTTTGACAGCAAAATGTGGAAAGGAACGATCACTCACCCTCTCTACTGGTTTTCCACCGACAGCTTCCACACTCGTCCTCGCCTGCTTCAGGTTGGGATCAGTGAGTTGGCCAGTGCTGAACTGTCCCGGGAGGTTCTCTTTCCCACCTCCGCAAAGGGAAACTCTGAAAACATTTTTCCAGGGGAGTTCTCCTCCCCAGGGTTCTCTTCATCTCGGTCGATGCCGGGGGGAGCCAAGGGGGGATCGGCTGGGGCCTCTACAGAGTCTGAGGAGGTGGGCGGGAAAGCAGCGACACAGGCTGGTATGACGCTTCTACGTCAGGGAACCGTTCTCCTTTTCCCCAAAGCTGTTCTCCTAGGGGCTGTGGCCCCTCTGCTCCAAAATCTCTGGAAAATCGGGCAGTCCCAGCCCAGTAGGACATCTACTGGCAATTTCTCTACTACGCCAGCTATAATCACAAACTACCTTGAGGGGTTTGCACTTCCACGCGGCAGGTGGGGTAACTTTTCGTATCTCCATGTATACAAGCCACTGTTATGGGCGGCCCTAAGGTATCGGCGGCAAATTGAGACTTGATGAGAGTGACCATACTGCCTGTGTCCAACAAGGCGGACGCATCCTGACTGCCTATTTTGACGGAGATCTGGGGGGCTGCAGTGGCTTAGTGGGCCCAGCAGGTTGTGAGGTAGTCGCACCTTCTGGTGGTCTTCTCTGCGGGACTGGCAGTCGGTAGGGACTCGTCGTTTCCCGGGCACCTCCAGTCCAGGTGTCCCTCCTGGCCACAGGTGTAACACCTTCTCTGGTCCCCGCTAACTAGCGGCCGCCACCTCGGGGGTGATCTGGGTTGCATGGTGCTATGCGTCGGTGGGCAGGCCCCGGATACATTTGTCCATTACCAGTCGATCTATTGCTGATGGCCCGTCCCCCCGTGGTAAGCCAACGTCTAGTTAGTCTAACTAGGTCGGCTATTTGAGGTCTTACCGGGGCATGGCCATCATAAGCCCAGGAGTGGAACCGTTGGGCCCAGGTTGGTAGGTTTTGCCCATAATGGGCCAAGATAGCAGTTTTCAGAGCAGCATAGTTGTCGACGTCCGCCAGTGCCAAGTCCCTACAGGCCCTCTGGGCTTCTTCAGTCAGAAAGGGGGCCACTTTGCCAGCTCAGTTCTCCTTGTGCCATCGCTCTCTCTCTCTCTGCAGTGCGCTCAAATACCTGTCATCTTCAGCAGTTATCTTGTTGAGGACCTTGCCTGGTTCCGTCATTCAGTCCAGCCGGACCACGGCTTGGCTAAGCTGTGTGACAGCCTCCTGAAGGGCAAGGAGGCTTTGGGCTTGCTGCGTTTGGGCTTCCCCAGCTGAGTTACAGCATTTTCCATGATGACCACCGGCTTCTTATTTTATTGTGAGTTCAGAGCATGGGAGGGTTGTGCCCGCATTCTCCACCAACTATGGCAGCCCAGGGGAGTCAGCGGTGAAACTCACAATAAAATAAGACAGCGGGAGATCGTTTTGCGGTGCTCAAACCACAGTTCTTTAATAAAGGTTGGGGGGAACGGGGAGGGTAACATAGAGGATGAAGACGGTGTTGACTGGGGTCATGAAGGAGAGGAGAGGAAGCTATGGCTAGGAGAATAAGGACATAGCCCATGGTTGCCGGGGTCTATATTTATCAGTGTTAACCAGACAGTGTTACTGCAGCTGGAGTTTATATATCTAATCCCCCTCGCCACTGTCTCAATGTTACTTAAAAACCAGCCCATTCTCTGCTGCACACACACACATGCACATGTACGCGCACGCTTGCACACAAACATACACACAGGAGATGGCTAGGTTTTGGAGAAGGGATCACCATGGCAACAGAGGCAGGATGGGCAGAGTGCAGACAGACTCCCAAAAACATGCAGCACCCACACAGAGGCAAACACACACACACACACACACACACACACACACACACACACACACACACACACTACTGATGTGTGGGTTGACTCATAACCCGCAGTCCCTGCGGTTATATCCGCGGGATGGATGGGTTTAGGGTCGAGTGGGTTGAATAAAAAAATCCATAAATGTATCATTCTTGTGCAATTTATATCTATAGGCTACTTTAGGTTATTCTTTCATTATTTTAGGCTATCTGGCATTAGTGCGTAAACCTAGAACCGGGAATGAAAGTGATCCATATACTGTTCCGCAACAGAACCATTATTTTAAAAGCATGGGAACCATTTAATAATGTTATTTTACGTTCCAGGCATTTTTTTATAGTCCCACAAAAAAATGCAACTAAGCGCCTATGCAAAGCCCACACTGTGTCACTCAGAAACGTATGCCAGTGTCTGCCTGCAAGCTGAAACTCTTTGCCAGTGTGTGTGCGTGTTTAGGCTAGCTACCCCTCCACCCTCCGAAGCATAGGCTACTGTACTGATGTTACCAGCGTGATTCAGAAGATAGGGAGAGAGATGTTTAATTAGCTTGAGAAGAATGGATTCACTTTTTCAATGCTAGTTAAGGATACTATAGGCCTAGTTATCACGTTTCACATTGGATTTATTAACGACAAAAAGGTAAAAAGTGTTTTTTATTCTGGTGCCGCTCTGCACACACAAGTTTGTTAGCTTGCTAGCTTAAGCTTGTTAGCTAGCTAGCTCAAGGTTGTTAGCTAGCTAGCTCAAAGGATATTCAAAGTTCCTTCATAGAAGCCGCTCCTCCCAGGTATAATTATGTGGACCTCATTCAGATAAAGCATGTCATTACAAGATGTCCTGCTCTTCAAGCCTCCTCCTCAACCCTCTCTCGCTTTCTCCCCACTTGCAAAATTTCAGTCGCATCTTATGCCATAGGCTACACTCTGTCCATCACGCATGTAAACAACTAGCTTGCCTGTTCTATCCGCACTGATTGGTGAAGTAATTGAATGAGCTAAATGTAAAAAATGGTTGATTTCAAAGGTTAAAAAAATAACAGAAAGGAACGATATAAACTGGTACTTTTTGGGGGTTCGAACCGGTTCAGAACTTTATTTTGCTGGTCGGAACAGTGTAACGGAACAAAAAAAATAGTGATTCTGTTCAAAACAAAACGATTGGAAAATAATTTAGGTTCCAACCCCTGCTTACAAGTAAACTAATCATTTTCTTTATTCTGTCAAACTTGATAATTGAAAATAAATATAAACAGAGGTTTTATAAGTAACATTGAGTTGATGTAGAATACTTGCCCTGGAGTAGGTGCGTCTCACCTATTCTGTAAGGTCTAAAGAGGCAGGGGTTACTAGGTAGGTTCCTCAGTTCTGCTAGTACACACACTATCTCACTTCAGGTTGTCACTGTGATAGCAAAACATTCTGAAGCCTTCCTCACTAGATCTAGTCAAGTGTACAGAATATATTAAGAGGCAAGTTGTGTTGGGAGCAGGGACCAAGATTCCTTTACTATCTCACCCGTCCAGGGCAAATCAAATCAAACGTATTTGTCACATGCTTCATAAACAACAGTTGTAGGCTAACAGTTAAATGCTTACTTACGGGTCAATTTTCCAACAATGCAGAGTCCTTTGTCCCTTTACTTGGTCGACAATAGAGTATTGAGAGGAACCCCTACAAGGCTCTACATCTGTACCTGTGCAAGAGTGTGAAAATGAATGACAAGATGTAGAGGCCTGAATTCCACACCCCATACTTCTCTCATAATGGAAAGCACCTGCTGTGGAATCTGACTTCTATATGGATGGCATTCACTTTAGCCCATATCATTTTGCATCCATCACATTCACACACACACATATTCAATACACACACACAATTTTTACGCCATCAAACCCAATGTCCCATAGCGGATATCATACACACAAACACCATCAACCACCTGTGGTGTGTATCACAAATGATAGTATCAGCACACACACACACACACACACACATGCATACACACACACACACACACACACCAGAGCATGTGAGCTGATTTGAGGGGTTGGGAATCCCGCTCCTAAAACCGCTCTGTGCTCTCAGGGAAAAAAACGGACGCTCCAAATTCGCTCCATTCATTAAAATCACAATTTAACCAACACCCATTTATTTTTGTGACAACCTGGACCTACCATTTGGTTTTAAAGTATTGAAACCAAAGCATGTGGATTTTAATGAAAAGTATTTGAATAAACATGAAAAGGTGAATGTAAGAAGCGCACATAATTTCAAATAAGCTACATGTCATATTAAACAGCATATAAATACTCTAAATAGGTCAGGATCCAGACAGGAGGTCGAAAATGAATTATTTAGTCTATTTAATTTCAAATATTTCAAGGCTATAGCCTACAAAGAAATACACTGTGAAGCATTTGCGAGTGTGACACAATAGGCTGGTAGGGACAAAAAGCGCTCAGCATTTAAACAACATTTCGTTGTGTTAAATCATTATAGTCTATAAATTGCACATATAGGCTGTGACTTACTTAGAATTAAATACAAATTTAACTAAAAATGATTTATTAGTGCCTTTGAATTCATTTTTAGAAACACGACTTTGGCCATTCTGTGGCTTCAGGCTCATGCGATGGTGCCTGGAGAGCAGGCCAGCAGCGGAGAATATCCTCTCCTCACTTGCAGAGCCACTGGGGATGCTAAATACCCTTTTGGCCACTCTTGCCAGGCTGGGCAGATATGCAGAGTTTAACAAAAATGTATATAGGTAGGCCTAAAGGTTTTTAAGAAACATAACCCAATCAAAACAGAATGATCCTTGAACATGGGAATATGCCAGGTCTATTGGGCCAAAATCAATTATAGCTATTGTATAGATCCGGGTTCCCCAACTGGCAGGCCACAGGCCAAATCTGTCCCACCAACAATATTATTTGGCCCCCCAAAGCCCCCAGAGGAGGGGAAGGAGGGAACTGGTGGGGGGTTGACACCTCACGCCCTGTTGTAAATCAAGGAGAGAAGATTCAGGTCTCCCTCTCCAATGTTCACCAGAGGAATGTGCCTTTGTGTCCACAGACTTTTCCCGCCGAAACTCTAACATGTTCTAAAGCGAATACTGGAACAATATTTCTAACATAGAACGTGGAGAATGGTCAGAAGTGATCTATAGAACTAATGTCAATTGGGTTGTTATTTTGTGATGTCATTAAAAATGTTATAAAGGAAATACTGTAACTTGGAAAGTATACCCAGTACATGTACGAAGTGTCCATCCTATATGTTGTGCATATAATATGAAAAATTATGCAAGTATTTTTGTTAAGAGGATGTGATTTGAGAACGCTATAAGAGATAATTGTTTTCCATAAGCTTTGCACAGTAAGTAGTTGTGAGGTCAGAGAGCGTGTCAGCCTGATGGAACCGGCCCTTTCGAGCAGAGTGTATAAAAGGATGGTCCTGTTTGTGTAATACTGAAGCATAAGTAAGCCTCTGTTTTTTTTCTGTTTTTTAATCTTTTTTGGGGGGGGGTAGATTGTAACTTCCATCAATGTAATTGTCTGCATCACTTCCAATTCCCCATGTTTTTTTTATTTTTTATATATATACAGTGGGGAGAACAAGTATTTGATCCACTGCCGATTTTGCAGGTTTTCCTACTTACAAAGCATGTAGAGGTCTGTAATTTTTTATCATAGGTACACTCCAACTATGAGAGACGGAATCTAAAACAAAAATCCAGAAAATCACATTGTATGATTTTTAAGTAATTAATTTGCATTTTATTGCATGACATAAGTATTTGATCACCTACCAACCAGTAAGAGTTCCGGCTCTCACAGACCTGTTAGTTTTTCTTTAAGAAGCCCTCCTGTTCTCCACTCATTACCTGTATTAACTGCACCTGTTTGAACTCGTTACCTGTATAAAAGACACCTGTCCACACACTCAATCAAACAGACTCCAACCTCTCCACAATGGCTAAGACCAGAGAGCTGTATAAGGACATAAGGGATACAATTGTAGACCTGCACAAGGCTGGGATGGGCTACAGGACAATAGGCAAGCAGCTTGGTGAGAAGGCAACAACTGTTGGCACAATTATTAGAAAATGGAAGAAGTTCAAGATGACGGTCAATCACCCTCAGTCTGGGGCTCCATGCAAGATCTCACGTCGTGGGGCATCAATGATCATGAGGAAGGTGAGGGATCAGCCCAGAACTACACGGCAGGACCTGGTCAATGACCTGAAGAGAGCTGGGACCACAGTCTCAAAGAAAACCATTAGTAACACACTACGCCGTCATGGATTAAAATCCTGCAGCGCACGCAAGGTCCCCCTGCTCAAGCCAGCGCATGTCCAGGCCCGTCTGAAGTTTGCCAATGACCATCTGGATGATCCAGAGGAGGAATGGGAGAAGGTCATGTGGTCTGGTGAGACAAAAATAGAGCTTTTTGGTCTAAACTCCACTCGCCGTGTTTGGAGGAAGAAGAAGGATGAGTACAACCCCAAGAACACCATCCCAACCGTGAAGCATGGAGGTGGAAACATCACTTTTTGGGGATGCTTTTCTGCAAAGGGGACAGGACGACTGCACCGTATTGAGGGGAGGATGGATGGGGCCATGTATCGCGAGATCTTGTAAGAGATCAGTAAGAGCATTGAAGATGGGTCGTGGCTGGGTCTTCCAGCATGACAACGACCCGAAACACACAGCCAGAGCAACTAAGGAGTGGCTCCGTAAGATGCATCTCAAGGTCCTGGAGTGGCCTAGCCAGTCTCCAGACCTGAACCCAATAGAAAATCTTTGGAGGGAGCTGAAAGTCCGTATTGCCCAGCGACAGCCCCGAAAACTGAAGGATCTGGAGAAGGTCTGTATGGAGGAGTGGGCCAAAATCCCTGCTGCAGTGTGTGCAAACCTGGTCAAGACCTACAGGAAACGTATGATCTCTGTAATTGCAAACAAAGGTTTCTGTACCAAATATTAAGTTCTGCTTTTCTGATGTATCAAATACTTATGTCATGCAATAAAATGCAAATTAATTACTTAAAAATCATACAATGTGATTTTCTGGATTTTTGTTTTAGATTCCGTCTCTCATAGTTGGAGTGTACCTATGATAAAAAATTACAGACCTCTACATGCTTTGTAAGTAGGAAAACCTGCAAAATCGGCAGTGTATCAAATACTTGTTCTCCCCACTGTATATATATACATATATACACACATACATATATATATATACACATACACAAATACATATACATATACACACATACACACCCACATGCATACATACATACACATACATATCCTTTAAAAAATATATATATATTCCCCTTTATTACTTTCCAACCCGCCACCCTTTCCCCACTTGGAGTAATCAAGTGAACAACAAGGCCTAGGCCTCTACTTCCAGCCCATACCCACTATCTACATTTTATGGACCAGTCCATAATTTTAAAATAATTACATTTTGTTTGTTCTTTCTCCTGAACTTCTTCTAGTTTTAACCTCTCCGATCATTTTCATGATGTCCATCCGGTTTGCTTCTATATGCCATATCTTTCTAACTATGCTCCTTCAGAAAAGCTCCCCAATGTTATTGATCAATTGACTATGACTTTTCAGATCACCCAGTAGTGCTATCTGCAGGGTTAGCTCCAGGTAAATATTGCAATCCTTTAGCCATTCCTGGACCTGTGTCCAAAAACAAGCTACAAATGGACAGTACCAAAACAAATGATCTAATGATTCTCTCTTCGCAGCAAAATCTGCAGAGCTGGGAAGATTGTATCCCCCATATAAATAACATTCTATTGGTAGCAATAATTTTATATAATAATTTAAATTGAAAGATTCTAAGTTTTGAATGCGGTGTCGTTTTGCGTATCAGTTCATAAACACTATGCCATGGGATCGGTACGTCAAAAATCTCTTCCCAACTATTTTGCAATCTATATGGGACGGCTGTCAATCCTTTGGTCCTGAAATGAAACTCATATACTTTTTTATTTATCACAGTTTTCCTTAACCAATTATGTTATTTGATGCAAGGCCGACAGACAAGTTCCTTACTTTCTCCTTCCACTTTCCTCTTCCATTTTTGCGGTAAGGCTGCAATTATTTGGTTGTGATTTTGGGTAGAGCAGACATTTCCATATGTTTTTGTTAGCTGCATGTGCGACATAACTCCACCAGTCCTACCGATGATATAATTTACAAAGATTATACATTTTTTAAACATTTTGTCAAAAAAATGAAGGTTTTTTGTCAATTAGTATATTTGAGTTTAAACACAATATTTGTTGCATTATTTGTTCTGTCGTTTCTGGAGGATTAAATTGAAATTGCAACCAACTTTATATGGCTTGTTTTAGAAATAGTGATATCTGGGAGATGATTTCCTTTTCAAATAACTGAAAGTGAGTGGTTGTAATCTGAATAAAGGGAAAAAGGCCATTCTTGAACATTGGGTGAGACAATCTTACTAATTTGCTAGAGAACCAATTCGGATTTAAGTATAACTTTTGTATGACTGAAGCTTTAGTGATAGGTCTAATGCTTTAATGTTTAATAATTTCTGTCCTCCGAATTCATATTCATTATATAAATAGGCCCGTTTAATTTTGACTGGCTTGCCGTTCCAAATAAAATGGAATATTTTTTTCTCATATAATTTAAAAAACTGTTCGCTAGGCATAGGCAAGACCATAAGCAAATAGGTAAACTGGGATAATACTAAAGAGTTAATCAGGGTGATTTTTCCACAAATTGACAGGCACCCACCTTTCCATGGTAGCAAGATCTTATCTATTTTTGCTAACTTTCTATTATAATTTATTGAAGTGAGATCATTTATTTCCGAGTATATCCACATCACCATCAGACCATTTTATTGGTAAACTACATGGCAATGTAAAAATTGTATTTTTTATTGATCCAATACGTAATATAGTACATTTGTCATAATTTGGTTGTAATCCAGAGAGGTTAGAAAATGTATATTGATCCTCTATGAGGCTCTGGAGTGATTCTAGTTGTGGATTTAAAAGAAAACATGAATCATCAGCGTACAATGACACCTTTGTTTTTAAGCCCTGTATTTCTAATCCCCTGAAATTATTGTTGGATCTGATTTTAATAGCTAACATCTCGATGGCCACAATAAATAGATATGCCGATAGTGGACAACCTTGTTTCACTCCTCTTGACAGTTTAAAACTTTCTGAGAAATAGCCATTATTTACTATTTTACACCTAGGGTTACTATACATGTTTTTGACCCATTTTATAAGAGATTCACCAAAATTGAAATGCTCCAGGCATTTATATATAAACCCCAGTCGTTCTTTATCAAATGCCTTTTCGAAGTCTGCTATGAATAGCAGGCCTGGTTTCTCAGATTTTCCATAATGTTCTATTGTTTCCAATACTTGCCTTATATTATCTCCAATGTATCTTCCATGTAAAAAACATGTCTGATTAGAATGAATAATATCCGACAATACCTTTTTCATTCTATGCGCTATACATTTTGCTAGAATTTTTGCATCACAACACTGAAGTGTAAGGGGCCTCCAATGTTTTAAATGGACTGGATCTTTATATTTTCCACTTGTATTCTGTTTCAGTAATAATGAGATCAGACCTTCTTCTTGAATGTCAGATAATCTACCATTTACTTAGGAGTGGTTAAAACATGCTAATAACGGTCCTCTTAGTTTATCAAAAAAGGTTTGGTATACTTTGACTGGTATGCCATCCAACCCTGGAGTTTTCCCGGACTTAAAGTCTTTATTTGCATCCAGAAGTTCCTCCTCTGTAATTTCACCTTCACATGAGTCTTTCTGTTTGGCTGTTAATTTTACATTATCAATAGAAAAAAATCTCTACAATTAGCTTCAGTTAGAGGAGATGGAGGCGACTGAAACGAAAACATATGCTTAAAGTACCTTGTTTCCTCCTTCAAAATATCATTTGGTGAATCATGGGTTACTCCGTCAATTGTAACCAGTTTCATAACATTATTTTTGGTAGCATTCCTATGTTGAAGATTAAAAAATAATTTGGTGCATTTTTCCCCATATTCCATCCAGTTTGCTTTATTTTTATAATATATTACACTTGATCTTTCTTGAATAAGTTTCTCCATTTATTTTTGTTTTTCATCAAATTTATTCTGAGCCTCTATGTTACAGTTTTTATTGCCATATATCTGTTCTGTTAGACTTTCTATTTCCTTTGTTAGTATAAACTCCTTTGACCAAAATTGTTTTTGTTTTCGAGATGAGTACTGAATTGCATGGCCTCTAAAGGCACATTTAAAGGTGTTCCATACAATAAGGGGATTTGCTGTACCTATGTTATGTCAGAAAAAGTCAGTTATAAATTCCTTTGTCCTAGTTAAAAATAAATTATCATCCAATAGGCTTTGATTAAATTTCCAATATCCTCGCCCACGTGGAAATTCAGTAAGAGTAATGTATATGCCAATTATATGATGGTACGACCGCATTTTGTCCCCTATTAACACTTTTTAAACTTTTGGTGCCAACAAGAATGAGATAAGAAAGAAGTCAAGACGACTAGCTTGATTGAGTCTCCGCCATGTATATCTCACTAGATCAGGATATTTAAGCCTCCATATATCTACTAGTTCTAATGTATCCATGACATTCACGGTTTCTAATCCTAATTAGTTAATTGTTACATTATTAATTTAATCGGGTAACAATTAAACATAGTTAGTTAATTAGAGATATCAGTCTTCAGATTGATGTTAAAGTCACGTCACGACAGACGTTACCCTACCTAAATAATGCAAAAGTTACATTTTAACTTCATTCATGTAGCTCAGTTGGTAGAGCATGGTGTTTGCAATGCCAGGGTTGTGGGTTCGATTCCCACGGGGGGCCAGTATGAAAATGTATGCACTCATTAACTGTATGTCGCTCTGGATAAGAGCGTCTGCTAAATGACTAAAATTTTAAACATTTAAAATGAGACAGTCAACTAATAAAGCAGGCAGCGGACCAATTTGTGGTGCTGAAACGTAAAGTTGAAACTGCTGTGCAATCAATGGGAGGTGCAAAAAGCCTGGTGCTGAAAATATAGCTAACTTGTTATGCAAGTGGCGCACAGCAACAGATGGAGAAAAACTACAACAGTTGAGTATTTAATTTCAACAATAATCTTCATTTTAATTTGACTTTACAAACAACAACAGGGCTTAATTGGAGTCTATTTCTTCCAAACCTAGGCCTATATAAAATAACTTAACTCACTGGAGTAAGCTATGAGGCTTAACAGCATCTTTCACAATAAAAAAATATATGGCCTAATATATATATACTTACAATTGCAACTGGCCAAAAATGTAGCATCCTACATAAAACAATCATTTAAAGAAAAAATGACAATGTCTGTGTCTGAATGTCTGTATCGGGAGTCTCGGGATAGCCTGCTCCTGTAACGACAGAACAAACAGAAAATACTGTCAGCTTGAGCCCTAAATAGCCCTGGATAAGAACTCACAATAATGTTAGTATTTACTAAATACACTCATATAGGCCACTAAGTTATTTACTCGGACACGATCTTGTGGATGTCGGGTGAGATGGATGTGATTTTAATACGCAGGCAGTCTGACTTATGTGAAAGCCGGTTCCTGTCATGAGTCTATATTGCATTCATAGAGGAAAATGAGGACTCGCAGGTGTAAGTAGATCTAAACGTTGTTAGCACATAAAACACAAGTTTCTTTATTGTGCTGTATTCCACTGAGAATGCCACCCAAAACGCACACAAGAACTCGGCACTCCTGAGCGCATCCCTGATTTGGCTCGATGTCTGGAATTCAATCAGCTCAGTTTGAATTGCAGCCTCATTCAGCGAAGGTATCGTTTTCTTAGCAAGGGAGGATAATTCTCCACCTGGGCGGACTGTGAGACGATCACGTACAAACGCAATTATATCCTTGGGCATGCTGTAGTTTCAAATCTGGTGGAGAAGTTGTCCCTCAGCTGTTTGATGAAATCTTCCATCACCTTTGTGACAATGCTGTGGCCTGGTCCCTCTGTCTGTAACTTATTCAGTGTCCTGAAGTGCACTAGCCTTCCAGATGACAAGTCCAAAGTACATGGTTTTTCCACCATGTACACAACTGTTTTCCCTCTTCCTTGTAACTGCAGATTCAACCCGTTTAAGTGACAGAATATGTCAGCCAAAAAAGCAGTGTGTGTAGCTTGTAGTTAACGCTTCAATGTTTCTGCGTTGGGCCTTTGTCTGGGACGGGATGGCCACTTTGAAAGTTCCATGCTTAGATTCATAATGACGTCTGAGATTGAATTATTTGCAAGCAGCGACATCTTAATTGCAAATAATACACACTGACTTGGCATTGGGAAAAGATGTTAAGTTGAACGCATATCTTCCCTGAAATGTCGATTTTCATTATCCACCTTTCTTTTGATACTTTTTGAGAGCGACATTTTCTCTTGCTATCAAGCTAATTGTTCTGAACAAATGTTGACGTTAAAAAAGTAGTGTAGCCTACAGTAGGCTACGTAGACCTGTTTTTCCCCACAAATCAACACACAGAGAAATAGACAAAAGTAATAATTTAATAGAGACATTGGTGATTTTATGAGTGTAATCAGATCGAAATGATGATGTTATTGTCACTGAATGTATTATGTATTAATCAGATATGTTAAAAATGTTGTTCAATTAGTAGTGTAGGCCAATTAATTGTGCTAATATTATATGCTAAATATGTTCTGGCTCCCCAACTATTAGCTCAGAAATAATTGGCACGAGGCCAAACCTAGTTGAAGAACCCTGGATTAGATAATAGAACAACTAAACGTTTAAGAGCTCTGATTTTTTGTTTATAAACACTTTGCTACAATGACACACTTAGTTATCTACCCACCTCTTTCCTTTCTTTTAGCATGTGCACGTAGTAAGTACACCATCATGCTTTCGGGATACGTGTCTTTTCAGATTCCACAATGATTCTTTAGTTGTGTACCCTACATCACCACACTCCCTCTCTTGCTCTTGGTCCTCATTTAGCACCTGTGTGTTCTATAAGTTTCTTTATGAAAATATTTAGCGAACTCCATTACAGTAGCTAAAGCAAAGGGCTATAGCAGCACACAAGTAGGCTACAAATGCATGCTGGGCCGGGCATGCCCTGAGCCGGTGAAGTGAGCGCTACTGGAGCGAAATTGGAACGGGTGAGAAGGCCGACGCTCCAGCCTTTGAGAATCTCGCTCTGCGCTCCAGTCAAATTGGGCACGCTCCGCTCCAGCTCCGCTCCGCTCACATACTCTAACACACACACAGACAGACACACAAACACACACACACACACACAGCTCAGAACACCTGGTATATCTGCAGGCAACACAAGCATCCAAGCACTGAAACAGGCGAAAATACAGTCACCCTGACCTATGGCAAAATGGCATTAACACCCCTAGCAACATGCCACCATCAAACAATATGTTTTGACTACCTGTTTACAGTATGTGTATTCGGGGAAGTGGTATATTGTAGGTGCAGTTATCACAATGCGCTAACAAAAAAGAGGAGTCAGAGAGAGATTTTGTCAGAGAGGGGGAGTGGAAAGAAAGAAAGAAAGAAAGAAAGAAAGAAAGAAAGAAAGAAAGAAAGAAAGAAAGAAAGAAAGAAAGAAAGAAAGAAAGAAAGAAAGAAAGAAAGAAAGAAAGAAAGAAAGAAAGAAAGAAAGAAAGAAAGAAAGGAAGAAAGAGCGATGGCGGAAGAGGAAAGACGAATGGTAGGCGGGTAACATTCATCAGAGAGGGTAACATTCATCCCAAGGCTTTCATTCTTTCTTGCAGCCTGTAATTGTCAGCCAATTGCAGCCGACCTCTGTGGTGAAGTGGAGTGGAGTGTGAGGACTAGTGGGTCAGCTTTGCTACCGTCTGGTTCCCCTGGAGGATTGGCTGATTAGATCACTGTCTCCCCACCGGAGAAGTCACAGAGCTGGGTCTATCCCTGGAGCACCACTCCCTACAGGCCTGGAGGTCTGGATGGTACAGTAGGGGCTGATGTGGGAGAGAAGTTTCCAGAGCCCTGGGCCTGGGGAGACTGGGGAGGGTGTGGGGGTTAGATATCTGGGTCTAGGGAGGTCCAGGGAGGTCTGGATGGGGATCAGAAGTCCTGTCTCTGGGGTTCTGTCTGTGTGACAGGGACAGTCTGCTGGTGCCAGCTGGGGCTGGGCTCCCTCTGTGTCAGGGCCACGTCGGAAAACCCTGACTGCATGGGACTCTCTCACACACACACACATACTCACTCACGATGCAGGGTAATGGGTAAGTAATGACTGAATTATGCATTTTCATACACACACACACCAGTGGAGGCTGCTGAGGGGAGGACGGCTCATAATAATCACTGGAACGGAGTGAATGGAATGGCTTTAAACACTTGGAAACCATGTATTTGATCCCGTTCAACCTATTCCACTCCAGCCATTCCCACGAGGCCATCCTACCCAATTAAGGTGCCACCAACTTCCTGTGACACACACGGACACAGAGAGGCAGCAAAATACAGGAATAAAGCAGAGGAAGGGGAAAGAGGGAGAGAGAACACCCTCTGGTGTTAACATGAACTGTGTGTCATAGTGGACCCTTACTCCTGTTATAGTTTTCCCTTGACCACATCCCTGACTATGACTCATAACACACACACACTTTAATTGCATGTTCTCATTCACACATGACCTGGCCTCCTCGCCTTTGGTGATGGCGGTACAAGAGGAGGGGAGTAAGTCACACACACAGTGTAGTTCCAGGCTAGGCCCAGAGCCAGAGGTATGGTTACTAAATGCAGTCTTTAAATAGCATTGGCCTGGCCTAGGGATGTTTACCATACACTGAAGCACAGAACAGAATCTAGCTAGCCATTGTTGCTATACTCTCTACACAGATATATAGAGAGAGGGAGGATAGCTAATAGGCACACTGTACTAGCCTCACCCACACCTGATTCTGACCTGGGATACTGAGCTGGGCTATGATGACTGGTTTATGTGATGACTACAGGGATGGTGATGACTGGCTTTGTAATGTCCCACTATTGCCACTGCTGTATGTCACATACTCTTTGGTCAAGTAAACTGGTGGCACTGTTCTTCACTATGCCTAGTCTAATCTAGAACACAACTACAGTGTATACCATACTGTTACCTAGAAGTACTTGGTGTACTAAACTAGAACAGAACTGAACTGCAGTGTTCTGCTCTAGTATTGAGTGCTGCAGTATTTCCTAGTAATCTGCTTGACAGTGTTTGGTTCCCCTCTGTAATGTTGGGTGCTCTGATCTTGTGTATTTTTCTCTATGTAGTGCAATACTGAGGTGGTGCAATATGGAGAGCGCCGTTTTCATTGTTCCCTCAGCCGCCCACTCCACTGTCCCTCCCTGATGACAGCATCAAAAGAGGACAATAGGAGAAGATAAAGGCAGTCGAGGTATCTACCATTCATTCCAGCAGCCCAGAATAAAATGAGAGAGAAAGCGAGAAGGAGAGAGAGGACGGAGCGAGAGAAGGAGAGAGAAAGTGCCATCTGAAGCACTCTCAGATATTCCCTTATCAAAAAGCCTTTGTGTGCAGATATACTGTTGTCATCAGAACTGAATATGGGCCACACACCCACATATACAGTGCCTTCAGAAAGTATTCACACCCCTTGACTTTTTCCACATTTTGTTGTGTTACAACCTGAATTTAAAATAGATTAAATTAAGATTTTGTGTCACTAGCCTACACACTAGTGATGCACAGGTTGACTCATAACCCGAAATCCCCACAGTTATATCCGCAGGGTGGACGGGTTTAGGGTCATTAAATATTGGGTGGATGAAGGGCGGGTGGGTGGCAGGCGGGTTGAATAAAGAGATAACCTACACGCCAATCGACAAATGCTTTTGGGAACAGGCAGAAAAAGTTTATGTCAATTCACGGAGGCAAAAAGGACAATGTCGGAGTTTAATTCAATAACAGAAAAGATGCGAAATGGAGAGTTGATAATAAAGAGAAGGGAGGGCCAGCAAACTAATGTTTGGAACATATTTGGTGAAATGGTAAAAGAGGATGATAGCAGTACCGGCTATGTTATGTTTGAGGATTGTGAGGCGCTATACAAATTCGACAGTCACAAAACGTGGACTTCAAATAGGCCTATGGCACGTCAAGGGAACTGTAGTCTACTGTTTACTGTTCAGATGGGTTAAATGGAAACTGAAATTTGGACATTGACGGTAGGTCTATAACGTCTCACACATAGCCTTAATATTAACTCCTGCCGAATTAAGCATTTCTTGCAGTAAAATTATACACTAAATGTAGGCAAAATTTGGACCCGGGAACTGGAGTGGAGAAAAATTATTTATTTATTTCAACATCTTGAGAGAATGCGAATGCTCAGTTAGATACCGTCTTTAGCAGTGGAGGCTCCTCAGAAGAGGAAGGGGAGGACGATCCTCCTCAGCAAATTTCATAAAAATAAAAATAGTGAAACATTAAAAAAGTTATCCTATTTAGATAAAACTATACTAAATATATCAACATGTCACCAAATAATTGATTAAACCACACTGTTTTGCAATGAAGGTCTACGGTAGCCTCAGATGCACTCTGTAGGGTAGCACCATGGTGTAGCCGGAGGACAGCTAGATACTGTCCTCCGCTGGGTATATTGACTTCAAAACAAAACATAGGAGGCTCATGGTTCTCACCCTCTTCCATAGACTGTAATTTTGACAACTTCCGGAGGACGTGCTCCAACCTATCAGAGCTCTTACAGCATGAACTGGCATGTTGTCTACCCAATCAAAAGAGAGAGAATGAATCTAGTACTGAAAGCATAAGCTACTGCTAGCTAGCACTGCAGTAAATTAAATGTGGTGAGTGGTTGACTCAAAGGGAGAGAAAGACATTAGTTGAAAAGTGTTGAACAAATTTATTTATTCCAGAATTAAGGAGATGCAAGAGAGAGAAAGAGCGAGAGAGAGAGAGATAGCTTTTTCCACATTTTTACGTTACAGCCTTATTCTAAAATTGATTAAAAAATTAAAAAATCCTCATCAATCTACACACAATACCCCATAATGATGAAGCAAAAACAAGTTATTAGACATTTTAGCAAATTTATTAAAAATATAAAACTGAAATATTACATTTACATACGTTTTCAGACCCTTTACTCAGTACTTTGTTGAAGCACCTTTGGCAGCGATTACAGCATCGAGTCTTCTTGGGTATGACGCTACAAGCTTGGCACACCTGAATTTGGGGAGTTTCTCCCATTATTCTCTGCAGATCCTCTCAAGCTCTGTCAGGTTGGATGGGGAGAGTTGCTGCACAGCTATTCTCAGGTCTCTCCAGAGATGTTCGATCAGGTTCAAGTCCGGGCTCTGGCTGGGCCACTCAAGGACATTCAGAGACTTGTCCCGAAGCCACTCCTGTTTTGTCTTGGCTGTGTGTTTAGGGTCATTGTAATGTTGGAAGGTGAACCTTCACCCCAGTCTGAGGTCCTGAGCGCTCTGAAGCAGGTTTTCATCAAGGATCTCTCTGTACTTTGCTCCGATCATTTTTCCCTCGATCCTGACTAGTCTCCCAGTCCCTGCCTCTGAAAAATATGCCCACAGCATGATGCTGCCACCACCATGATTCACCGTAGGGATGGTGCCAGGTTTCCTCCAGACGTGAAGCTTGGCATTCAGGCCAAAGAGTTCAATCTTGTTTTCATCAGACCAGATAATCTTGTTTCTCATGGTCTGAGAGTCTTTAGGTGCCTTCTGGCAAACTCCAAGCGGGCTGTGATGTGCCTTTTACTGAGGAGTGGCTTCCGTCTGGCCACTCTACCATAAAGGCCTGATTGGTGGAGTGCTGCAGAGATGGTTGTCCTTCTGGAAAGTTCTCCCATCTCCACAGAGGAACTCTAGAGCTCTGTCAGAGTGACCATCGGGTTCTTGGTCACCTCCCTGACCAAGGCCCTTCTTCCCCGATTACTCAGTTTGGCCGGGCGGCCAGCTCTAGGAAGAGTCTTGGTGTTTCCAAACTTCTTCCATTTAAGAATGATGGAGGCCATTGTGTTCTTGGGGATTTTTATTTATTTAATCCATTTTAGAATAAGGCTGTAACGTAACAAAATGTGGAAAAAGTCAAGGGGTGTGAAAACTTTCTGAAGGTACTGTATATACAACGAGCAAAGTGATCATGCTGTTTTTATGTGGCTGCTATGAAAGTGAACTGTGTTTGCA
Source organism: Coregonus lavaretus (assembly GCF_964263955.1). NCBI lineage: Eukaryota > Metazoa > Chordata > Actinopteri > Salmoniformes > Salmonidae > Coregonus > Coregonus lavaretus. Next base: position 35,272,533 of record NC_140020.1, read on the forward strand.
TGTGATCAAGGGTGCATTCATTCCACCGATTCTGTTGAAAAACATTTCTTAAACGGAAGCAAACTGAACGGAATGGGGATAAACATACTGGAATTTATCCAATAAAAACTCACATTTGGAACTGTTGGACTAATGATTACACCCTATATCAGGTAGATGCAGGCAAAAGTGTGCAAGGTGGTATAGAATGCATCACTGTCTGCCCCCTTGATTACAAAAAAATCTCTCAACCTGTGCACCTACGTTGTAAACTTTCATTCATGCTGTAGGCTAGGTTGTAGCAAACAAAAAATTTGAGTATCGTGTAGTAGCCTAAACCTATCGATTTTACATTGAGCTGGGTGAATGGAATATCAATGACAGTAATTCAATATGCTGTAATGGAAACAATAATAATAAAACAATTATCATCCTCCCTCATGATAAATGGCACGGACCACCACTGGTCTGTAGAGGTGCTATCTTTATCAGCATAATAAAAGCTGATAGTATTTCAACCACATAAAATATGCATCCAAGCCGAACTGAAATCTTATCATAAACATGTTGGGTCATTTTCAGAGCTTTCTATTTCAGGGTCAAACTCACGTCATTTGGAAATGGTGCACAGAAAATCATTCAGTTTTTTTTGTTATTGCATTTTCTCCCCAGTCCCTAAACGTCTTTGCTCCGCATTCTATGGATTTATGACACTATTCTGGTGAGCAAGGGTTTCTTTAGTCTTGTAGGGCAACATATAATGACAGAAGAGAAGCTGCATGTATATAACTATAGACAAGTTGACTAACAAATAGCCTACCAAAATGTCAGAAATTATATGCAGAAACATATCTAAATCAGGCAAAAAAAAATACTGTACCCCCTGTCAAAAAATCGTTCCGCCATCTATGACTGTAGCCTACAGCGCATTTTCTATATTAGCGGGTTAGGGTTGGGTGCGGGCCTGAGATTTTCACTTTATCACATGTACAGTGGGGGGAAAAAGTATTTAGTCAGCCACCAATTGTGCAAGTTCTCCCACTTAAAAAGACGAGAGAGGCCTGTAAATAACAGCCGGTCTCAAGGTAATTGGCCTTTCATGAAAATAAACACATTTAGCATCTCCTGGCTTCCACGCATAGCCTACAAGCCACTGATCCAGACCTTTGGAACATCTACATTTAAAAAAGTATAATAAATCCATTTAATATAGCCTACACCATCACAATAAATCCATTATTTATTTTAGACAGGTCTAAAGAAAAACATGATATGAAGAAAATGTAATCTATTTCAGAAGAACAGAATAGCATAGTCTGAGTTTTCCTTATGTTAGGCCCTGATCTGGCTATGCCATTTGGCTGTGGGCTACACTAGTTCATTTAGCAGACAAGATTTGCTTAGAATTCCGTGACATTATTTTATACTATTTCATAGTATGAAGAATATAATTGAACATAGCTGAATAAAATAGAAAGGATGATTTCAAACGATTTCTGAGGGAGTGCGCACATGCGGCTATTCCGTCTTGAGCTGTTAACAAAGAAACAGGTCCTCATATATGCTTAATTTAGAGTTAATTATGTGATACAAACATTGGGCTATATGTTTAGATTTTTAATACATTCTATGGCTGCATGATGTGACTCTAATGTTGATTTGAAAAAAGTTGCATGGAAGGCATGAGCTCTGCTTTGTTTCTTGAACAGGCTGCACACACATCATCAGTCTCTCATTCACAATTTGACAAGCACTTGATAATGCCTCGAATTTCCTGGCGTCATCTACCTAGTGTGGCCATAATGCCCCCTAAAAACATCCATGCCTTTTGCGGCCAGTGGCCGTTGTGCCCTTCGGCTGAATACATTGATGTCAGAGTGATTAAAGGGACAATAGAGTAATGAGTACCAGGCAGTTAGCAAGTTTGGAAGGCTACTAATGACCATCAGCAGCATCAGAGCTTGGAGAAGCCTAGTTACCATGACTAAATGGTCACATGGAATTTGACTGCGGTCATGATTCGTGACTGCCAGTGTGGCGGTAATACGGTCACCGTAACAGCCCTAGATCCACGCACCACTACTACACACAATACCGCATAATGTCAAAGTGGAATTATGTTTTTAGACATTTTTACTAATTAATTAAAAATGAAAAGATGAAATGTCTTGAGTCAATAAGTATTCAACCCCTTTGTTATGGCAAGCCTAAATAAGTAGTAAAAAGGAGTCAACATTTGCTTAACAAGTCACATAATAAATTGCATGGACTCAATCTGTGTGCAATAATAGTGTTTAACATGATTTTTGAATGACTACCTCATGTCTATACCCCACACATAGTTATCTGTAAGGTCCCTCAGTCGAGCAGTGAATTTCAAACACAGATTAAATCACAAAGACCAGGGAGGTTTTCCAATGCCTCTTAAAGAAGGGCACCTATTGGTAGATGGGTAAAAAAAAGCAGACATTGAATATCCCTTTGAGCATGGTGAAGTTATTAATTACACTTTTGATGGTGTATCAATACACTCAGTCACTACAAAGATACAGGCATCCTTCCTAACTCAATTGCCAGAGAGGAAGGAAACCACTCAGGGATTTCACCATGAAGCCAATGTTGACTTCAAAACAGTTACAGAGTTTAATGGCTGTAAAAGGAGAAAACTGAGGATGGATCAACAACATTGTAGTTACTCCACAACACTAACCAAAATGATAGAGTGAAAAGAAGGAAGCCTGTACAGAATAACAAATATTCCAAAACACGCATCCTGATTGCAATAAGGCATTAAAGTAAAACTGCAAAAAAATGTGGCAATTAAATTAACTTTACAGTATGTCCTGAATGCAAAGTCTTATGTTTGGGGCAAATCCAACACAACACACCACTGAGTACGACTCTTCATATTTTCAATCATGGTGGTGGCTGCATCATGTTATGGGAATGCTTGTCATTGTCAAGGACTAGGGAGTTTTTTGGGGGGGATAAAAAGAAACAGACTAGAGCTAAGCACAGGCAATATCTTAGAGGAAAACCTGGTTCAGTCTGCTTTCCAACAGACACTTGGAGACAAATTCACCTTTCAACGGGACAATAACCTGGAGTTGCTTACCAAGATGACATTGAATATTCGTAAGTGGCCTAGTTACAGTTAAAGACTTACAGTGGCTTGAAAATATATGGCAAGACTTGAAAATGCCTATTTTAGCAATAATCAAAAATCAACTTGACAGAGCTTGAAGAATTTTACCCAGAAACACTCACAGCTGTAATCGTGATTCTAACATGTATTGAAATTAGTGTTTCATTTTTCATTATTTGTTTTGACAAATGTTAGAATTTTTCTTCCACTTTGACATTACAAAGTATTTTGTGTAGATCGCTGACAAAAAAGGACAATGAAGTACATTTTTATCCCACCTTGTAACACAACAAAATGTGGAAAAAGTCAAGGGGTGTGAAAACGTTCTGAAGGCACTGTACACACACTCACACAGACACACACACACGCCCACACAAACACATGTTTTTCAAAGCGTGTATGGGTTAAGGTGTTTGAGATTTTGAGTTCAGTTTTTTTGGAAACAGAGAGAGTGAAAGTGAGAGAAGCAGGGGATAGGATAAGGAGGGGAGAGGAGGACACACTGTGTTCAGTAGAGCATGTATAAGAGTGTGTTGACGTGTCCCTTTAGTCGGGGAACACCATGGCAGCTCCAGGACTGTCAGGCACTACTCCTCAGAGACCCATACTGTCACCCGTTCCTCTCCTCCACCTCTCTTGTTCCTCTACCCCAAACCGCCTTCCCTTTCTCTACCCACTCTTTCCTTCCTCTTGTCTATCCTCTCACCTCTCCTTCTCTCCTATCCCCCCACCCTCCTTTATCAACTCCTCTCCTCTCTCCACGAGCATACCAGACAAGCTAAATTACTTCTATGCTCGCTTTGAGGCAAGTAACACTGAAACATGCATGAGAGCATCAGCTGTTCCAGACGACTGTGTGATCACGCTCTCTGTAGCCGATGTGAGTAAGACCTTTAAACAGGCCGCAGGGCCAGACGGATTACCAGGATGTGTACTCCAGGCACACGCTGACCAACTGGCAAGTGTCTTCACTGACATTTTCAACCTCTCCCTGTCTGAGACAGTAATACCAACATGTTTCAAGCAGACCACCATAGTCCCTGTGCCCAAGAACACTAAGGTAACCTGCCTAAATGACTACCGACCCGTAGCACTCACGTCTGTAGCCATGAAGTGCTTTGAAAGGCTGGTCATGGCTCACATCAACATCATTATCCCAGAAACCCTAGACCCACTCCAATTTGCATACCGCCCCAACAGATCTACAGATGATGCAATCTCTATTGCGCTCCACACTGCCCTTTTCCACCTGGACAAAAGGAACACCTACGTGAGAATGCTATTCATTGACCACAGCTCAGCGTTCAACACCATAGTGCCCTCAAAGCTCATCACTAAGCTAAGGAACCTGGAACTAAACACCTTCCTCTGCAACTGGATCCTGGACTTCCTGACGGGCCGTTCCCAGGTGGTAAGGGTAGGTAACAACACATCCGCCACGCTGATCCTCAACACGGGGGACCCTCAAGGGGTGCGTACTCAGTCCCCTCCTGTACTCCCTGTTCCCTCATGACTGCATGGCCAGGTACAACTCTAACACCATCATTAAGTTTGCAGATGACACAACAGTGGTAGGCCTGATCACTGACAACGACGAGACAGCCTATAGGGAGGAGGTCAGAGACCTGGCCGTGTGGTGCCAGGACAACGACAGGTTGTAGTGGAGCAGGTTGAGAGCTTCAAGAACAAACGAATATGGTCCAAGCACACCAAGACAGTTGTGAAGAGGGCACGACAAAACTATTCCCCCTAAGGAGACTGAAAGGATTTGGCATGGGTCCTCAGATCCTCAAAAGGTTATACAGCTGCACCATCGAGAGCATTCTGACTGGTTGCATCACTGACTGGTATGGCAACTGCTCAGCCTCCGACCGCAAGGTCCAGTACATCACTGGGGCAAAGCTTCCTGCCATCCAGGACCTCTATACCAGGCGGTGTCAGAGGAAGGCCCTAAAAATTGTCAAAGACTACAGCACAGCGCCAAGTCTAGGTCCAAGAGGCTTCTAAAAGCTTCTACCCCCAAGCCATAAGACTCCTGAACATCTAATCAAATGTCTACCCAGACTATTTGCATTGCCCTCCCCCCCCCCCCCCCCCTCCACTTTTACGCTGCTGCTACTCTCTGTTTATTATCTATGCATAGTCACTTTAATAACTCTACCTACATGTACATATTACCTCAATTACCTCAACTAACCGGTACCCCCGCACCTTGACTCAGTAACAGTACCCCCTGCAATTGTTATTTTACTGCTGCTCTTTAATTATTTGTTACCTTTCATTCTTATTTTTGTAGGTATTCTTTCTTAAAACTGCATTATTGGTTAAGGGCTTGTAAGCATTTCACTGTAAGGTCTACACCTGTTGTATTCAGCGCATGTGACAAATACAATTTGATTTGATTTGATTTATCCTCTATTCCCCTTCTGTCTTTGTCGCTCCCTCTCATCTCCCCCTCTCCTCTCCTCTCCTCCTCCCTTTCCTCTCAGCACTGTTGAGACAGGATGTCTGTACATGCCCAACACTGATCTTAACAGACATCTGTTCCGCCCCTCACTATGAGACAGGAAGAGACAGGATTGAGAAAATGCTACAAAACTCAAGAGTGAATTATGCAAGCTCTAGAGCAGAAACAAAATGGAGGATGTCAACAGCAAAACAAAAACCCATGAAATAGCACAGTATCTTACAAATACTTTAACCCCATGCTGAAGAGGCCTCCTAAATAAGAGTCAGATAGTGATTCACATCCTTTCTCCTTCACACCTGCAGTTACTGAAGCCACCAGGTGTGTATGAAGCCTAGAGGTGACTAAGAGGCTCTTTGATAGCTATGTCCATTCCACCACAAGCCCTTGTGACAGTGTGACGAGGCGAAGTGGATGGTGTTGACACTCACAGTTCGATGGCTTTGTTCCACATAATGACGTAGCCTGAGAGTGTGAAGGACTCCACGTTGACGATGTGGATGTTTCCTTTCTCTGTGCCGATGTACAGCCATTTACTCTGGAAGGGCAGGTGGACGAACGTGATCCTGGAAGACAGGGAGAGAAAAGAGAGAGTTTATGTAGGAGTTAAGAGACACAGGGAAATAGAGACACAGAGAGGTAGTAAAAGTAGTAGCATTAGACAAAGAGAGAGAAAAGAGAAAGGTATTGCTGGTGATATCCTATTTGCATTTTACAACACAGAAACTGTGCAGTTTAAGACTTGTTTTCTACAGTGAGCTTAATAATACTGAGCTGAGACCAAGGTGACGGTGGAGGTGTTTAAAACTCTATTGGGCACCTAATTACCGGACTGATACGAGAGAAGAGGACTGGACCAGAACACGTTACCCTTCCTTCCCTACTCTCCGTTTCATCTTCATTCTTTCATCAATTTGTCCAATACTTCCACTTGTCCTTCAACCATCAATCAATCCATCCATCCATCCATCCATCCATCCATCCATCCATCCATCCATCCATCCATCCATCCATCCATCCATCCATCCATCCATCCATCCATCTAGGTGAAGTTTAATGAATGGTCAAAAGCCTTTGAAAGCTACATCAGTCTCTACCTGAGTCAGCTTCTACCCCCAAGCCATAAGACTCCTAAATACTTATGACCGCTAAATAGTTAATCAATGTTTACCCGGACTATCTGCACTGAACCTATCTTGCACTGACTCTATACACAATCACAAGACTACACACTACTATATACATATTCACACACACTGCACTGACACTCTCACACAAAACCCACACGCATTCACATATACTACATACACACACGCACACATAACACAGACACGCATACCGACAACACAAACCCACATACACACACATGCACACACATACCAACACAACACAAACACACATACACACACACACTTTTACACTCATCATATGCTGCTGCTACTTCTTTATTTTACTATCCTGATGCCTAGTCACTTTATCCTGCCTTCATGTACCTCATACCCCTGCACATTGATCTGGTACTGGTACTCCCTGTATATAGCTCCATTCTTGTGTATTGTATTCCTTTTTTAACTCTGCAAAGTTTCACCCGTTGTATTCGGCGCATGTGACAAATACAATTTCATTAGATTTTACCTATAACCCAATGGTCATCTAACCCTACTAGTTATTTTGACCTGGAATCAGCACTATCTTTATAACAAGCCCTTCTCAAGTCCTCCTAATGGTGCATGAATAAAACAGGACCAACGTAGGTCGAACCGGTCATCCAACCAGGTCTGATATACCTGAACCAAGCACTTCTGACCAGAACCACACTCTCTCAGGGAAGGAGGGAGAAAAAAGAGGAGAGAAATGAAGAGGGGGAGGGAGGAAGAAGACTAGCGTAATTGTAGAGTTAGCTGAGTGTAGCCAATCCAAGTAGCTAGGTAGCTAGCTCACTTTTGTATGCAAGTCAATGAGAACAAGATGGCTTTTTTTTATTTTTTTTTATTTTTTACAAACGAGGACTCATATTGAGTGTATTTACATATGTGCATATGAACCACGCTCATGATATGTATTTTAGAAAGTTACTTTTTATGACATTTGTATTTAATTGTTAACCGCTAGCTATCTTAGTGATAGGCGATAGCTAGCCTTGCATTTCGTCTTAGCTAGCTATTTATGGATTCTGTTATTGTTAGCTGTCTATTGGTTTTTGTTACATTTAATACACATGCCTAAAATGGATTTTAATGTATTTGAAAATGAGTGAATGTGTTTGCTATTGGAATGAATGTAAGCAAATACTTTTACATAATCTATACAGCTAAAAACGACAGTTGACATTGAGGTTAAAGAAACTATGCTTTGTCAATTTACCAGATTTTGCTAACCATTACTTTGGACAAAATCAGACGAAAATATTATTGTAACACTTTCTATATAAAAATCTAAAATAACAGCTCAATTTGAGCAAATTCTGAATTTGTGATTAATCGTGATTAATCACAGCAAATCCTGCGATTCACTCGATTAAATATTTAAACGTTTGACAGCCCTATTTTGAATTGAACAGTCAATATGCTGAGATTGAGAGAAATTGATAATACATTTAGTTGGAAGAGAAACCCAGTGTTATTCCTCTTGGTCTAATGTTCAAGACATTGGCTGCTCCCATGGGAGACCCAGGTTCTAATCCCGCCGGTTATAAAAGCACACGTGAAATGTAGAATATCACATGTGAAATGTTGGGAAACCATGTGTGAAAAATGTCAGAAACAAATAACATCTTCTTCACTTGACATTTGTTCACGTGATTTGTCCCCGAGTTCTGCTCTGTTGGCTACAGAGATGGGTATAAGAGCCCCTAAAGCAATCCTGTCCCATAGGCTCTGCTCATCCCTGTCTTTCCCTGACTAGTCCCCAATGACGTATGACACACAACTCAAGAACACATCATCATCTGGTTCTGTGGACTGGACACACACATGCACGCACCCATACACACACCTCTCACACATGCACACAGCTGTACACACAGCTCTCCCTCTCCCTTTCCTCCTCTCTCTCTCTTCCTGTGTCCATCTTTCGGATTCTCCTCCCTCTCCTTTTTCCCCAAACCCAATCCCCCTCCTCCCCTTCTCTCCTTCTCTTTCTCTATGTGTTTTTCTCCCTCAGTCTGTCTCTCAGTATCTTTCTGGCTGAAAGGCAATAGTGAGAAGCAGTGCATACTGTCAGACTGTACACACACACACACACACACAAGCACACACACACATATACCTGAGTAGAGCTGGTGCCTGTCTCTGCTCCACTGCTCTGCAGTACCATGAATATATTCATGGAGTTCAGGAGATGAGTCAGGCTGCTTGACATGCATCACATACACACACAAACACACAATCACAAAGCATGAGAACTCTCGCGCACACCAATATACTTACATACCAAAACGCAATCGCTCATTCATGCATACACACTTGTTCACACACACACAACAGATTCACACATGCATATCTAGTCATGACAGCTAGTGGCGTTATCATATTGCCAGTAGGTGGGAGGTAATTGATTTCATGTGTTGTGCCATAGACCCATCTGCACTATCATATGTGTGTGTGTGATGTTTTTGCATACATAGCATACTGTATGTGTGTGTATGTGTGTGTGTGTACGTGTGTGTGAGTGTGTGTGTGTGTGTGTACGTGCGTGCGTACGTGTGTGTGAGATAACTAATCAAGTATTCCCCTGGCACACACTTAGCGCCCATAGGAGACATCCTCAGGGTTGATTGGAAAGGAAAAGTAAGGAACATAATTGCACATGAGTTTGTCTAAGTGCTTTTACATCTCACAAGAGCCTATCATATCTATAAAAGAAGATGCTTCTCCTAGAATTTCTCAGAATTTCTCCCCTATGTGAAAGCTAGGTGAATTGCAACAGCACTAGGCTGCATTCAAAACAAATCTCCCCCCTCCCCATTTCCCCGTAACATGGCGGAGACTTTCGGCTTTGGTCCACCAGCTTCAAACAGCTGTAAAATCAATATATTTTGTTTAAAAATATATATATTTCACACCAATTTAGATGGTACATTGATTCCCTTCACTATTCAGTGCTTGTTTTCTCACATAAAATGAAATTGAGCAAACAGTGTAGAATTATAGCAACCAGGAAATTACAGAGCGATTTCTACTAGATAACACAGACACAAAGTCAAAACAGCTTTCCCATTTTGACAACAGATGCCACTCCGGCAGGAGGAATCAATAGGCGAGTATCACAGCCAATCACAACACTGTGGGTAAGTAATACTGTGAAACACCATCATTCCACTATTAATGCAGTTATATTATGGACATTTTCAGAAATTATAATGCAAAAATGCAAAAAAATCCTATGTGGTCACAACACATGTAACAAGCATAGAGGCTGCATGCCGAACACATTTCCTCAGCAATGATAATCTACAGTACCAAGCTGATAGATTTGCTATTAACTATATAAAAAAAGATGAAACATGATCTGATCTGACACATTCTATGGTTGAACATAAATGTGTATTACTCCCTGTGTCACTGATTACCTACTGTATGATGTCATTTCCTGTGATGAAACAAAGGTAGGGGAATCAGTTTTGATTATTATTTTATTTTTTCATAATGGCAAAAACTTAACTTAAACTTAAATTGGTTAAAATTGTGATATATTACTAAATATATTTCTAAATAGTTCTAATTGATTACATTTTGTTTGCAAAAGCAATGTCCCCTTGGTGTGACACAATTCTGTGATTAGGAGGGTTCTCTTGCAATGAGGAAGTACAGAAGACATTGCCGTAGCACATGACAGTTATTTGCATTAGGCCTATTTGTATCCTGTTGCAATTTTTATATTTTTAAGTGGTTCTGAGTGCAATTATTACATATTCATTCTCCCACGCCTGGTTTCTCATTCTCGGGCAGGTGATCATTGATTACTCTGGCGACCTCTGGGTCTGTCTCTGCCACCTGGGGAGGGTCTGGTTCTTTTACCTGGCCCTAGTCAATCAATCAATCAAATGTATTTATAGAGCCCTTGTCACAAAGTGCTTATACAGAAACCGAGCCTAAAACCCCAGAGAGCAAGCAATGCAGATGTAGAGGCTTGTTGGCTAGGAAAAACTCCCTAGAAAGGCAGGAACCTAGTGATGGTGCAGGCAGCTAATGGGGACTGGATGTGGTGCTCCCATTCCTGGTCTCACTCCCTGCATTAGACCTCTCTGTCTGTCCTATCAGTTTCTCTCATCCTGACCGATTGGCATACGTGATCCACCTTGGGAGGGCCCCATCAGTGGTGCCTCTTTTGGAGACTGTTCACTCTGCCTCCAATACGACCGGCCAGTCTCACTTCGAGCAAGAACCAGTCAACCCATATGTCTCAGTGGTCAGTTTCTCAAACCCCGTCGTTGGCTAAGTTGTGTGGTATACTCCAAAAACCCTCCAAAGGAACACCTCTTGAGCGGCACCTTGTCTCCCGGCTGTGGATAGGTTGTGGCCTCCCACTGGGTGCGCACGAGTGTGCATGGGTATCCTCCATCACTGGAGGACTGTGCCCCTGTGCCTCGCTGCATGCCCAGGTAAACCTCAATGTTGTGGGGGGCTACCTGGTTGATCCTACCAGTAGCATATTCTTGTCCCAAAGATTAAGCCATGCAAGTCTTAGTACACACGGTCGATACAGTGAAACTGTGAATGGCTCATTAAATCAGGTATGGCTCCAACGTTACTTGGATAACTGTGGCAATTCCTGACCTTCAGGATGCGTGTATTTATCAGACCAAAAACCCATGCGTGGTGCTCTCGGGCGCCCCGGCCGCTTTTGGTGACGCTTCGTGGTTCTGACGTCTAATTTGCCTGCCCTATCAACTTTCAATGGTACTTTCTGTGCCTACCATGGTGACGGAGAGGGAGCCTAAGAATTGGCTGCCAAATCCAAGGAAGGCAGCAGGCCCGCAAATTATCCACTCCCGACTCGGGGAGGTAGTGACGAAAAATAACAATACAAAATGCTTTTGAGTCCCTGTCTTTGGAATGAGTACACTTTAAATCCCTTTCATGAGGATCCATTATTGGTGTTTAGAACTGGTGGTTGGAAGCCTTTTCACAGTGGTAAGAAACTTCTGAAAGTGTCATTATTTATGTTTGATTAACCGTACAATCTGACTGCCTATTGTGTATTGTCCATCAGTGTGACATAATGTCCTACGGTGTGACACTGATAAATGAAAGGAAAAAAAACGTGTTGTCTTGGACAAAATGTACAAATAATTGTTAGCATGAGGCAGGTAACATTATCATAATACATAAGTAAACTTGCTTTTTGTCTAGGTTTAGTAACATTACTGTGAATCTTACCCAAAATGTAATGGCGAGACACTTGGGTATCATCATTGTACAAGGAAATTGTGTTTTTCAATTAAAATGCCAGAATATGAATATGAAAGATAGAAGTAACTACTACTGAGTAAAAATATTTTTCTTGCCTATTTGGGAATCATTCAACCTTTATAGTAACATTAATTATAATGTCCCAACAGAGGACAAATTCAAAGCACTAATGCATTAAATAGTTCATTAAATTGGATATAAACTTAACATTTAAGGTGGCCATATACGTTTATTACTTAGACATAGTTTATTGCAACTACAGTACATTCGGAAAGTATTCAGACTCCTTAACTTTTTCCACATTTTGTTATGTTACAGCCTTATTTGTTTCCCCCTCATCAATCTACACACAATACTCCATAATGGCAAAGCAAAAACAGTTTATTAGTTTTTTGTGTGCAAATTTAAAAATAAATACATATTGAAATATTACATTTACATAAGTATTCAGACCCTTTACTGAGTACTTTGTTGAATCACCTTTGGCAGCGATTACAGCCTCAAGTCTTCTTGGGTATGAAGCTACAAGCTTGGCACACCTGTATTTGAGGAGTTTCTCCCATTCTTCTCTGCAGATCCTCTCAAGCTCTGTCAGGTTGGATGGGGAGCGTCGCTGAACAACTATTTTCAGGTCTCTCCAGAGATGTTAGATCGGGTTCACGTCCGGGCTCTGGCAGGGCACTCAAGGACATTCAGACACTTGTCCCGAAGCCACTCCTGCGTTGTCTTGGCTGTGTGCTTAGGGTCGTTGTCCTGTTGGAAGTTGAACCTTCACCCCAGTCTGAGGTCCTGAGTGCTCTGGAGAAAGTTTTCATCAAGGATCTCTCTGTACTTTTCTCCGATCATCTTTCCCTCGAACCTGACTAGTCTCCCAGTCCCTGCCGCTGAAAAACCTCCCCACAGCATGATGCTGCCACCTCCATGCTTCACCGTAGGGATGGTGCCAGGTTTCCTCCAGACGTGATGCTTGGCATTCAGGCCAAAGAGTTCAATCTTGGTTTTATCAGACCAGAGAATCTTGTTTCTCATGGTCTGAGAGTCCTTTAGTTGCCTTTTGGCAAAGTCCAAGCGGGCTGTCATGTGCCTTTTACTGAGGAGTGGCTTCCGTCTCTGAGGAGGCCCTTCTCCCCCGATTGCTCAGTTTGGCCGGGCAGCTAGTTGGTGGTTCCAAACTTCTTCCATTTAAGAATGATGGAGGCCACTGTGTTCTTGGGGACCTTCAATGCTGCAGACATATTTTGGTACCCTTCCCCACATCTGTGCCTCGACACAATCCTGCCTCGGAGCTCTACGGACAATTAGATATGTTTTTTTACTTTAAAGCTGGAATCCTTAATAGTGAAACAGCCACGTCCGTTTGTGATATTACAACAACAAAGAAGTTACTGCATATAATGAACACTGTTTTTTCCCCTCGGAGCACGATATGTACTGCATTTCCTCAGCTCGGCAACAAAAACAATAACAACGGTGGTGGTGCGGCCAGTGGCGCTGTTTCGCCCTACTGCGGATTCATCTTTAATTTTAGAATGTTTAAAAAAAAAAATACTTTTGATTTGGCCAAATGGCAACTACCCCAATACACATACAAAAAAAGATCTGTGTCCCCAGTCCTCCTTTTATATAACTCACTCAGCCCAGCGTCCCTCACTTCATCTCCTCCTCCTGTGAAAGAAGGGGTGAAAATAGTAATGAAATGAGAGGCAACGTTATAGCCACTTGACAGAGCTCCAGTGTGTAAGTGAAGTGTGTGAGTGGTGGGAGTGTGCACACAGTGTGTGTGTGTGTGGGCTGTGTTATTAAAAAGTAGCTGGCCAATTAAGTCCTCTGTCCCCACTCTCTTTAAAAGCTTACCCTTTAATTGGCTGTGCTGTCAGATCAGCGTTGACTTGGAGCCTAAATAAGAGTTCTGGGTAGAGAACTAACCGGCCCAGCACACACAGAACCAGTCCCAGACCAAACACATGTGGTTCTCCACTCCCTTATAGTAACCCAGTGCAACAGATTTTTAATGAACTATGTTGTGGATTTGTTCCCCCAGTATGCAGTATATATTGTGGTTGGGGTTCTGTTTGTGGAGACTGTATCAAATCAGCTTCATCTAACTCGGCCAGTAAAAAAAAAAAAAAAACGCTGAAAGCCTGCATCTGCAGCCAGGAGGCGACAGAGTCCCCACAGCCACAATGACTAGGCAAAACTCTTCTCCTCACCTCTCTTCTCCTCTCCTTTCATCTCCTCTCATCCCCTCTCATCTCCTCTCCAATCCTCTCTTTTCCTTTTGTTTCCTTTCCTCTCCACTCCTTTCCTGTTCTCTTATTTTCTCTCCTCCCCTCCTCTTCTTTCCTCCAGCCCCTCTCACCAACCCACTGACTCAGCCACTACTCTGTGAATGGAACACAGTGTTCCAACAAGACTTTCTCTGTCCTCATCTCCACTTATCTGATGGGACTGGATCAGTTATAGTTGTGGATAGGAGGGATTTCTGCAACACAAACTATTTTCTGATCAGCGTGGTGAAGGAGAGGAGACAAGGAGATGGCGAAGGAAATGACAAGGAAGGGGGAGCACACGGTTGAGAGTTTGGGGACATGATCTTTCTCTAATCATGAAGAGTAGTTTGTCGTAGTTCAACATTGGGTGAGGCTAAGCTGATCTTAGATCTGTGGAAACCAAAAACGTTGCTACTACCTGGAGTGTTATTATCCGTGACTGTGTCCCTCAGCCAAGCAGGCTCCACTTTACTAATGTTTTTCACCCCAAAACCCTACAGAGGTCAACAACATAAAGTAACCTCTTTAGTCACTGCTATGGCTGTCTTCATACGCCCTACACACATTCTGTTATGATGTTGCTTCAAAATTGTTACTTCAACACCATTTATCAGTGTCACTTAGAGGTGTGATAAGTAGACTCGGTCGGCTGTGGCTGTTTGAAAAACATCCCAAGCCGTGTGAGAGCATTTCAGTCACACAGAATATCAAGGAAGGGAGGGGATAATCATGTGGGTTCAGTGTACAGGACTGTTGAGTTCACTCCTGTTGCTCAGGGAGGCAGGCAGGCTGTGTTCGAGAGCCACACTCACTAAATGTCACACACAGTCACAGACTCGGCAGGAACACATTCAGCCTATAAAGACGCTGCTGGGCACCTGTCCGTCACATCAGCAGCGTTAGCTCTAACGATTAACCCCTTCCCCTATAAGGCTGAGGGATCATGGAAGGAACACCATTATTTGCTCTGATAGTTAAGCCTTGCGTCTGTCATTGGAGCAGAAAGTTGACCCCTCCCACTTGAAGTGAGGTGATTCTGCACTCCAGTAACTTGCTATTTGACTTCAAACTTATTGAGTCAAAATGTAGTAAAATAAAAAAACTACTGATGCTTTCTAATAATTTTATGAATGACCAATTATACTAAGATTACATAATTCAGCATTGTGTCACCTAACAGCTTGTAAATACTCAAAGAACAGTGTGTGTGTGTGTGTGTGTGTGTGTGTGTGTGTGTGTGTGTGTGTGTGTGTGTGTGTGTGTGAGTGTGTGTGTGTGTGTGTGTGTGAGTGTGTGTGTGTGTGGTCACATCTGCAGTAGGCTGGGTAGGAGCGATTGATCGGAATAATGTAGTTGCTGGGTTGGAAAGAAGGAGAGGGGGAGGAGGATAAAAGAGGGACATCAGGTGCACTTGCCACCTTTATCCTGGGGCGGGACAGGACTGACAGATACCCTTTATACATAAGCCTTAGTTTATATAGAGAAGAACGATTGCCAGTGAACAGACAGGAGCACGCGACACGCTACTAAACACACTACTAAACACAAGACCTCTTCCATTCCTGTCATTATTGAAAGAGATTGTAATAGGACTCCTTAATGCTAGATCCCTCACTTCATAGTCAATGAAGCCCCAAAATTGCCTACCCTGGAAGCCTGTGTTTCAGACATAAGGAAGTGGATGGCGGCAAATGTTTTACATTTAAACTCGCACAAAAAAGAAATGCTAGTTCTAGGTCCCAAGAAACAAAGAGATCTGCTGTTTGATCTGACAATTAATCTTGATGGTTGTACAGTCGTCTCAAATAAAACTGTGAAGGACCTCGACTTTACTCTGGACCCTGATCTCTCTTTTGACGAACATATCAAGAATATTTCAAGGGCAGCTTTTTTCCACCTTCGTAACACTAAATACAGCTGCTAGAATCTTGACTAGAACAAAAATATTTCATCATATTACACCAGTGCTATTACATTGGCTTCCTGTTAAGGCTAGGGCTGATTTCAAGGTTTTACTGCTAATCTACAAAGCATTACATGGACTTGCTCCTACGTACCTCTCCGGTTTAGTCCTGCCATACATACCTACACGTACGCTACGGTCACAAGACGCAGGCCTCCTTATTTTCCATAGAATTTCTAAGCAAACAGCTGGAGGCAGGGCTTTCCTATAGAGCTCAATTTTTATGGAATGGTCTGCCTATCCATATGAGAGACGCAGACTCTGTCTCAACCTTAAAGTCTATACTGAAGACTCATCTCTTCAGTAGGTCATATGATTGAGTGTAGTCTGCCTGGCCGGCTCCCCTCTCTCCACTGGGATTCTCTGCCTCTGACCCTATTATGGGGGCTGAGTCACTGGCTTACTTGTGCTTTTCCATGCCGTCCCTAGGTGGCATCACATCGTGCCAGGCTTTTTTTGCTATACTCAACTTGAGTGGGTTGAGTCATTGACGTAATCTTTCTGTCCGGTCTTGCACCCCCTCAGGCTCGTGCGGTATAGGAGACATTCGTGGGCTATACTCATCCTGTCTAAGGTTAGTAAGTTGGTGGTCTGTTGATATCCCTTAAGTGGTGTGGGCTGTGCTTTGGCAAAGTGGTTGGCCCTGTCCGGGGGTATCGTCTCAGCCTCCAGTATCTATGCTGCAATAGTCTACGTGTCCTGGGGGCTAGGATCAGTCTGTCCTATAGTCTGAATTTAAGTATGCTCCCTCTAATTCTCCCATCTCTCTCCCTCTCTCTCTCCCCCATCTCTCTCTCTCTCCCTCGCTCTTGCTCTCTCTCTCCCTCGCTCCAGGGGCCTGAGCCGTAGGACCATGCCTCAGGACTACCTGGCCTGATGACTCCTGGCTGTCCCCAGTCCACCTTGTTGTGCTGCTGATCTAGTTTCTGCTGTTTTGCCTGTGGCTATGGAACCCTGACCTGTTCACCAGACGTGCTACCTTGTCGTGCTGCTGCTCCAGTTTTTCAACTGTTCTGCCTGCGGCTATTCACCGGAAGTGCCACCTTGTTCCGGATCTGCTGTTTTAGACCCTATCTCTCACTGTCTTTCTCTCACTGTCTCTCTCTCACTGTCTCTCTCTCTCTCTCTCTCTCTCTCTCTCTCTCTCTCTCTCTCTCTCTCTCTCTCTCTCTCTCTCTCTCTCTCTCTCTCTCTCTCTCTCTCTCTCTCTCTCTCTCTCTCTCTCTCTCTCTCTCTCTCTCTCTCTCTCTCTCTCTCTCTCTCTCTCTCTCTCTCTCTCTCTCTCTCTCTCTCTCTCTCTCTCTCTCTCTCTCTCTCTCTCTCTCTCTCTCTCTCTCTCTCTCTCACCTGCTGTCTCGACCTCTGAATGCTCGGCTATGAAAAGCCAACTGACATTTACTCCTGAGGTACTGACCTGTTGCACCCTCTACATCCACTGTGATTATTATTTGACCCTGCTGGTCATCTATGAACATTTGAAAATCTTGAAGAACGATCTGGCCTTAATGGCCATGTACTCTTATAATCTACACCTGGCACAGCCAGAAGAGGACTGGCCACCCCTCAGAGCCTGGTTCCTCTCTAGGTTTTTATCTAGGTTACTGCCTTTCTAAGGAGCCACCATGCTTCTACATCTGCATTGATTGCTGTTTGGGGTTTTAAGCTGGGTTTCTGTATAAGCACTATGTGACATCTGCTGATGTATGCTGCACTAAAAGCAGAAATTGAGAGGGACAGAATACGGGGGCGAGAGACAGGGAGTGAGAGACATAGAGGGAGTGAGAGACATAGAGGGAGTGAGAGACATAGAGAGAGAGAGAGAGAGAGAGGGAGAGGAACCTAGGAGGTTCCAGGTTTCTTACCTCTCTCTGTTGAACTTGAGTGAGTGGAGGATGGCGGGCCTCTTCTGCCTCAGGTTCCAGAGGTGCACGCTGTCGTCTGCCAGAGCACTCACCAGCGCCCCCTGTGGTAGGGATGGAGAAGAAAGCATTTACACACAGTTAAACAGCAGTATACAATGCACACACAAGCTTGCAATGGCGTTCTCAATCTCCTGGTGAAAGAGGCTGAATTTCAAGCAGACAGGGAAAGAGCTCCCACAGGGTCTACTGCAGCTGCTGAGTCACAAAGACACGCACACACACACACACACACACACACACACACACACACACACACACACATGCACGCACACATATCTATAGAGATACAAGAGTGTTGGAGATGTTTTGGAGTGGAGAAGAAAGGAGATAGAAAGGGGTTCGGAGGTGTAGAGAGCGAGAGAGAGACAGTGTCAGTAGAAGAGGTCTGGTGTTGGATGAGGTGTGTGTTCCTGTCCTCATCACTCACCTCGTTGATGAGAAACTGCAGCGAGATGACAGCGGCTCCACTCTCATGTTGACAGTAGCACTCAACACCTGGACGACCAAACCTGATAGACTCTCCGTCAAGGAATTAACCAATGGAGAAGAAGGTGGGAGAGATAAGAAAGGAGATAGAACCACACAATATTGACAGTTTAATCTATTCTTTATCTGTCATTATTCACTTGATATGGACAGATAGAAGTCAACAAAGAAATGTCAAGGTCACAGCCATCCAGCATACCAGCCGGCTGACCCGCAGTGAACAATGTGGAGATTCTTTGTTTGCTATAGGTTTCAGTACTTACATGGGCTTTTGGAGCCTATGTCTTGCTCTGCTTTTCTGTCATGACCAAGCATTGGACAGGTGAGAGCCATTCGACAGTCCACCCACAGTAAACACCAAAGTACATTTCAGTTGTTTATCTACACTATGTATACAAAAGTATGTGGACACCTCTTCAAATTAGTGGATTCGGCTATTTCAGCCACACCCGTTGCTGACAGGTTTATAAAATCGAGCATACAGACATGCAATCTCTTTTGACAAACATTGGCAGTATGATGGCCTTCCTGAAGAGCTCAGTGACTTTCAACAGCCTATGTCTTGCTCTGCTTTTCTGTCATGACCAAGCGTTGGACAGGTGAGCACCATTCGACATTCAACATGGCACCTTCAAAGGATGCCACCTTTCCAACAATTCAGTTCATAAAATGTCTGCCCTGCTAGAGCTGCCCCGGGTCAACTGTAAGTGCTGTTATTGTGAAGTGGAAACGTCTAGGAGCAACAACGGCTCAGCCGTGACGTGGTAGGCCACACAAGCTCACAGAGCTAAAAATCGTCTGTCCTCGGTTGCAACATTCATTACCGAGTTCCAAACTGCCTCTGGAAGCAACGTCAGCACAATAACTGTTCGTCGGGAGCTTCATAAAATGGGTTTCCATGGCCGAGCAGCCGTACACAAGCCTAAGATCACCAGGCGCAACGCCAAGCGTAGGCTGGAGTGGTGTAAAGCTCGCCGCCATTGGACTCTGGAGCAGTGGAAACGCGTTCTCTGGAGTGATGAGTCATGCTTCACCATCTGGCAGTCCAATGGACTAATCTGGGTTTGGCGGATGCCAGGAGAACCCTACCTGCCCGAATGCATAGTGCCAACTGTAAAGTTTGGTGGAGGAGGAATAATGGTCTGGGGCTGTTTTTCATGGTTCGGGCTAGGCCCTTTAGTTCCAGTGAAGAGAAATCTTAACGCTACAGCATATAATGACATTGTAGACGATTCTGTGCTTCCAACTTTGTGGCAACAGTTTGGGGAAGGCCCTTTCTTGTTTCAGTATGACAATGCCCCTGTGCGCAAAGCCATGTCCATACAGAAAATGGTTTGTCGAGATCGGTGTGGAAGAACTTGACTGACCTGCACAGAGTCCTGACCTCAACCCCATCGAACACCTTTGGGATGAATTGGAACGCCGACTGTGAGCCAGGCCTAATCACCCAACATCAGTCCCCGACCTCACTAATGCTCTTGTGGCTGAATGGAAGCAAGTCCCCACAGCAATGTTCCAACTTCTAGCGGAAAGCCTTCCCAGAAAAGTGGAGGCTGTTATAGCAGCAAAGGAGGGACCAACTCCATATTAATGCCCATGATTTTGGAATGAGATATTCGACGAGCAGGTGTCCACATACTTTTGGTCACAGAGATAAGACACAATTATACATTTACTTAAAAATAAACAAATATACACTCAGTGGCCCGTTCATGAAAATGGTTAGCTCCTACAGACAGTGAGTCATGTAGCCGTGGCTTGCTATATAAAGCAGGCAGACAGGCATCGAGGCATTCAGCTACTGTTCGATTGAATGTTGGAATGGGCTAAACGAGTGACCTAAGCGACTTTGAGCGTGGTATGATTGTCGTGCCAGACGTGCCGGTTCCAGTATCTCAGAAACGGCCGGCCTCCTGGGTTTTTCACGCACGACAGTGTCTAGGGTCTACCGAGAACGATGTGACAAACAAAAAACATCCAGTCAGCGGCAGTCCTGCGGGCAAAAAACAGCTTGTTGATGAGAGGTTGAAGGAGAATGACAAGAATCGTGCAAGCTAACAGGCAGGCCACAAACAGGCAAATAACAGCATAGTACAACAGTGGTGTGCAGAACGGCATCTCGGAACGCACAACTCATCAGTCCTTGTCACAGATACCGGATTCCACTCCTATCAGCTAAAAACAAGAAGAACCGGCTCCAGTGGGCACGCAATCACCAACCCTGGACAATTGAGGAGTGGAAAAACATCTCTTGGTACAACGAATCTTGGTTCCTGTTGCGTAATGCTGATGTCAGAGTCAGGATTTGGCGTAAGCTGCATGAGTCCATGGCCCCAGCCTGCCTGGTGTCAACGGTACAGGCTGGTGGCGGTGGTGTGGGGAAGGTTTTCCTGGCACACGTTAGGTCCCTTGATACCAATTGAGCAACGTTTCCATGCGCTGAAGAATTCAGGCTGTTCTGGAGGAAAAGGGGAGTACGACCCGGTAGTAGATGGGTGTACCTAATAAGCTGGGCACTGAGTGTATAAATAAATGGCAGAGGAAGATCATCTGGAGCTGCAGAGAATCAAACAACACAACATAATTACATATTGCTCCAACCTTAATCCTGAGGTCACAACAGCAGAGAGAGAGAGAGAGAGAGAGGAGAGAGAGAGAGAGAGAGAGAGAGAGAGAGAGAGAGAGAGAGGGAGAGAGAGAGAGAGAGAGAGAGAGAGAGAGAGAGGAGAGAGAGAGAGAGAGAGGGAGAGGAGAGAGAGAGAGAGAGAGAGAGAGAGAGGGGAGAGGGAAGAGAGAGAGAGAGGAGAGAGAGAGAGAGAGAGAGAGAGAGAGAGAGAGAGAGAGAGAGAGAGAGAGAGGAAATAATGAAGAGTGGGGGAGAAGAGAAAGAGGGGGAGAGAGAGGGGGAGAGAGTGCTCTCACACACATTCTCGAACGAGAGAGAGTGGGACCCCCCCGCAGTGTAGTCGGAAGAATGATCTAGATGCTTTAGTCAAAGATGGGAACTGGAAGTGACTTAAATTGAAAACTCATTCCAGAGGTTGCCTGGCAACGAAATCTTTCGGGCCCGAAAAAAAATGCAGGACTTATGGTTTTAAACTGTTCTCTTCGCCTTTCTCTAAAAAGGCAGGCAGGCGTCCAAAAAGCATATTATCGAAAAGCACACAGACAGACTGCCTCGGGAAAACAGTTGGCCTGTACAATGACATGAAACCATGGTATACAGTATATAGCATTTAGCAGACACTTTTATCCAACGTGCATACATTTTATGTATGGGTGGTCCCGTGAATATAGTGAACATTTATCAGACTGAACTCTCATCTTAAATAAACAATTATTGACAATATGCTGAATGTTTCAGGTCTGAGAAAGGTAAATGCTGTCCTCCAAAAGCATCTAAAGAGTATGCCCTCGGAATGTGCCATTTATCTTTTGGGGGGTTGTGCTCCTGTCTCAAAATAAGGACAAAACCATATACAGATAGTATTGGAGTATCAAATCATTGTCTATAAAATATAAACCTTAATGGCATGCCTCATGGCATCACAAGGACTATTCTCTGTTTGATTAAAGACAAAGCCCAAGATGTTTAGCCTGGGATGACCCCTATGACACTTGAGGTTGAACTAGTACCTAAACTCCAGGCACATGATCCTTTGTGTTATCTTTCCACAGTATGACACTGTCCCTGTCACCACCAATGCCACTCACATAATGGACAGATTGACTGGAGTGAAGAATAGAGGGAGACAGTAGAGAGAGAAAGAAAGAGGAAGGGAGAGAGGGAAGGAAGGAAAACCGGGCCAATTCCTCATCTTGTCAAGGCAGATGAAACTTTAAAAATCTATTTCGGCCCCTCAAAGTCAACTTATCTGCTTTTTCATGGGTGCTCATAGTCCCCACGCTTAGTGTTGGAAGCCGGAAGGGACTCTTCTCTTTGCATCAAACAAAGTGAACTTGTCAGGAGAGCTACAACTAGGGACGCTTATGGAGACAATACAACCCAGGGATAGCACTTGGTTGGTCCTTGTGGATGTAATCAAATTGCTGTGAGTGGACTCTTCACCTGACAGAACCTGTTTTGTACACATTGCACTACAGGGAGTGACAGTGTGCGTGTGTGTGTGTGTGTGTGTGTGTGTGTGTGTGTGTGTGTGTGTGTGTGTGTGTGTGTGTGTGTGTGAGGCTATGCCAATGGTTAGTGATAGACTGATCGAGAAAGACTGAGCAAAGGGAGGGAGAGAATGAGGAAAAGAGGGAGAGTATGAGAGTACCAAATAGAAAGATCTAGAGAGGGAAATGGAAAAACAGCGAGAGAGCGAGAACAGAGTAGGAGAATGAAAGCCAGAGAGAGATAAAACGAGAGAGGGATAGCGAGAGACAGATAGAAAAATGATAGAGAGAGCCAGCAGAAGAAAGAACGAGAAAAAGAGAAAGGCCGCCAGTGAGAGAAGGAAAAAAGGCTGTGAGTGTGGATGTCTGTGACGTCGGGCCAAGACTGACGTCAAACATGCCCAGTCATACATCACCCTGCCAGGGAGGGGTCGGGACAGAGTCTGCTGGTCTGCTGCCTGCTCCCACAGCTCAGAGAGACAAAGATGGAGAGAGAGAGGGAGGCAGGGAGATAGAGGCAAGGAGGCAAAGAGAGAGAGAGAGAGAGAGAGAGAGAGAGAGAGAGAGAAGAGAGAGAGAGAGAGAGAGAGAGAGAGAGAGAGAGAGAGAGAGAGAGAGAGAGAGAGAGAGAGAGAGAGAGAGAGAGAGAGAGAGAGAGAATCTACCAGGGCATCTAACCATCTACTGCAACAGTGCACAGCCAGTCTTCCACAGTGAGAGCGAGAGAACAGCTTCTTATCACAGCCCGATGACAGAGAGCGCTATAGGGCACATAATGCCCTCTTAAATAAACAAACACATACACACACACATACACAAACTCATGCACAAACTCAAGCATCTGAGTTTATGCACATTTCATGTGCACAAACTCACGCACACACACACACTCACAGTCACACACACACACATTCAGAGCGGTAATGAATTTGTCTAATATGGCCCCAGTATGAATAATCTCCCATGACACATTTTATTTATTATGCATTCAAACAATTAAATCCCACATACAGTAGAGTAAAGTACAGGGCTGCTGGCTGTTTGTTACTGCCACAATTACACCTAAACCACACTCTCACCTTCACTTGAGCCAAGTAACAGTAAATCAGTGTACCACAGCTACACCACCCTCTCACCTTGAGCTGTGCTCATGACAGTGAGTATACCCAGGAACAACAGCTGAAAGCTCCATATATTACACCCTCCTCAAACAGATCCATCTATTTGGCAACGGCTATTTGCTGAGGTGCACAGTTTAACACCCTGGTAATCCACTACAGCCAAACAATGCTGAGGCTGTTTGGCTGTTCCAGAGAGCTACTAGAGGGAAGCTATGTGTCTGGGGGAGGTATTTCTGTAAGTACTGTGTCAAATATTTTGATTAGTTACTTATGAAACAATGAG
Source organism: Coregonus lavaretus (assembly GCF_964263955.1). NCBI lineage: Eukaryota > Metazoa > Chordata > Actinopteri > Salmoniformes > Salmonidae > Coregonus > Coregonus lavaretus. Next base: position 35,296,698 of record NC_140020.1, read on the forward strand.
TAATCATAACACTTGTTAAAATGTATAATTCTATAGTAATTATCACACTGTAAAGTAAAGTGTTGCTGCTTTATGAATTCATTTGAATGTCCGAGACCATAAGAAATGTACACATGAAGCAGTGTTCCAGTAACTATGTGAAGGAGTGTTCAAAAGGCCTGTAGTTGAAGATATACAGTGCATTCGGAAAGTATTCAGACCCCTTGCTTTCCACATTTTGTCATGTTACAGCCTTATTCTAAAATTTATAAAATCGTTTTTTTCCCCCTCATCAATCTACACACAATACCCCATAATGACAAAAAGCAAAAAATATGTTTTTTTTTTAAATATACAATTTTCAAAAAATACAAATAAAACAGAAATATTACATTTACATAAGTATTCAGAATTTTAGAACAAGGCTGTAACATAAAAAAATGTGGAACAAGGGAAGGGGTCTGAATACTTTCCGAATGCACTGTATACTGTAATGTCCCACTCCCAAATCCATCCCTATCCCCTTGCTATCAGGGATACTTGGGACGTCCATACCCCATTGAAGTTTAAATTTAAAATGGTTAAGGTAAGGGTTAAGGTTAGGGTTAGGTAAGGGTTATGGCTAGGGTAGGGGTTAAGCTTAGGGTTAGGGTTTAGGGTAGGCACGTCCGAAGGGAACCGGATAGCACTAACCGTCCCCTACCCATAGGCCCTTACTGGTTCCCTTTACAGTCCTGGAAGCTGTGGACAGCCATAGGCAATATGGTTACACGCAGTAGATCAACAATGACCTAGCGGTATGGGCAAGGGATTGGTTTGGGATTGGGCCAGGTTGAGCAAGGCACGCATGCATGGTGCGCAGTAATAAGTCTCCCCCAGTGCTGCAACATCGCAGTGTATTTGGTTCCTGGCAAGTAGTAGAGTGTTAATAACCTCAACATTTGTCTAATTTTAGCGGGACAATCCAGCTCGCAGTTACAGCAGGCCTGCTTTGGAAAAATTAAACATTGATAAAGGGAGGTGGATAGAGAAAAGGGGAGAGAGAGAGAGATGGAGAGCGGGGAGAGAGCGAGAGAAAGAGCGAGGGAAGAGAAAAGGGTGAAACGGCGAATCAGCAGAATCTCTTGAGGTTGAACCCAGTCAAAAAGAAAGTGCGATGCATAGAAAAAAGGCGGGGGGAAAAGAGAGAAAGAGAGAGAAAAGGAAACGAAAGGAAGAGGGAAGGGAGAGATATGGAGAGACACTGACTAAAAGTGAGAGGGGGGAGAAATAGAGCCGAAGACAGAGTAAAATATGGAGAACATGCAGTTGGTCCACTCTAGACTCATAGGAGGGTTTAGTATCCATTAAAGGCCCAGTGCAGTCAACATTCTGTTTTTCCTGTGTTGTGTATCATATTTTACAACAGCTGATGAAACTAACACTTTAAAAGTGTGAACAAATGTGATTAGAGTTATTTCCTGATAGTTGCTGGTTGAAAATACAATATACACAGTACCTTCTAATCAGCAGGTTTTGTATGGGTGGAGTTTCGGCTTGCCTGGTGGTAAATTAGTTAATAGACCAATAACAAAGAGAGTTCAAAACCAAGTTTTTTATGGAAAACTATTGCAGTAAGGTATTTCATTGTTACCCAGAAATTATTTGATAATAATATAAAAATGGCTGCATTGGGACTTTAACTATAGGATGAGGCTTGGCGCTTTACATATTGTACCAGGGCGGTACCATCCGCACTACAGTGGTACACTCAGACCCTTCTGACCAATAAGAGCATGATTTCTAAACCTGTTCAAATATCACACCGTCACTATAAAACCTGTCCTTTGTGTTTTAAAGCTCAGCTGTTATCCTAAGCTTGGTAGAGTTAGTCTGCACATACAATTTTACCAGTCGAATCCATAGACAATACATTATGTTATGGTATAGTACACCTATGGTCACTATGGTTGCCACTAATAGGCAATGAACCCTAATAGCTATCGCTAACATTCTAGCTAGTTCCTCTTTCTATACTGTATGCTATAGCAGTAATGCCTCTGCACACATATCTACAGTAGAGCAACCGGATCCTCTGCAGTCTCCCCTACATGCTTACTCTCTGCCTCCCTCAGGTGCTCTCATTGGATTTCCCATATTGAATGGACTCACTTTGAACAAATAAACACGGTCGATCAGAAATCCAACCAGGCCAGCTATCAGATAGAATAAAGCGATATGATACCTACTTATCCAGCTCTAAAAGCTGAAGGGACCAGCAGAGGAGTGCACGCTAAACTCTTCTGAACATTGGATCGATCCCAATATTGAAACACACTGGAGAGGGGCCAAGTGTAAACTGACAGTCCCAACAAAATGCATACTGTATTGAGATGCAACCCTCTTATATCATCTCCATTTGTATACTGTCTGATGGAGAGAGAAAGAGGAGGGTGGGATGATGAAGGCTTGACAGAACAAGAGTGAGCTAGAAAGAAAGGGAGTTAAAGAGAAAAACAGACAATGAGAGGTAGAAGAATACAAAAACGACGTGTAGAGAAAGAGAAAAGGAGAGATGGAGACAAAGAAAGATACAGGCCTCTGTTTGACTAAACGAATGTGACTGGCTCCCTGCCTGGCTGCTAAATAATGGATGCGGCAAACGGGGAAACAGCACATGCATTTAGCTGGGTTAATATTTAACACTATTAAACAGGAGGAGGAGGAGGAGGAGGGAGAGGAAAGCCTTTTATTAGGGTTGGATGATGCCACGGGACAACCTCCTCCTACTCTAACCATTTCCACCATAATCCCATCCAGAACATCAGCTAAAACAAGATGCATAAGCAGTGAGTAGTTCAGGACACTGTCCCTATACCATGTCACATTACACCCCTGTCCCCCAAAAGTGGGAATCAAAGAAAGAGAGAAAGGTTGCTGGCATATGAAGTAAGTCCACCACAAAGAGCCGACAGCAGGTCCATGCCTTCTCTCTCCTCCTCTCCTCCCTCCCTCAATCGATCAATAATATAATAATACTTTTAGCAAAAATGTTTATTTTCAATTTACAATCTGTAGAAACGACGAGAATAGAAAGGTTCAGAGCTTTTGTAAAACATCACAGTACAGTTGAAAAATATATGGCAAATAGAAATCCAATATGGATGGTGTTAAGTGTCACGCCCTGGCTCTGGGGACTCTGAAATGTTGAGCCAGGGTGTGTAGTTTTTGTGTTATATTTTCTATGTTGATGTTCTAGATTGTTTAGATCTATGTTGGCCAGGGTGGTTCCCAATCAGAGGCAGCTGTATCTCGTTGTCTCTGATTGGGGACCATACTTAGGCAGCCTGTTTGGCACTAGTCGGGGTGAGATCTTGTTCCGTTAAGGTTTGTTTTGTGTAACCTAGGACTTCACGTATCGTTTGTTTGTTGTTTTGTGTCGTGTTGTGTACTTTAATAAAATGTACGCTTATCACGCTGCGCCTTGGTTCCACGAGTCTTTAAACGATCGTGACATTAAAAGATAGATGGGTGGTGTTGAATGGAGTTGAAGGATGGGACAAATAACAACTAACAACAACTAATAACAACAAGATAACTAATAATGTAAGTATACTGTGTCCATAATAAGTATGTAGGTTATATGTTGAGAGCTTTTGTGAAAGAGCACTGTTAGAAAGATATGGCATATAGAAGCAAACAGATGGACATCATGAAAATGATCGGAGAGGTTGAGGGTAGAGGAAGTTCAGGAGTAAAAACAAACAAAATAGATCTATTGTAAAATTGACTGTGTCCATAAAATGAATATAGTATGTATAAGCTGGAAGTAGAGGCCTAAGCATTGTTGTTCACTAGTTTACTCCAATTAGGGAAGGGGTATTGGGTTTGGAAAGTAATAAAGGGAAATATATTTTTAAAAAGGATATGTATATGTATGTGTATATATGTATGTGTATGTTTGTGTATATATATATATACTTGCGAGAAAAAAAAACATGGGGGATTGGAAGTGATGCAGACAATTACATTGATGGAAGTTACAATCTATCTGCAATATTAAAGCTGATCTACCCCCTTACAACTATAAGAAAAAATTAAAAATCAAGACCCGACAGCAGGTCCGTGCCTTCTCTCTCCTCCTCTCCTCCCTCCCTCTCTCCCTTCCCTCTCTCTGGCCTCGGTATCAAACGCTTCCTTCCACAGGTAGCGCTACAGGAGGGGGCAGCCGCTGACCCATAATCCCTTACAGCACTCTGTCCAACACAACACAAGGCCTGTTTCAAGGACAGACAGACAGAGAGAGAGAGAGAGAGAGAGAGAGAGAGAGAGAGAGAGAGAGAGAGAGAGAGAGCACCTGGCTGTGGTGAGCTAGGGGCAGCATGACTCAGCTAACGACTAGCGCCAGACCTGCTAAAGCAACACCTCACTGAGACGAGGTGAGAAACGCTTCAAGAATGTTCTATTAACACTACGAATGCTATAAATATTATTCAAAAATGCTATCTGAACACTATAAACACTCTGCAAACGCTCAAGGGTGCGCAGAGTTGACACTTTTGGTACTATTCCATTCGTTCCATTGTACCAGGCAATTCAACGCTCATCCCCTTATAAAAGCATCCAACAAATAGACAGATAGATCGAATACAAAGACAACAGCTGTCTACCACTGCACAGTGATACTTATCAGCCATTTAATAGAGTGAGCAATCAACATGTGTGTATTTGTGTGTGAGAAAGTATGTGTGTGTTTTATCAGACAAGCACACCTTGAAACCCCTTTGTCACACAGAAAGGGATTGCTCTCCCCTCTGCTCTCTCTAATCACCCCCACCCACCCACACACACACACATTCCCATGCACAGATCAAACGTTGCACTACAGGCAGACAATTCTCAGAAGCCCTGCCTTTCATACAAACATACATTCACACATATTCCCTAAACCAACCCCCTCCCTTCTTCCCTTGGTTCCCTTGTATGTGTATGTCCAGGCTGGTCACTAGAAATAGACGGCGAATTCAGACATTTGAAAAGGTCCTGAGTACGTCGATATATGCCTTCCTCGGGGCTCACAAAACAAAAATTGAAAAACAATCACCCAGCACTGGGCACGAACTCATGAGGATCTGAGCTGGAGCACGCTGCTTAAACCACTGCGCTACGGCAGTTCACAATGCTCTAGTAAGCCGTGAGAATACTATGAATACTGATGATACCTAGCATGTCGTTTTTATTTATTTTGTTTTAAGCCTTCCCCAAACCATCGCCCTAACCTTAACCACTCAGAATTAATGCCTAAACTGTTAACCTTTTTTGTTTCTGTTTAAACCCTGTAAGCATGTGGAATTAACCTTGTAAAAATAATCCATAATACGTTGAATTTCGAAGGGAAACTATGAGATTTTGTTGGTATGTCAGTGGAGCAGACACTAAGAACCAGAGAGAGAGAGAGAGAGAGAGAGTGTGTGTTTGTGTGTCTGTGTGTGTGTGTGTGTGGGTGGGTGTTGATTAACTCAGGTGATGCATTAGATTGATTTAAGTGATTCAGTCCTCTGGAGAGGAAGTCATTCTCCCTGAATGGGAGCACACACACCTAGAGACAAATGCACACGCATGCACGCTTACATAGACACAAAAGCCTCGCCAGTTTCCATTAAACGAGAACAACAGTATAACACGCATGTCCATCTGTCATCCACAAGTGTATGTGGTGTGTGTGTGTGTGTAGGAGCTAGGGTTAGTTTTAGGGTCAGGGTTAGGAGCTAGGGTTAGGTTTAGGGTTAGGTTTTTGGATTAAGGTTAGGGTTAGGGTAAGGGTAAGAGTACGGGTTAGGGTTAGGGGCCTCCCAAGTGGCGCAGCGGTCTATGGCACTGCATCACAGTGCTTGAGGCGTCACTACAGTCCCGGGTTCAATCCCGGGCTGTGTCGCAGCAGGCCGCGACCGGGAGACCCATGAGGCGGCACACAATTGGCCCAGCTTCGTCCGGGTTAGGGGAGGGTTTGGCCAGCCGGGATGTCCTTGTCCCATCGCGCTCTAGCGACTCCTGTGGCGGGCCGTGCGCATGCACGATGACACGGTCGCCAGTTGTACGGTGTTTCCTCCGACACATTGGTGCGGCTGGCTTCTGGGTTATGCGAGCAGTGTGACAAGAAGCAGTGCGGCTTGGCAGGGTCGTGTTTCGGAGGACGCATGGCTCTCGACCTTCGCCTCTCCCGAGTCCATACGGGAGTTGCAGCGATAGGAAAAGACTGTAACTATCACGAAAACAAGACTGTAACTATCACGAAATTGGGGAGAAAAAGGGGTAAAAAAAATATATATAAAAAATAAAGGGTTAGGGAAAATAGGATTTTGAATGGGACTGAATTGTGTGTCCCCACAAGGTTAGCTGTACAAGACTGTGTGTGTGTGTAGCTTAGATCATTTACATACAGTGTGTAGACTATATGATCTGTCTGCTATGAGACATTAGATCACATGGAATTAGAGACAGGGTCTTAGTTCATGCTTGTAACGTATCAGTATGACACACACGACATACGCAAGAGGGGAGGAGGGAGAGAGTGATGAGGAAAGGAAAAGAGAGTGGGATAGATAGAGCATGAAAAACAAAAGAGTAAAAGAGATAGAGGAAGGGATAGAGGAAGAGATAGAGGAAGACATAGAGGAAGAGATAGCGGAAGAGATAGCAGAAGAGATAGAGGAAGAGATAGAGGAAGAGATAGAGGAAGGTAAGAAATATAAGAGATAAAGTAAAGTAGGGCCAGATGGGGAGAAAGAGAGAAGTACAAAAGCTGAAGAACATACGCACATCCAGATGCCTGATGAAGACCTAAGGGTCGAAACTTTGTTATAAATAAATATCACCTGGGAGCATGAGCAGCAGTGTGCTGCGTTTTCCTTTCTGTTTTTTCGAGAGAAGGAAATAAAAATAGTGTGTTGTGAGTGTCGTGAGATATGATGTCATATGTGGAAAAGCATAGGTGAAAAATCCCACCCAAATCCGCATGCATCGCCACAGTCACTACCATGCAGTACTAACACAGATGCTTCACTAACATGGGGCACAAAGACTCTTGACATTACACATGCACTGTACACAAACAGAGATATGGCCACACCCCTCCTAGACAACAGCACGAAGACACCCCTGGCCCTGCCACACACAGCATCATCGGAGGGAGTAGTATGCACATCCTTCATTGTGGTTATATAAGAGGATTGCTCCTGTCTTGTTCCTCTGTCTGTCTGTGTATGTGTGTGTGTTTGTGTGTGTGTGTGTGTGTGTGTCTGTGTCTGTGTGTGTGTGTCGTGTGAGGAGTGGCTATAAGCCATGGGTAAATCAGCCCCACTCTGACAGGCCAGCAGCCAATGCCCAGCACACAGACCTAACCCCCGTTAGCTCCGTCTGTTGCTAATCCCACCCCCTCTCTCTCTCTCTCTCCATCACTCTCTCTCTCTCTCTCCCTGTATTGTCAGCCATCTGACCCTGTCATAGAGTTACCACTTCTTCCCAAGTCAAGTCTGCCACAAAGGATTACTACTCACATTCGTGTGTGTGTGTGTGTGTGCTTGCTTGCATTTGTGAGTGAGTGTGTGCATGTGTGCGTGCATGCATGCATTCAGTATTTAGCCCTCCCTTCCTGCTCAATCCCACAATCCTCCTTCCTTCTTCTACCCTGGTTTGCACGCAGAAAAGTCCATCCTGACGGTTTGATTGGCCAGCTGTTGTAGGAGGAGGCGGAGTGACAGGGGGACAAAACTCTCTACTTTGCTGTTCCCGTAGGAACAGAAGATGCCTGTGGGAGGGAACGGTCCAGAGGTAGCAGCTTATTCTACATGATTCACAGAGTGTGTCCACTGCCCAAGCCTTCACATCACATCACTGTTACCAGAGTGGTAGGCAGGGGCACGGATATGTACGCTAAACCGGGGAAGAGGAAGCCGTCTGAGGGAGAGTCCAAAACAAACAACTTGTTCACTTCCACATCACTTATTCAAAGATGGAGTAGTTAATAACAAAGTACTAGACGCACCCAGGTTGAAATTAGTAACTTTGAGGATAGTGGACTATCCTATAGACTTAAACTCTATAGTACACATTGGATCAGTGGGTTAGGCATACATGCACACAAATATATTCAATATACACACATACATACACATACTGTATATAACAACACAGCAGGGTGTAAGATCATACGTCTGTACACTGCATAATCAGGCTGGCAGAGAGAGAGAGAGAGCCTCACCCTACTAGAATCTGAAGTCAAATGTCTTCTGTTTGCTGATGATCTGGTGCTTCTGTCACCAACCAAGGAGGGCCTACAGCAGCACCTAGATCTTCTGCACAGATTCTGTCAGACCCGGGCCCTGACAGTAAATCTCAGTAAGACAAAAATAATGGTGTTCCAAAAAAGGTCCAGTTGCCAGGACCACAAATACAAATTCCATCTAGACACCGTTGCCCTAGAGCACACAAAAAACTATACATACCTCGGCCTAAACATCAGCGCCACAGGTAACTTCCACAAAGCTGTGAACGATCTGAGAGACAAGGCAAGAAGGGCCATCTATGCCATCAAAAGGAACATAAAATTTGACATACCAATTAGGATCTGGCTAAAAATACTTGAATCAGTTATAGAACCCATTGCCCTTTATGGTTCTGAGGTCTGGGGTCCGCTCACCAACCAAGAATTCACAAAATGGGACAAACACCAAATTGAGACTCTGCATGCAGAATTCTGCAAAAACATACTCGGTGTACAACGTAAAACACCAAATAATGCATGCAGAGCAGAATTAGGCCAATACCCGCTAATTATCAAAATCCAGAAAAGAGCCGTTAAATTCTATAACCACTTAAAAGGAAGCGATTCCCAAACCTTCCATAACAAAGCCATCACCTACAGAGAGATGAACTTGGAGAAGAGTCCCCTAAGTAAGCTTGTCCTGGGGCTCTGTTCACAAACACAAACAGACACCACACAGCCCCAGGACAACAACAACAACAACAACACAACTAGACCCAACCAAATCACGAGAAAACAAAAAGAGAATTACTTGACACATTGGAAAGAACAAACAAAAAAACTGAGCAAACTAGAATGCTATTTGGCCCTAAACAGAGAGTACACAGTGGCAGAATACCTGACCACTGTGACTGACCCAAACTTAAGGAAAGCTTTGACTATGTACAGACTCAGTGAGCATAGCCTTGCTATTGAGAAAGGCCACCGTAGGCAGACCTGGCTCTCAAGAGAAGACAGGCTATGTGCACACTGCCCACAAAATGAGGTGGAAACTGAGCTGCACTTCCTAACCTCCTGCCAAATGTATGACCATATTAGAGACACATATTTCCCTCAGATTACAGCGATCCACAAAGAAATCGAAAACAAACCCAATTTTGATAAACTCCCTTAAACTCCCTGGGTGAAAAACCACAGTGTGCCATCACAGCTGCTAGATTTGTGACCTGTTGCCACAAGAAAAGGGCAACCAGTGAAGAACAAACACCATTGTAAATACAACCCATATTTATGTTTATTTATTTTCCCATTTGTACTTTAACTATTTGCACATTGTTACAACACTGTATATATACATAATATGACATTTGAAATGTCTTTATTCTTTTGAAACTTCTGAGTGTAATGTTTACTGTTAATATTTATTTCACTTTTGTTTACTATCTACTTCACTTGCTTTGGCAATGTTAACATACGTTTCCCATGCCAATAAAGCCCTTAAATTGAATTGAATTGAGAGAGAGAGGAGAGAGAGAGGAGAGAGAGAGAGAGAGAGAGAGAGAGAGAGAGAGAGAGAGAGAGAGAGAGAGAGAGAGAGAGAGAGAGAGAGAGAGAGAGAGAGAGAGAGAGAGAGAGAGAGAGAGAGAAAGAGAATAGAGAAGAGAGAGACAGAAAGAAAGAGTGAGAGAGTTCTTATCAGTTGACTCCTCCCCTCTGTACACAGGTGCTGCTGCACTGCAACCAACCACACAGGGTTCCACATGTTAATCAAACAAACACACACACACACACATACGTCTATTCTAAAAAGAGCGAGCTCCTTGGGTAAGAGATCAGAAAGCACAGAAAGAGAATTGAACATCACTAGTGTAGCAACATTCTTAAACATAATTGAGCTATTTCTCTTTTCTCCTGTCTCTGACACACACGCGCACACACAGCACAGCCCCTTACAATGGCCTTCCCCATTAAAAATGCATGGCACTGCAGCAACAGTTTCTAAATATGAGCACCAGAGCCCAGCCATTGATCGTTCCACGGAGAACTGCCTGCTGAGAGACAGAAAGACACACAATCAGAGAGAGAGAGAGAGAGGATAGAACAGAGAGATAGAGGCAATCTTTGTCAAAGGGAAGCATTAACTTATTGATCTCACATAGATACATCCTCAGCAGCAGCACCATCATCATCATCAAAATATATCCGCAGTGGTTCTCCATCTATAGAAATATCAAGATATCAATATCATTTTTCCATGTCAATGTATAGAAAATGGGAATATAATATCCTTTGAATATATAGATCCTATATAGATCCTTTGTTGATCCTTTGAATCTCCTGTATCTCATTTACAGTACAGCTAAACCATTCTGCTAGATGAACAAATCTACCTAGCAACGGATGACCTTGAAATGGAGTTCCACACGTTCTATAGCAGCCGGCCAATACTGAAAGGGTTAAATATGTCCGACCAGGCAGAAAGTGTTGAGGTAACGTTGTAAGGTCCCTGGCAGAGGCTGTATAGGACTGTGCAGGTTAATGCATTCGATGTTTCGGGCCGATCCGTGTTATCAGCAATCGTTTCCACTGTTCTTAATGTGAAAGTGAAAATGTTGCCAAGCGCTAGACAGGAAGAGGAATCAGGGCAATATACCCCGAATGAGCGCTAATGGCAGCCTCGCGGCTAGCTGAGCCTTTTCATCATTCACCCGGTGGGAAGCCTGACCAGACTGTTTTGTGGATATACATGGTTCTTATCTCACAATGGAAATGAGAAAGAACTTAGATTAACGTCATCAGAGTTGGAGTAGCCTAGCCAGCATTGTGTTGAAAAGATACCATCTTATGTCTAAAAAAATGTTGCAAATAATGTTATTTTTCATATACAGTGCAGTGCCAATCGTTCCTATTGAAAATAACTTCAAAATCAGATAATCTTCAAATTGGTACAGAAAGGCTTCCATCAAGTGTGATTTGTCCATATTGTACTGTTAATATGCCTTCCTTTGCATATCTATCTTTAGTCCCTCTATTCTCAAGGCATATGGTGGAGGGGAGGTGAGAGGGACTGTGTGAGAGCCCTGCTGCCCCACTGCGGTGCATTCTGAGGCAGATAAACGCTGGTGGGCGTCCTCCCTGCAGCCCCAGGGACAGAAGGACCTCCACCCCCACTGAGAGAGGACCCTGTGGGGGCACTGAACCACCATATGGGGGCTGTGATTTAACCGACCCCAGTTGGAACGTGGGCGGACAGCCAATAGTATGCCTGCCAAAATACGAAATCCCACCCACGCAACACCAGGGCTCTATCTCAGATAGTGTGACTCAATCGGCCTGCTGGCTTCTCTCCATGTTTAGAGACTCCTCCTTTACTGTGCCTGACCCTCCGTCTCTTCCTCTTCATCTATCCTTCCCTCTCCATCGCTCCAGCCCTGGACACCAGGCCTCAGAGGATGGCAAGAGTAAGGGAGGAAAGAGAGAAGGGGGGATACACAGCCAGTCCATAGCGGTAAGATGGGGAGAAAGTGCACATAGCCATGGACCATGCTATGGGTCCTGTACAATATGGCATCAGTCTCCCTCACAGCCCAGACAAAGATCAGCACACTGTTGATTCTAATCTACTGTAGACTGTAGATGTGGCTTTGACTCTGGCCTCTGTTCTCTCACTGTCTCACGGTTCCTGAATGATGTGACACGTCCTGGAGTACTACTGTTCTATTCTACTGCTATATGTAATTGGCTATTCTGTTCTGGAATGCTGGAACTATTCTCTGTCTGTCTGACTGATTGCAGTAGTTGTGTTTTAGAACAGTGTGTTTCTCTCCTGCTGTTTCCCCTGACTCCCACTCAGAGGATGATACTAAGGCAAACAGACACAATGTCCCACCACCCCCTGCTTCTAGACACACACTAGTAAATGTTTCCCTTGATGCCCTCCCTCCATCCCTCTCTTTGCCCCTCCCCCATTCATACATTGACATCACAACAAAAATCTGCATTCTAGCTCAATCAGACGAAAAAGCACAAACATCCCTGTGGCCATTCACGTTGCTAACACACACAGACACACACACACACACACACATTAACACAGGTCCTCAGCGATGGGGGGGTTGGGCGGTTATCATGACAGCCATGTGGCTAGGCATTAAAGCCTGAGTCATCCCATGTGCGTGCGAACGTGTGCGTGTGTCTTCCCCATAGGGAGTGACACTCACTGTGATGACACTGTCATCAGCTGCCTATGGAGGAGCAACAGGACAGGAGGACAGTGGCTGGGAGTAAATACCATCACATCTACATGACATAATAATATGATATATATGTTTATACGATAGCCCTCAACACATTGCAGCACACTGTTGTTCTCCTAGATTTAGCGCTATGGAAACGCGAGCCCCTGATGGGCAATCAGTTGAGTATCGGCTGATGTGATTGGCAGATCTTGGGGCTGGGCTGTGATCAAATTAAGTTTGGCGTTCAGTCAGAGTAATGCTGATCATTCATCATCACTGAGGGAATAGAGAGAAGTGATAGAGAGGAGATACTCAGTCAGAGAGAGCGAAAGAGAGAGGGAGAGAGACAGGGGAAAGAAAGAAAGAAAGAAAGAAAGAGAGAAAAAGTGAGACTGACAGAGAGAAGAAGATAAGGAGAGTGTGAAAGAGATAAAGCGAGAGAAGCGCGGGACTGATAGAGAGGGAGGGAGAGAGAAGTGAGAAAGAGAAAGAGAGCATAAAAGGATTGAGTGCAGTGTAGACTCAGTATTCGACACGCGCCGTGATGCTTTCACAGCTTCAAACACCAGGGGAAAGAGTTGCAGGTTCAGCCATATATCAAAGATATCTCCCAAAGACTCACAGTCAAACCCAGACTAAACCCCTTTACCACGTCTAAGCCCTACGTTCCAACACACTACACACCTTTACCATGCTTAAACCCTACTTTCAAACACACTATTTCCAACCAAGTATCAAACCGCTAATTTGTGAGGCTCAAGACTGTCTTAACCCACTGAGCTAAAGCCTGGCATTCTTAGCAAGAACACTGATAACAAATACTTTTACTGTCGGCTGCATTTTTATAACGGTGATTACAGCACTGCACTGAAATAGTTTATAGCCTTTGTGCTCAATTCAAAATAATGTGATTGTTATTAGAACATGAGGGTAGAATCCATATTTCTCTGACAAATACTGTACTTATACTTGGGGCCTGCAAGGATAAGAAAGAGAACATGTTTTATGATAAAAGTGTTGTATTTTTAGCAGATTTGTTACATAAGGGGAACTCAGCTCTTGGCCTTCGGTTGGCAGAGAGCTGCACAGAAACAATATAGCTAGAGTAGGAATAGGCTATAAAGGCTTTGTCTAGCTAGCAAGGGTGGCTAGTGCCATTATTGGGCTAACTAGTCCTCTTGTGAGGCTATATCTGTTAATTTAGCAGCCAGAGTAAACAAGCCACTGTAGTACTAGCAAGCATACAGTAACTAGCTACAGTAGATTATGTAGCTAACTGGCCGAATATAGCTAACCAGTTGGTTATCAGTTGGTTAGCAGGTGATTGACACGTGCAGGGTAGCAAAGCATCCTTGCTTGCAGACGATCTCCACATTGGTATCACTAACAGGCTATCCCCCAAGGTCTGGAGACACTTTAAAAAGTAACAAGGCCCTGGTGTGTGTGTGCGTGTGGGTGTGTGTCAGACCTGGGTTCAAATATCTCAATTACTTTCACATACTGTACATTTAAAGTAAGTATTCATATATATTTTATTTAAAAAGACAAGTAGTTGAATATTTAATGTTTTTGGAAATACACTTGGAAAGTATTTGAAAATACTACAATACACTGACTTAAATACACTCCCATGCATTTAACCCAGGTATTTGAAAATAGTATTTGAAATTAGTATTTGAAAATACTTTGCAATATAATTTGGTAGACTATTTGGTTTTTACAAATAACCATAAAAAAAAAAAATTGTAAAATTGTAACTTGAGGACCAAAATGTTAACTTACCACGGTGCCATACAGGTTGCTAAATAGTTGTGCCGAATCCGTGGCACATGATCTATGAACTGATACGCAAAACAACACTTGATTCAAACTAATACTTTTTCAATTTAAATGATTATACACAATTCTTGCCACAAGCAGAATGGGCATACAACCATCTCAGCTTTCCAGATTTTGCTACGAAGAGACAGAATCATTAGATCACTTATTTTGGTATTGCCCCTATGTAGCTTGTTCAGGTTCAGGAATGGCTGAAAAATCACAACATATATCTCAATTTACGGAGATAGGTGGGATGGACTGAGAGTAGCTGAGGGGTGGGTTTAAAAGCTCATGTTCTATAATTGCTATGACTGAAAACACTATTTATAATGTATAAGTACTAATTTATATTTATCTAGATGTAATTTATATAAAAAATATCAAATTACTTGTAACTACTGTAAAAAAAAAAAAAAAAGCCATGTGTATAGAATGTACATGTAACAACAAAATAAAAATCTGTAAAAACAACGTTTATTTTTGTCCTCCGAAGAGGGGTGGGGGGAGGCGGGGTGATGGATGGGCCCCAAAAATAGATAATAAAAAAATAACCATTCTAATACTCAAATAAAATTACATGTTTTGGCTGAGTATAAAAAAAAAAAAAGGAAAATACAGAGAAAAAAGTATTTTAAATACCAGATACTCAAATACACATGTATTTGAACCCAAGTCCTGGGGGGGTTGGTGGTTGTGTTGTGTGTGTCAGAGGCGGGACCAAGTCACTATTATTCGCGTCACAAGCAAGTCTCAAGTCACAAGGTCAGAGTCTCAAGTCGAGTCCCAAGTAGAGCGGGTCGAGTCTCGAGTCAAGTCCAAGCAGTGCATTCTAAGAGCAAGTCAAGTCGAGTCGAGTCACAAGTCTGAAGTAAATGACTTGTTCAACTACAAATCTTTGTCTATTTATTGAGGCTACGAGACAGCCCTTTTAATTATTTTGTCTACAACACATTTTGATTATGTAATTGTAAAATAGGGCACGAGTGTTGGGTCAGTAACCGAAAGGTCTCTGGTTCAAATCCCAGACCTGACTAGTCGAAAAATCTGTCGATATGCCCTTGAGCAAGGCAATTGACCCTAACTGCCCCTGTAAGTCACACTGTATAAGAACGCCTGGTTAAAATGTAAACACTGTGCTGATGCTGTTACACTAATAACATTTTAGTGTTAGGCAATAACACCTCATATAGTATTTTTAACACTAGAAAGTGCATGTAATTTACACCAATGGTGTTATGCAATAACACCTCATATAGTATTTTTCTCCTGTTGGATTAAGGACATTACAACAATATTTACATTGACTTCTCGGACTGGCAGCAGACATGCTCAAACTTAAAATAACATCACCATAAACTACTTAAACTGGTAAAACACTTACACTCACGGGTGGCCAAAAGCAACAAATAGAAAGCCACGCTCCCACTAAGCCACGGCTCCAATGTACTTTCCCCATTGTGCTTGCCTTTTCGAGTGAATTGTAGAGTTACCACCCATGACTGTATTTGTTAGTGACAGAGACATGATTGTTGAATTCGTTCATTTTCACTCCTGTGCACTTCACCAAGTGATTTCCTGCTGGAGGCTAATGTTATTATTACAATGAAACTCTTCAGGACAATACATTAAATATATCATAAGGCCTTAATTTGACAGCCAAGTTTTACCCTATCATAGTGGTGTTAGTAACATCCTGGTTTACAGGCCACATCAAGCCTGCAAGTCACATTATGCAGGCTTGTAAAGTGACGTGTAATTCCTATTGGAATCCAGCCAGACATCAAACAATTTGAATTTTTATTCACCCTTAACCTGAATTCAGAATGACTGTCAGGGTTAGGAACATTGTGAGGAGACTAACTAAACCATTTAAAATGGAAAACCATTCAAGAAACAGGTGCAATAAATCGAACTAACTAATTGGATTACTTTAGAAAAATGTATGTTATTTATCTTTGTGTAGCATAATATTAATCAATCAATCAATCAATTGATATATTAAAAACAATCCTAAAAATATTAATTTAACCCTGAAGTAACACTAGAAATGTTACACAGACAAATCAACACTAGGTAACTTTGGCAAATTTTCTGTGTAGTCTGGACAGTCTACTTCCATGGCTGTTCTTCCAACCGGCCTTACAGTGCGGTAAACCCAGTTATACCCAAGCCAGTATCCAGTTGCCATAGCCTCTATCTGTCTGTAGTTTTCCATAGCAGCTGAGTATCCTGGGGGAGGGGACTCCTAGATTACACTATAGCAGGACTGGGGAGGTGGGAGTGGGGATGTGCTATGTCACGTGTCAAACTCATTCCACGGAGGGCTGAGTGTCTGCAGGTTTTCGCTACACCCTTGTACTTGATTGATGAATTAAGGTCACTAATTAGTAAGGAACTTCCCTCACCTGGTTGGCTAGGTCTTAATTGAAAGGAAAAACCAAAAACCTGCAGACACTCGGCCCTCCGTGGAATGAGTTTGACACCCCTATGCTATGTGATGTGCTATGTGATGCATATAGGGCAGGGTTGTTCAATCTTGGTCCTGGAGGGCCAAAACACTTCTGGTTTTCATCCTCTCCTTCTAATAAGGTACTAATTCCAACCTGGGACACCATGCGAGTGCAATTAACTACCAGGTAAAAAGAAAAACAAAAGTGCTACTGTACTGTAAGCAGTAGGCACTCTGACTGACTGCTGGCTTTCCAGGAGCAGCAGGCTAGATATAACCAGTGTGGGTGGGGGGCTGGCATCACATGTTCAAACTGCAACCCCCCCCCCCTCCACACACATATGCACACACATTTACACATGCATAGCCTCTGGCCTTGTCAACCTCTGGATCTTTTTATACAGCACTTCAGAGAGAATGACAGAATAATAAAAAAAAAAGAAGATAAAAAACGAAAGACATAACAAGAATGTGGAAAAGAGTGGAAGAGGAAGAGAGAGAGAGTGAGAGATGCTTTTAGCGCTGAGGGCCCGAAGAGAGCTAAAGGTCAGATGAAGGGCACTGCATTAGGTGTGGGAACAAAACCCCTGTAGTTAACAACAACATCCCTTGTGCCAATCCCCTCACAGCCAACACTGACAGGGTCAGGGGGTCAGGGCCCATGTCATCACATCACTCTCAGAGATGGAGCCTACCAATGCAACCCGCATGCTACTATCTCAACCTGCACATGATTGATGTTCTAGCATTTCAGACAGATCCAAGACTCTAACTGCCACTCTAAAGCCGCTTGTTGGTGCTTTGTCATGTCATCACATTACTCTCAGGGATGGAGACAGCCAGGGATGTAGCGGTAGAGAAACAGGAGACAACGGGCTGTGAGACAGAGGTTTAATCCTAGACACATGAAAAGTGGGATGTGAAGGGTGCGGGGCAACAGAAGACGAACAGCAGAGGGGCTAATAATCTTAGAGATGGGGAAAGGGCAGATGAAACAGGGAAAGTTTGCGGGACTCTTATTCTGAGCACACAGTGCAGGCAGCGACGAACGCGGAGACGTCAGGAACCATGGTGGGCCACCAAAAATGTTGTCGTACAAAGGCCGGCGTCCGACGGGAGCCAGGATGGCAGGCAAGTCTGGAGGAATGAGCCCATTCCAGGACCGGAGAACGGGAAGAGTCAGGGACAAACATCCGGGGTCTGGCTGGGAACGCTGCGCCTCACGGACATGGTTCTCTAAACCCCAGATGAGTGCAGCCGCTAGACAAGAGGTAGGGAGGATGGTCTCGGGGTCCGACAGTGTAGCAGCCAGGCTATAGCGGCGTGAGAGCGCATCCGGCTTCACATTCTTGGATCCCGGGCGGTATGAGATGGTAAAGTTGAACCGAATGTATAGCAGGGCCCATCGAGCTTGCCTAGAGTTGAGGCGCTTGGCGATGTGGAGCTATTCCAAGTTCTTGTGATCAGTCCACACTACGGATGGATGTTCCGCCCCCTCTAACCAGTGCCTCCACTCCTCCAACGCAATCTTCACCGCAAGTAGTTCTCGATTTCCCACATCATAATTCCTCTCAGTGGTGTTAAGACGATGGGAAAGGAAAGCGCAGGGATGCAGCTTTTGGTCCTTGGCAGAAACGCTGGGACAGCCCCCACTCCGATGTCCGAGGCATCGACCTCCACCCACGAACTGACGGGACAGATCCGGATTGATTAAGTTGGGAGCTGTAGTGAAATGATGCTTGAGGTCCGAGAACGCCCGGTCAGCAGCTGGAGACCACGTGAACGGGACCTTGGGAGAGGTGAGTGCTGAAAGGGGGGAAGCCAGGGTGCTGTAACCCCGGATGAAACGGCGATAGACATTAGCAAACTCCAGGAAGCATTGCAGCTGCACTCTGGATGTGGGTTGAGGCCAATCCACCACAGCTCTCACCTAGCCAGGATTTGCATATTACCTGCAGCGATGATGTATCCTAGGAAGGAGATGGTGGAGCGATGGAATTCACATTTCCCAGCTTTAACAAAAAGCTGGTTCTCCAGGAGACGCTGGAGGACTTGTCAGACGTGGAGGACATGTTCTTGAGCTGAGCGGGAAAAAAAGAGGATGTCATCGATGTAGATGAACACGAACCAGTTCAACATGTCATGGAGAACATTGTTAACCAGGGCCTGGAAAACTGCAGGAGTGTTGGTCAGTCCAAATGGCATCACCAGGTATTCGTAGTGCCCGCTAGCCATGTTAAGGCTAGGCTGTATTCCACTCATCTCCTTCCCATATCCGCACCAGATGGTAGGCATTCCGAAGGTCCAGCTTTGAGAAGATCGTAGTCCCCTGGAGAGGCTCGAAAGCCGAGGCGATGAGTGGTAGCGGGTAACGTTTTTTAACCGTGATGTCATTAAGGCCCCGGTAGTCAATACACGGGCGCAGGGTTTTGTCCTTCTTCTCCACAAAGAGGCAGAAGGACCGAGGCAGAAGGACGGATACACCATGCAGCCAGGGAGTCCTCAATGTACCTTTCCATCGCCTTGGTCTCCGGACCCGACAGGGAATAAAGCCGCCCCCGAGGTGGTGTAGTGCCCAGGAGAAGGTTAATGACGCAGTCATAGGGCCGATGCGGAGGAAGCGATGTGGCGGTAAAGGCGGAGAGGTCCGAGGCTTTTTCCAAGCCCGCAAAAAGACGTCCCGGGGCAAGCTGCGCCGACTTCAGGCAATGAGCGTGGCAGAACAGGCTCCAATCCTTGATAGAACAAACAGTCCAGTTGATAAGGGGATTGTGCCTCTGGAGCCATGAAAACCCCAACACCACGGGTACCTGAGGAGATTCGATGAGAAGAAATTGCATTGACTCACTGTGGTTACCTGACACTCGCAGGTTGATAGGAACCGTATTGTAGGTAACTCTGCCCATAGAGCGCCTATCTAGCGTTCTGACGTCCATGGGAATGGAGAGGGGTTGAGTGGGGATTCCCAGCTCTGACACCAGGGTAGTGTCCGTAAAACTCTCGTCGGCCCCAGAGTCAATGAATACCCGGAGAGATTTAGACCTGTCACCCCACAGCAGGATGGCATGGAGAGGGGTACGAGTAGTGGGAGATTGAAATTCTTTGTATGGCCCACCAGCGTACTCAAACCTACTGATGGGCCTGGTCTTTTAATGGACAGGTAGAAATGTAATGACCTGTAGTCCCACAATACAGACAGCTCTTGGTGTTCAGTCTGCATACATGTTCGACAGGAGACAATCTAGCTCTGCCAAGTTGCATAGGCTCCAGAGGAGGCGGGTCGGTAGACCTCGGTGATTCCCAGGGGAACTCGGGTAACCTCTGATTCTCTAGGTAATGTAGACGCCGGGGACTCCCACCTCGGAGGCAAGGTGGGATCCTTGGACGAGCGAGTGTGACTGGGAACAGACCCCCTCTCCCTCCAACGTTCCCGTAGTCGCCCATCGATCCATATGGTCAAGGCAATGAGAGAGTTGAGATCCATGGGCAGCTCCCGGGCTGCGAGCTCATCTTTAACCTCCTACGATATTTCGTGAAGGAAAATGTCAAACAGGGATTCCGGGTTCCAGGCACTCTCGGCGGCCAACGTGCGGAAATCGACCGCATTGTCTGCCACACTATGGGAGTCTTGACGTAGTAGGAGTAGCTTCCGAGCAGCCTCTCTCCCGGACAACGGAGAATCAAACACCTTTTTCACCTCCGCCATGATCTCCTCCAGACTGAAGCACACGGTGGATTGTTTGCCCTCACACTGCCGTAGCCCAGGCGAGAGCCCTCCCGGACATCAGCGTTATAAGGTACGCTATCTTCGAGCGGTCCGAGGGAAAAGAAGAGGGCTGTAAGCGGTAAGCGGGGTTCTAGGGTTGGCGGGGTGGGCTGGGAGACGCCCTACTGACAGTGGAGAGGCTGGGAGGTTACTGTAGTGGCTGGCTGCCTAATAGACAATCCGCGGAATTGCTCCAGCAATGTATTGAAAGTGCGGTCGTGGCGTTCCGCCAAGGTCTGGAATCTTTCCATAAGATAAGATTTTTAAGTAACTCCTTGTGTCTTCCAATGATGGCTCCTTGGGAGGAGACGGCGTTGCGGAGCTGGTCAAAGTCTGCTGGGTCAGTCATGGCCAGTTTGTACTAACACGGCTCAGGATAAGACCCAGATGTAGACACAGGAGGCAGGCAGTTCAAATCTCAGATGTTTATTACAAAATAGGTGGCAGGCAAATGGCAGGTCAAGGGCAGGCAGAGGTCAGTAATCCAAGGCAGCATCAATCAGAGACAGAACGGCATGCAGGCTCAGGGTCAGGGCAGGCAGAATGGTCAGAACCGGGAGGACTAGAAAACAGAA
Source organism: Coregonus lavaretus (assembly GCF_964263955.1). Lineage (NCBI taxonomy): Eukaryota > Metazoa > Chordata > Actinopteri > Salmoniformes > Salmonidae > Coregonus > Coregonus lavaretus. The sequence goes on from NC_140020.1 coordinate 35,317,768, forward strand.
ACTATAGATACTGGAAAATGGGAAAAACACACTGGTAAAACTTGACAAGACAAGATTAACTGGCAACAGACAAACAGAAAACGCAGGTATAAATACACAGGGGATAATGGGGAAAATGGGAGACACCTGGTGGGGGGTGGAGACAAGCACAAAACTGGTGAAACAGATCAGGGTGTGACAATCCCACATTGTAAATATGGTACCAGAACTGATTGACCCTGTGTTTTTGTTCTACCTTATACAGTTGAAGTCGGAAGTTTACATACACCTTAGCCAAATACATTTAAACTCAGTTTTTCACATTCCTGACATTTATTCCTAGTAAGAATTCCCTATATTAGGTCAGTTAGGATCACCACTTTATTTTAAGGATGTGAAATGTCAGAATAATAGTAGAGATTATTTTCACCCAGTGGGTCAGAAGTTTACCTACACTCAATTAGTATTTGGTAGCATTGCCTTTAAATTGTTTAACTTGGGTCAAACATTTCGGGTTGCCTTCCACAAGCTTCCCACAATACGTTGGGTGAATTTTGTGTCAGGTTTTGGCCATGACTGTTCGGGTTTTGGTCACTAGATGTCCCCATTGCACCTTTTTTGTACCTTTTGTTTTTTCTTGATCTAATTATTGTTTGCACCTGTAGGTCATTCCCCTGTTAGTATTTAAACCCTGTGTGTTCCTCAGTTCCTTGCTCAGTGTTTGTAAGTTAGCACCCAGCCCCAGCCCCAGCCTTGTGTTATATGGATATTTCTCTGGTGGGAATTTTACCACTTTGTGGAGTTTCTTTGTTTTTTGGAGGTTTTCCTCTTTGTGCCTCTTGGCTTTATTTTTGGACATTGTGGATTTAGTTTCTTTGCCAAAGGATTTTTGTTCTTTATTAAACCACCATCTCTAGTACTGCTGTGTCTGCCTCATCTTCTGGGTTCTGACAATTATTAGTGACTGTTTCTCGCACCGGGTCCTGACAGAAACACTGAGCCCTTATTATGAACCCAGAGGCAGCCAGTACCCAGGATTTTTTTTCCATGCTGTCCCACCATGAGGGGACTGTCCAACGCCACGAAGCTGCTCTGGTTCAGCAAGAGGCCTTAATGGCTAGACATTCTCAACTTCTGTCAGAGATGCTGACTTCCATAAAGCAGATTTCGGATCGACTTTCCCCGGCAACCGCTTCTGCTCCAGTTCATCCGATTCAAGGGCTCCTGGCAGTTAATCCCCTGGCGGAACCTCGTCTGCCGCCTCCTCAACGGTTCTCAGGGGACCCAAGTGTTTGTAAGGGGTTTTTCACCCAATGTTCTCTCTCCTTTGAGCTGCAACCATCGTCGTTTCCCACCGACCGGTCCAAGATAGCATATATCATCACCCTGCTGTCGGAAAAGGCTCTAGCCTGGGCTACTGCTGTGTGGGAGGCCCAAAGTCCCTGCTGTGCCAGCTACTCTACCTTTGCTGAAGAATTCAAGCGAGTGTTTCAAGGTCCTACCAACGGCCCTGACTCAGCCAAACAGCTCCTGACTCTCCGCCAAGGTCGGCGCAGCGTGACGGACTATGCCATCCAGTTCCGCACTGTGGCAGCAGCAAGTGGCTGGAACGACGAGGCGCTCACAGTGTGTTTTTTGAAGGGTCTTTCTGACACCATCCAAGATGAACTGGCCACTCGGGAACCACCGGACAACCTCGAGTCCCTTATCAAGTTGGCTTCACGCATAGACCAGCGTCTGAGAGAGAGAGAACAAAACCATAGACCGCTCACCCTAGTTCCTATCGGTTCCAACTCCGAGTCTCCACCTTTATCCTCGCTGGCTCCACCAGAACCCATGCAGGTTGGACGCATCTCCCAGGCTGAGAGAGACCGCCGAATGAGGGAGCGATGCTGTCTATATTGCGGCAAACCGGGCCATTTCCGCTCCACGTGTCCCGGGCTCCAGGGAAACGCACTCTCCCGTGCAGGCCTGGGAGGACTGTAACGGGAAACATAACCTCCTCCCATCTATCCAACTCCCGCCTGCTCATTCCTGTTACCCTTTCCTGGGACGACCACGAGGTTTCTCTTCAAGCCTTGGTAGACTCTGGAGCCGCAGGTAACTTCATGGATGGGATCTGGGCGAAGGAGAATGGCGTTCCTTCTGAACCTCTAAGTGACCCCATAAGGGTTGCTACGTTGGATGGAAGTCCTTTGGGATCTGGACTTGTCACTCGTGCCACTACCCCCTTACGACTTTCAGTTTCCCAACACAAGGAAGTGATGAACTTTCATCTGATCGCCTGTTCCGAGTTTCCTCTCGTCCTTGGCTATCCCTGGCTTCACAGCCATAACCCTCACATCGACTGGTCTGTGGGCACTATCAAGCAGTGGGGTCCCACGTGCCAAGCCACTTGTATCTTCCCGAGTTCCCAGAGTTCTCCTTCCGAGTCTCTAGAATCCATCGACTTGTCCCGAGTTCCCGAGTGTTACCATGACCTCAAACTGGTATTTAGCAAACAGAGGGCCACCAAACTACCACCCCATAGACCTTACGATTGCACCATCGACCTGTTGCCAGGGACCTGCCCTCCCAGGGGTCGGATCTTTTCCCTTTCTCCTCCCGAACGAGCTGCTATGGATACCTACATCAAGGACGCTCTGACAGCAGGCCTCATGCGTCCATCTACCTCGCCGGCGGGAGCAGGGTTTTTCTTTGTGGCCAAGAAAGACGGCGGATTACGACCTTGCATCGACTACCGGGGACTCAATGCCATAACCGTCCGTAACCGCTACCCGCTACCTCTTATGGCCACAGCCTTTGAGCTGCTCCAGGAAGCAGTTGTCTTCACTAAGCTTGACCTGCGGAACGCATACCATCTTGTGCGGATCAAACCCGGGGACGAGTGGAAGACCGCTTTCAACACGCCTACTGGTCACTACGAATACTCGGTGATGCCCTTCGGCCTGACCAACGCTCCGGCTGTGTTCCAAGCGCTCATAAACGATGTGCTTAGGGATATGCTTAACATCTTCGTGTTTGTGTACTTGGATGACATCCTCATCTTTTCGAGCTCCCTTCAAGAACACACTAAGCATGTCAGACAAGTGCTCAAACGCCTCCTAGACAGCCATTTGTACGTTAAGCCGGAGAAGTGTGAATTCCATTCCTCTCGAGTACAATTCCTGGGATTTATAGTGGAACCCGGACGAGTCCAGATGGACCCCAAGAAGGTAGAGGCGGTAGCGGATTGGTCCACCCCCAAGTCCGTTAAGGAAGTTCAACGTTTCCTGGGCTTCACCAACTTTTACCGCAAGTTCATCAAGAACTTCAGCTCGGTGGCAGCCCCTCTCTCGGCGGTAACCAAGGGTGGCAACACAAGGTTTCTGTGGGGAAGAGAAGCTGAGACGGCCTTCCAAGGACTCAAGCAGCGCATCCTCTCTGCTCCCATCCTGACACTACCAACGGCGGAGGAACCTTTTGTGGTGGAGGTAGACGCATCAGAGGTTGGGGTTGGAGCTGTCCTGTCTCAGAGGGGTGAAGACAAGAAGCTTCATCCTTGCGCCTTCTTCTCTCACCGGCTTACCCCGGCCGAGAGGAATTACGATGTGGGGGACCGTGAACTCCTAGCGGTTAAGATGGCATTGAAGGAATGGAGACACTGGCTCGAGGGGGCTTCTCAACCGTTTCAAGTGCTTACGGACCACAAGAATCTGGAGTATATCCAGCAGGCGAAGCGGTTGAACGCCAGACAAGCTCGATGGTCTCTTTTCTTCAGCCGATTTCAGTTTATCCTCACCTATAGACCCGGGTCGAAGAATCTCAAACCGGACGCCTTGTCACGAATCTACTCTCCTGCCATTCGAGAAGATACTGACATGACTGTCCTTCCGGCCGCTAAGATCGTGGCTCCGATCTCGTGGCAAGTGGAGGATACCGTGAAACAAGCTCAAGCCATCGAACCGGGCCCTGGTGGAGGTCCTGCTAATCGGTTGTTTGTTCCCAAGGCAGCAAGGTCCCAAGTCCTTCGGTGGGGGCACTCCTCTCGCCTCACCTGTCACCCGGGCATAGGCCGCACCTTGGAGTTCATCCAGCGTAAGTTCTGGTGGCCCACCATGAAGGAAGACGTTGCCACTTTCATCAAGGCCTGTTCCGTGTGCTGCCAGGGCAAATCTTCTCACCTTCGCCCTCAAGGACTCCTTCACCCTCTATCTATTCCCCACCGACCCTGGTCCCATATCTCATTGGACTTTATTACTGGCCTTCCTCCGTCCCATGGTAATACTACGATCCTAGTCATCATCGACAGGTTTTCTAAGGCGGCCAGGTTTGTTCCTTTGACCAAATTACCTTCTGCCAAGGAAACAGCTGAGTTGGTGATTAACCATGTGTTCCGAGTCTTTGGGATCCCGCAAGATATGGTTTCCGACAGAGGTCCCCAGTTCGCCTCAAGGTTTTGGAAGGCCTTCTGCCAACTCATAGGGGCCACGGCCAGTTTATCTTCCGGGTACCATCCGGAGTCCAATGGCCAAACTGAGAGGATGAATCAGGAGCTGGAAACCACCCTCAGATGCATGGTTTCCAACAACCCGTCCACTTGGTCATCCTTCATTGTTTGGGCCGAGTACGCGCACAACACCTTGTGCTCCTCCTCCACTGGTATGTCCCCGCATGAGTGTCAGTTTGGCTATGCACCTCTATTGTTCCCGGACCAGGAGGCAGAAGTCAGAGTGCCTTCAGCCTCGAGGTTCATCAGACGCTGTCGGCTTACGTGGAAGAAGGCACGTCTTAATCTTCTGCGTTCCTCTCAGCAGTACCAACGACAAGCCAACAGAGGTCGCCGTCCCGGTCCTACCCTGTACCCCGGCCAGAGAGTATGGCTCTCAACTAAGAACCTACCGCTACGGGTGGAGTCTCGCAAGCTGTCCCAGAGGTTCATCGGTCCCTTTAAGATTGCCAGGAGAGTCAATCCCGTTACTTTTCGCCTGCACTTACCCAGATCCCTTAAGATCAATCCAACATTTCACATTTCTTTATTAAAACCTGTTGTTTTTTCTCCCCTTATTCCGGCAGGCAGACCTCCCCCTCCGCCCCGTGTCATCGGTGGCCAGTCGGCTTATACCGTCCACCGGATACTGGATTCCCGCCGGGTGCAGCGGTCCTGGCAGTATCTGGTGGACTGGGAAGGCTACGGTCCCGAGGAGCACTCCTGGGTTCCTGCCAAGGACATACTGGACCCTGACCTCATTCGTCAGTTCAGGGCCCTCCACCCTGAGAAGGCTGGTAGGAACGTCAGGAGCCGTTCCTAGGAGGGGGATTCTGTCAGGTTTTGGCCATGACTGTTCGGGTTTTGGTCACTAGATGTCCCCATTGCACCTTTTTTGTACCTTTTGTTTTTTCTTGATCTAATTATTGTTTGCACCTGTAGGTCATTCCCCTGTTAGTATTTAAACCCTGTGTGTTCCTCAGTTCCTTGCTCAGTGTTTGTAAGTTAGCACCCAGCCCCAGCCCAAGCCTTGTGTTATATGGATATTTCTCTGGTGGGAATTTTACCACTTTGTGGAGTTTCTTTGTTTTTTGGAGGTTTTCCTCTTTGTGCCTCTTGGCTTTATTTTTGGACATTGTGGATTTAGTTTCTTTGCCAAAGGATTTTTGTTCTTTATTAAACCACCATCTCTAGTACTGCTGTGTCTGCCTCATCTTCTGGGTTCTGACAATTATTAGTGACTGTTTCTCGCACCGGGTCCTGACATTTTGGCCCATTCCTCCTGACAGAGCTGGTGTAACTGAGTCAGCTTTGTAGGCCTCTTTGCTCGCACACGCTTTTTCAGTTCTGCCCACACATTTTCCATAGGCTTGAGGTCAAGGCTTTGTGATGGCCACTCCAATACCTTTACTTTGTTGTCCTTAAGCCATTTTGCCACAACTTTGGAAGTATGCTTGGGGTCATTGTCCATTTGGAAGACCCATTTGCAACCAAGCTTTAACTTCCTGACTGATGTCTTGAGATGTTGCTTCAATATTTCCACATAATTTTCCTTCCTCATGATGCCATCTATTTGGTGAAGTGCACCAGTCCCTCCTGCAGCAAAGCACCCCCAGAGCATGATGCTGCCATCCCCGTGCTTCACGGTTGAGATGGTGTTCTTCGGCTTGCAAGCATCCCCCTTTTCCTCCAAACACACCGATGGTCATTATGGCCAAACAGTTCTATTTTTGTTTCATCAGACCTGAGGACATTTCTCCAAAAAGTACGATCTTTGTCCCCATGTGCAGTTGCAAACCGTAGTCTGGCTTTTTTTTTGCGGTTTTGGAGCAGTGGCTTCTTCCTTGCTGAGCGGCCTTTCAGGTTATGTCGATATAGGACTCGTTTTACTGTGGATATAGATACTTTTGTACCTGTTCCCTCCAGCATCTTCACAAGGTCCTTTGCTGTTGTTCTGGGATTGATTTGCACTTTTTCGCACCAAAGTACGTTCATCTCTAGGAGACAGAACGCGTCTCCTTCCTGAGCGGTAGTATGGCTGCATGGTCCCATGGTGTTTATAGTTGTGTACTATTGTTTGTACAGATGAACGTGGTACCTTCAGGCGTTTGGAAATTGCTCCCAAGGATGAACCAGACTTGTGGAGGTCTACCTTTTTTTTCTGAGGTCTTGGCTGATTTCTTTTGATTTTCCCATGATGTCAATCAAAGAGGCACTGAGTTTGAAGGTAGGCCTTGAAATACATCCACAGGTACACCTCCAATTGACTCAAATGATGTCAATTAGCCTATCAGAAGCTTCTAAAGCCATGACATCATTTTCTAGAATCTTCCAAGCTGTTTAAAGGCACAGTCAACTTAGTGTATGTAAACGTCTGACCCACTGGAATTGTGACACAGTGAATTATAAGTGAAATAATCTGTCTGTAAACAATTGTTGGAAGAATTACTTGTGTCATGCACAAAGTAGATGTCCTAACCGACTTGCCAAAACTATAGTTTGTTAACAAGAAATGTGTGGAGTGGTTGAAAAACAAGTTTTAATGACTCCAATCTAAGTGTATGTAAACTTCCGACTTCAACTGTAATACAACTATTGCATTATGATTAAGGATGCTTATCGTGGATTCCAAATCTGCCATGGGGGTTTTACAATATACGAGTCACGCAAACACTCTTTAATAGGAAAATATATTGGTAAATTGAACACTGACCCTAATAAAGAAAAACTGGATTGTTTCCTAATGAGCACTCTTTCTCCCCTCCACTTGAATACTTTTTTTAAAAAGGAAGGAACAATCACAAATACAAGGGAGGGGAGAGGGGTGTCAGTACACACACTGGCTCTGCCTTTCACTCATCAAGCTCATATTAGCCCATCATAATGACACTCCCTCCCCTCCCTTTCTCTGGCATTAGCTATTCCCCTCCACCATGGAGGCCGGAGGTAATTGGAGGGAGAGAGGGAGAGATCCTCAGATATGTGCCCACTAAGGTTGCCTCGCCGGGGGCATCCATCGACTGTAGCAGGCAGCCCTGGAAGGCTTTCTTTGAAGCGTGGGGCCGATGAGATGGATCAATGGGCCCTGGACGGCCTTTGATGGAAAGACCCACTGGCTGAATGATAGACACTCTGTCAGCCTCTCTGCAGCCTCCAGCCTCCCGCCGGTCTGTCACCCCCTTAATGTAATGAAGTGTATGTGTGTATGTGTGTGTGTGTGTGTATGAGTCTCTGCATTGCTCGTTTCTGTGTGTGTGCCTGCCTCCATGTGTTCTACCTGTGTGGGTGTGTGTGTGCGCGTGTGTTTGCAGTATGTACCTGTATCTCTCCCCTCTCTGTGTCCAAATGAGGCCTGTATTTACAGTGAGGAGCCAGTCAAGTGTGTGCTGCCGTCTGTTGACTGTAATTAGTGCACAGATAGGTGACCTCGCTGGCACCAGGTAGCCTGGCCTGGCCTGCACTGGGACACAGCAGAGCACACAGCCCAGTCTGGTTTCTACCTCACCTGGCCAACACACACACACAACCAACACCCAAACACTACCATATGCAGTGCCAAGGCGAAGGAGAGAGGTGTTCATCAAAAGCTAGTAGAGTAGAGGAGGGAGGGAGAGAGAGAGAGAGAGAGAGAGAGAGAGAGAGAGAGAGAGAGAGAGAGAGAGAGAGAGAGAGAGAGAGAGAGAGAGAGAGAGAGAGAGAGAGAGAGAGAGAGAGAGAGAGAGAGAGAGAGAGAGAGAGAGAGAGAGAGAGAGAGAGAAAAGACAATATTGAATCTCTCGGTAAAACTTTTCCATTAGCAAACCGGTGAATCACGTGCCCTTCTTCCTGAACAGAATAACACAAACACACACATGCGCATGCAGACATACACACACACACACACACACACAGAGACAAAGACAAAGACACACACACACAGCCATCAATCTAGGCAGGACAGGGGCTCAGCAGCAGAGAGATAAGGGATAGATGGTTGGGGAGGCAGCAGGAGCCAGGATAGTTATAGGAAGAGGTAATTGTACAGTACATTATTTAATAGGATCTGGAATGATGTCACACACTGATGATTTCTATGACATCCTATTTTATCGTTCAAAAGCCATCCTGAAATATACACTGTCCAATTGGACAGGGATGGTGACCACATCCACTGTCAAGTGTAATCTAGTGAGATTACAAAAGGGTACAGCAGCTTTATAGATGTTAAAAAAAGCACTTCAGTACATTGAATGAATTGATTGTATGCACAATCCTTCCTAATATTGAGTTGCACCTGTTGAGAAAACTGTTGAGCGAGAAAAACCCAGCAGTGTTGCAGTTCTTGACACAAACTGGTCCGCCTGGCATCTACTACCATACCCCCGTTCAAAGACACAAATATTTTGTCTTGCCCATTCACCCTCTGAATGGCACACATACACAATCCATGTCTCATTTGTCTCAAGGCTTAAAAATCATACTTTAAGGTATCTCCTACCCTTCATCTACACTGATTGAAGTGGATTTAACAAGTGACATCAATAAGGGATCATAGCTTTCACCTGGATTAACCTGGTCAGTCTATGTCATGGAAAGAGCAGGTGTCCTTAATGTTTTGTACACTCAGTGTAGATACTGTTTAGCAAAAATGTTGTGAAAAGTTTAGTATTTGGTCCCATATTACTAGCACACAATGATTAAGTCAAGCTTGTGACTCTACAAACTCATTGGATGCATTTGCAGTTTGTTTTGGTTGTGTTTCAGACAGGGTTGGATAGGTTACTTTTTAAATGTAATCCGTTATAGTTACCTGTCCAAAATTGTAATCAGTAAACATTTTTGGATTACCCAAACTCAGTAACATAATCTGATTAATTTCAGTTACTTCTAGATTACATTCCCTTTAAGAGGCATTAGAAGAAGACCAAAATGAATATTACCAATTGAACAACGTCTATTGCAGGATAAATCAATGTTAGAGTTTACATAGCTGGCCAATAATGGATGTTGCATTTTACTTTATCGGTTGGTTATGTAGGCTTCCTATAACCCATTGCTTTCTACTACAACTTTTTTTCTTTCTTTCTTTTTTAAATGTATTTTTCTTAAACTGCATTGTGGGTTAAGGGCTTGTAAGTAAGCTGTAATGTCTACACCTGTTGTATTCAGCGCATGTGGCAAATACAATTTGATTTAATTTGATTTGATATGATCAGGCTATATCTTTACATTACAGATACAGTCAGATTACCAGTCATTCCAATTAATTTAATATCCCTTGATCCTCAAGAATATGACTTGAAAATATGGAAACATAGATTAGTATGAAAATGTATGCACTCACTAAGTGTAAGTCGCTCTGGATAAGAGCGTCTGCTAAATGACTCAAATGTAAAATGAAATAAGCCAAACTGTTTTACCTGAGCATAACTGTTTTGTTGTTGAACTCAGTCGGGGTCTCAATTTACTGTTGAGAGTTAGAATAGTTGGATACACAAGGTGCAATTTAGAAATGTGGTTGTGCATCAGCAGTGTCTCTCTTGTTATGTCAGTCACTGACAGTCACTCAATTAGCCATGTCAGCTAACAATTTTTTGATTGCTAAATTTAGTCTAGCCAGCTATCTAAACTTGTATTAAACATGACCGAATACAAACCGGACACGTGCCCAGGGGCCCTGACCTCCATGGGGTCCCCATTGATTTTGTTAGTCACTCTCAGTCAGATATCAGTAACATGGTATAACTCATGGCAAAATGTGTAGAATTGCAGGTAATTAGCTTTAAAACTGCAACATTTTCTCTATGCCCCATGGCAAAATGTGTAGAATTGCAGGAAATTTTCTCTCTGCCATCAACAGGTGGGCGACTAAAGTGTTTTGCCCGCGAGGTGGTGGGGCCCCCCATCCAAATCTCGCTTAGGGCCCCCAAAAGGCTAGGGCCAGCCCTAAAGCAGTTACCCAACGAAGGCTGGGTCCCCCAGTTACCCATGTGGGCCCCCTACCTCCTCTCCTCCCACCAATCTGATGATTAGCAGAGCGGCAGCAGGTTATGTACATTCATTGAGAGCGGGCTCCTGTGGTTGGCGGTTGAAGTAACAAAATATATAATAATATATATATATATACATATTTCCATTTCCATCAAGGGCCCCCTACGGGCTACTGCAGAAGATGATGTGCAAATAGAGATACTGGGGTGCAAATGAGCAAAATAAATAACAATGTAAATAACAATATGGGGATGAGGTAGTTGGGTGGGCTAATTACAGATGGGCTGTGTACAGGTGCAGTGATCGGTAAGCTGCTCTGACAACTGATGCTTAAAGTTAGTGAGGGAGATAAGTGTCTCCAGCTTCAGAGATATTTGCAGTTCGTTCCAGTCATTTGCAGCAGAGAATGTCTCCTGAGTGGCGCAGTGGTCTAAGACACTGCATCGCAGTGCTAACTGTGCCACTAGAGATCCTGGTTCGAATCCAGGCTCTGTCGCAGCCGGCCGCGACCGGGAGACTCATGGGCGGCACACAATTGGCCCAGCGTCGTCCAGGGTAGGGGAGGGAATGGCCGGCAGGGATGTAGCTCAGTTGATAGAGCATGGCGTTTGCAACGCCAGGGTTGTGGGTTCGTTTCCCACGGGGGGCCAGTATAAAAATAAAATAAAAATATGTATTCACTAACTGTAAGTCGCTCTGGATAAGAGCGTCTGCTAAATGACTAAAATGTAAATGTAAACTGGAAGGAATGGCGGCCAAAAGAGGTGTTGCCTTTGGGGATGACCAGTGAGAGATACCTGCTGGAACGCAGACAACGGGTGGGTGTTGCTATGGTGACCAATGATCTAAGATAAGGCGGGGATTCGCCTAGAAGTGATTTATAGATGAACTGGAGCCAGTGGGTTTGGCGACGAATATGTAGTGAGGGCCAGTCAACGACAGCGTACAGGTCACAATGGTGGGTAGTATATGGGGCTTTGGTGACAAAACGGATGGCACTGTGATAGACTACATCCAATTTGCTGAGTAGAGTTTTGTAAGCTATTTTGTAAATGACATCGCCGAAGTCAAGGATCGGTAGGAGAGTCAGTTTTACGAGGGCATGTTTGGCAGCATGAGTGAAGGAGGCTTTGTTGCGAAATAGGAAGCCGATTCTAGATTTAACTTTGGATTGGAGATGCTTAATGTGAGTCTGGAAGGAGAGTTTACGGTCTAACCAGACACCTAGGTATTTGTAGTTGTCCACATATTCTAAGTCAGACCCGTCGAGAGTAGTGATTCTAGTCGGGCGGGCGGGTGCAAGCAGCGTTCGATTGAAGAGCATGCATTTAGTTTTACTTGTGTTTAAGAGCAGTTGGAGGCTATGGAAGGAGTGTTGTATGGCATTGATTGGCAGGTTGCAGCGGAGGGTGCAGAGCTGGTTGCCGGGGTAGGGGTAGGGGTAGCCAGGTGGAAAGCATGGCCAGCCGTAGCAAAATGCTTATTGAAATTCTCGATTATCGTAGATTTATCAGTGGTGACAGTGTTTCCTAGCCTCAGTGCAGTGGGCAGCTGGGAGGAGGTGCTCTTATTCTTATCTGCACTATGCAGCTGTTGTGAGAGCACATTTCTCACTGGCTGTCCACTGGTCGCAAAAACAATGATTGATTATATACATTTGTGAACAGCCATACACAACAACCACAAAGCTAAAGGAGACAGTAGCAGTGTGATTCACATCAATGCGCTATGTAGATATCAATAATAAGTGATATCCGTATCGCCCGTAGGCTAACCCACTGCTGTCGTCCTCCAAGTGTTTATTCAAGTTGGCTAATCTTTGGATGCCGACAGCAGTCACACCATTGGAAGACATAACTTGGACTGTAACCTATAAAAGCCTATTCCTGCTCTTTTCCTGCGATCCATCAAACGCATTTGGTGTGTCATCATAGCGGTCTCTGACTTGTGGTCAGACTCGCTCAGGCGGAACAAACTTAAACGTGCACCTTTTTTCAATGCCGATTTAAATGTAATTGAGAAAACAGAAAGGTGTCAAAGATTTATTTTGCAAACATCCTTTATGAATTTAAAAGTAATCTTAGAAGTAATCATCTAGTTTTTTTAAAAGTATATGTAATCTGATTACAATATTTTTGCTGTTAACGTAATGTATTACAGTTACAGTTTTATTGTAATCCGTTACGTGTTCGGTGGGAGGGGGAGTTGATATGTATGCCTCTGTAACTTTCTCACTCATCATTATTCATGATTCATTCATGATTTCCCATAATCATGGTAGCATCCACCCTGCAAACAAAAAGGAGTAGTTAGGACGTCCCCGGAATGTAACAAACCGGGAACTAGACAAAACCTCCAGGGGAACATGACGCAACATCCTGACTACTTCAGGTGATCATTTTGTGACGTTATGGGGACGTCTTAACGACATTAAAGTCCTGAGAACGTCCTAAAAAGGTCCTGGCATGGTCCTCAGTGACTTACAGGGACTAAAACAAGAGAACGTTTCCTTGTGGTCATTGAATGTCCCATGGATAATGTTCTATCAGAACCAAATAGGAACCTTTTCGTAATGTTCCAAAATGGACATCAAAATACCTTATTACAGCGTAATACTGCGAACAAACCGGGACTTGTATTGAACGTCCTCTTATGGTCCTGAGGTTAACGGTATGTTTTAATCTTCCTAGAACGTTCTCAGAACGTCAGTGGGATAACATCTCACCGAAACCCTTAAAGGGACCTAATAGGAACGTTGCCTAATGTCATTAGGATGTCCCCTGTTCGCTGGGAACATAAATGTAGAAGTGTTCAGAAACATATTATATATTTATTTACAATAAAAGTGACATTCATTTCCACACATTAAAACAGATATGGATGAAAATACCCTAAAATAAAATGTGACATTCTGTTTTGTCGTCTTATATAAAACATTTGATTTCAAATCCAAAATGCTGGTTTTAGCTTCACTGTCCAAAAAAATATGTGTGGGAGTGTGCATAGGCTACGTTTACACTAATTGGTATTTTGACCAATCACATCAGACCTTTTCACATCAGATCTTTTTCAGATCTGATTGGTCAAAAGACCAATTAGTGAAACATTTATCAGAATTGGGCTGCCTGTGTGAACGCAGCCATATATGCACACACACATGGTGAGATTGTAATATACACATACACACACATGCTAATTTCACTCACACACACACAGCAGCCAAGCTACTTTGAAAAGCCTCGCTGTTGCTGTCTCATTCAGCCTTCCCTTCCCTGAGCTCCAGCATGTTATGTAAATACTGACACACACGCACTTGCACACACACACACACACACACACACACAAACACACACACACACACACACTGACACACACACAACCCCAGGCCTGGTCTGTACTGTGGAGTGCCATCTAAAATGGTTAGCTCATGACGAGAGACGCCAGACCAGCGAAGGGAATGGTAAGACAAAAAATGATATACAAAAATCTGATAAAACTACAAATAGATAAATAAATAAATGCACAGTGGCTTTTGACCTGGAAAATGCAACATCTCTGCTCTGTGAGGCTGGCTGGCCTATGCTGTTTAATTAGAGTCTCTCTCCCAATCCAGCATCACTGTTAGCTGCTCTACTCTCACTATATATAATAATAATAATAATAATAATAATAATAATAATAATAATAATAATAATAATATACATGTAAGCCACTTAGCAGACACTTTTATTCACAGCAACTTACAGTCATGCGTGCATACATTTTATGTATGGGTGGTCCCAGTGGGAATCGAACCCACTACCCTTGGCATTGCAAGTGCCATGCTCTACCGACTGAGCCAAACAGGACCACTCTGTGAGAAGCTAAGTCTCTACATCAGATTTCTACAGCTAGATTTACATTTACATTTACGTCATTTAGCAGATGCTCTTATCCAGAGCGACTTACAAATTGGATCTCTACAACAGATCTCTATAGCCAGATCTCTACAGCAGGGGAGGGGTAAGCCAGATAGACATTCTAGTCACATTGTAATACCAATACTATGGACCAATAAGGCATTCAACAATCAACAGGCAACATGGATGGAAACGGAGTGTATAACACTGCAATCACAATGCAATAACTAACATGTGATGTTACAACAAGATACTATGATAGGTAAAACAATGCATACAGGAGCTACATTATGATTGAATGCTGTGTGTGTGTGTGTGTGTGTGTGTGTGTGTGTGTGTGTGTGTGTGTGGGGGGGGGTGCGTGCGTGCATGCATGTGTACGCGTGTGCGTATCTGAATGTGTGCCTGAGCATTCATCTGTGTGTGTGTGTGTGTATACCTGTGCAGTCATGTGTGTATCTCTGTGTGTGATTTCTCCAACACCCTCGGCCCCGGTGATGAGATAATCTGTCGGTGTGTGGAGCGACAATTTGACCCATTGATCTGTGTCTGGCCAGCTGGGGAAGAGGAGAGGTGCAGAGCGGTGCTGAGTTATAGGACTGCCATTTTCCCTGCTCACCCGCCCTGGGTGTGAAGGAGTCATCTCTCTAAAGTCGCCAGGCACTGCTGCATAGAATCACCCACAGGCCACCCAAAACACACACACAGATTACGGACTTGGTTCAATACTGTAGAAACACTTTCCTTCCTGGAAGCCATCACTGATCTAGTGCTGTATGCCAGATGGATATATGAAAGTATGGAAACCACTGAAAAAATTTCACTGATCTGGTCATGTTAGATCAGTGGTTACTTGAAGGAGGGAAGTACCCTTGGGCTTTACCACATATCTCATCTGTAATATGGTCATTCTGCAGTCTGTATTAGTAACACAGTCCTTTCTCTCTCCCTATCCTTCAATGAGCAGATCATTTAATATAGCGAAACTGCTGGTGCAACCAGACATCTTTCAATTGCTCCCTACATATTTTGAGACAAAGAAAATATTGCTGCAGAGATATGCCTATGAGGCAGATTGATCCCAAACAATTGAGATGGGTGTGTGTGTGTGTGTGTGTGTGTGTGTGTGCGTGTGTGTGTGTGTGTGCGTGTGTGTGTGTGTGTGTGTGTGTAGTAAGGCACATTACAACACACAGATCAATACAATTTTCATGCTTGTGCAAAAGCGCAGGAGCTGCATGGGTCTAACCTTAGCTGAGCAGCTAGGTGGCGCATGACATCAAGAGACAGACAGACCGAATAATTTTCTCTCTCTCCTTCTCCCCTCCTCCCTTCTCCTCTATCTCTCTGTGTTTTTGTTCTGTGTCTCTCTCCCTCTCTCTCTCTTTGTGTCTCTCTCTGTGTTTCTATGTGTGTGTGTACGTGGGTGTGCATGCATGCGTGTGTGCGTCTCTCTCTCTCTTTCTCTCTCTCCCTCTCTTCACCCAGCCGCTCTCTTTCAGTCAGACATTACCAAAGGGACAGTAAACACATCGTCCTAACCCTGGCCAACATCACAAACGGGACAGTTTTTAGGATCACAGGCCATTCACTTAGGCTGGCAGATCTGGGCACCCTCTCCTGCCCTCTCCTCTTCCCCTGCCTTAGTTATCCAGCCCGCTAAGCTCCACCCACTGCCAGGCTCAGGCCCTTGATCTGCCACATCCTGTTACCCTCCATGGGAGGAAAGGAGAGGAGAGCACCACCAACAGCCTCGCCACAGACACACTGATAACAGCTAGCCTAGCAGGCAATCACAGCATAGAGCTACAGGACAGAGATAGAGCGACAGGACATTCCGTAGAGCTACAGAACAAACATAGAGCTACAGGACAGCGATAGAGCGACAGGACATTCCGTAGAGCTACAGAACAAACGTAGAGCTACAGGACAGAGATGGAGTTACAGGACAGACATAGAGCTGCAGGACAGACATAAAGCTACAGGATAGCGATAGAGCTACTGGATAGACATAGAGCTGCAGGACAGACATAAAGCTACAGGATAGAGATAGAGCTACAGGACAGACATAGAGCTACAGGACAGACATAAAGCTACAGGATAGAGATAGAGCTACAGGACAGACATAGAGCTACAGGACAGACATAAAGCTACAGGAAAGAGATAGAGCTACAGGACAGACATAGAGCTACAGGGCAGACATAGAGCTACAGGACAGACATCGTACAACAAGGCCCTAAGGCTATAGTATACAGCCACACGACAGACAATGAGCTAGAGCTGCAAGGATTGCTACAGAACATAGTTACAAGCATTGCGAGCAAAGAGTCCTATAAGGCTAATACAATCAGGCTCAGCGCCACAGAGACAAATCTAGTGCTACAGCATGAAGCTATAGACATACTGCAAACATAGGGCTACACAACTACAGCTATAACAAATGCCTACAACTTGACCTTGAGCCAAATCATCTTCATCAAAGGACAAATAAAAAAAGGACCAATAAGAGCATCTCTTTTGTATCAGGCATCATCATTATCAGATTAGGCAAGAGCGGGCCGAGTCGTCATCTAGAGCACTGATCGAAGAAGGAAAAAGCGCAGGCAGTTGCATGACTCCCCATTCACCTTCCTCTCCCAGAGATAAGAACCTATCTCTGTCTGTTCCACATCACTCAAAGAGCTGACTGAAGTCAAGACGTTTTTCTATTCTCTCAAATTCAAAGCTACCAACATCAGTGAGGAGGAAGAATTGTCAAACCCTGAACCATTCACTGACGTTTCAACTTCAACTGAAGTGGTCAAAGAAAGCACATGTTGCATCAACTGACCAGCATAGCCAGCATATCAACAACTCTATGGTTACATCTTGATTGACACCAATCTAAAATCAATGCAAATAGTATGCTAAACTGACCTTAAATCAACATCGCCATCCTGCACCTATAGAACTGGGATTTTATTTTGCCTCACCTTTTCATTCAGATATAAGTAGACATGAAGCCCACTTGTACAAGACAGCAGGCAGGAACAAAGAAAGACAGCAAGGAGAGACAGAAAGACAAACAGCAGGCAGGAACAAAGAAAGACAGCAAGGAGAGACAGAAAGACAAACAGCAGGGAGGGACAAAAAGACAGAGACAGACAGGCAGAGAGACAGAGGGATGTTGCCGCCCGCCTGTCCACCCCTTAATCACACCTTAATGAGTTGTTTTTCAGCGAGAACACACGCTGGAACAGTAAAGGGGCCTGACGCAGGCAGAGAGGCAGGCAGGAGGCGAGCTAGTGGGTGGGTGCTCTCTGTAGCTATGGCTCCCTGTGGTGCCATTCCACTGCTTTGTGTTGTGAAGCACAGCAAGCTGTTGTCCCTGTAAACAGGCTGCTAGCTCTATATCAGGATTTTTTATTTTTACAATGTAACATGCAATTATACTGTAATATGTGTTATTACATATGGATAGACTGAGTATACATAAACACACATGAGCTCAGCCTGTTCTTCCCAGGACATTCTGATTGTCTTTCTATCCAATCCATTCATTCATCCATCTATCCAAACATTCATCAATCCACCCATCCATCCATACATCCACCTACCTGCTGCTGGTCTGGGCTGAGAGTTGCCCCATGCAGGGCCTCCCCCAAGAACCCAGGGAACAAAGCACAAAGAGATCAATGGAGTTAAACACAGCTCCACACAGAGCAGAAAGGATACAGTCTGAGGGCCCCACTCTGGGTCCCAATGGCCAGGATCTTCTGGACTGGGTCATGGGCCATGGACGACGGCTGATAGGGGAAGCCATGACGGACAGTCTGGGCGTCCAATTAGAGGGCAGCAAAGCAGGGCGATGAGGAAACAACAGGTAAATCAGGCTTAGAGGGAATTTTCATATTCGTTCTCACAATGGAGTAACGTTAGTTTTGTGTCCACATACAGTGCATTCAGAAAGTATTCAGACCCCTTGACTTTTTTTTAGAAATGTTTGCCAATTTACAAAAAAATAAAAAAACAGAAATAACTTATTTACATAAGTATTCAGACCTTTTGCTATGAGACTCAAAATTGAGCTCAGGTGCATCCTGTTTCCATTGATCATCCATGAGATGTTTCTACAACTTGATTGGAGTCCACCTGTGGTAAATTCAATTGATTGAACATGATTTGGAAAGTCTATATAAGGTCCCACAGTTGACAGTGCATGTCAGAGCAAAAACCAAGCCATGAGGTTGAAGGAATTGTCCGTAGAGCTCCGAGACAGGATTGTGTCAAGGCACAGATCTGGGGGAAGGGTCCCCAAGAACACAGTGGCCTCCATCTTTCTTAAATGGAAGAAGTTTGAAACCACCAAGACTCTTCCTAGAGCTGGCCGCCCGGCCAAACTGAGCAATCGGGGGAGAAGGGCCTTGGTCAGGGAGGTGACCAAGAACCCGATGGTCACTCTGACAGACCTCCAGAGTTCCTCTGTGGAGATGGGAAAACCATCCAGAAGGACAACCATCTCTGCAGCACTCCACCAATCAGGCATTTATGGTAGAGTGGACAGACGGAAGCCACTCCTCAGTAAAAGGCACATGAAGTCCCGCTTGGAGTTTGCCAAAAGGCACCTAAAGACTCTCTGACCATGAGAAACAAGATTATCTGGTCTGATGAAACCAAGATTGAACTCTTTGGCCTGAATGCCAAGCGTCATGTCTGGAGGAAACCTGGCACCATCCCTACTGTGAAGCATGGTGGTGGCAGCATCATGCTGTGGGGATGTTTTTCAGCAGCAGGGACTGGGAGACTAGTCAGGATCGAGGGAAAGATGAATGGAGCAAAGTACAGAGTGATCCTTGATGAAAACCTGCTCCATAGCGCTCAGGACCTCAGACTGGGGCGAAGGTTCACCTTCCAACAGGACAGAGACCCTAAGCACACAGCCAAGACAACGCAGGAGTGGCTTCGGGACAAGTCTCTGAAAGTCCTTGAGTGGCCCAGTCAGAGCCCGGACTTGAACCCGATCGAACATCTCTGGAGAGAACTGAAAATATCTGTGCAGCAACGCACCCCATCCAACCTGACAGAGCTTGAGAGGATCTGCAGAGAAGAATGGGAGAAACTACCAAAATACAGATGTGCCAAGCTTGTAGCGTCATACCCAAGAAGAGTCAAGGCTGTAATTGCTGCCAAAGGTGATTCAACAATGTACTGAGTAAAGGGTCTGAATACTTATGTAAATGTGATATTTCAGTTTTTTTATTTTTTATAAATTTGCAACAATTTCTAAAAACCAGTTTTTGCTTCGTCATTATGGGGTGTTGTGTGTAGTTTGATGAGGGGAAAAAAACTATTTAATCAATTTTAGAATAAGGCTGTAACGTAACAAAATGTGAAAAATGTCAAGGGGTCTGAATACTTACTCAAACCGCAATTTGAAGTCTGTGAAAGGAACGAAAATATACAGCACAACAGTGAGCACAATAGCAATGACCGTAGAAAAAACTAGCAATTTAACTGGGATTTTTTGTTGTTGTTGTATCAGTTAGGTTCCATCATATTGTGTCTGCATAGGCCCGTTTTCAGATACTAGCAACAACACCATCTCTTTTGATGGCGTCTCCCACATAGCAGCTAGTCATGATGACATTCCTACTGTAGAAATAAAACACAGCAATAAAACTCATCACTTTGGGGCGTGACAGGTCTACCACAATATGCTGCAGCTGCTGGAGCCTATTGCATCAGCCAGTAAGTCAGTCGGGGGGGTTTTGTAGCCTATTTGTTTGCTTAAAGCCAGAGCAGAGCAGAGTGCTAAAGCATATTATGTAAGAGCCGCTCCACTGTAGCAGACACCTGCCCTAGTGCAGGCAGCAGCGGCACCACAGGCCGGGCTTTGGATGATTTCCCTCGACCATATGCGCCTGGAGCGCCAACCCAATTATGACACTCCAGGACCAGGCTCGATCAAAACCGCAAAACCTATTTTTTTTGTATTTTCACCAAAATAATTGGCGACATGTAGCTTATGCTGTTCTAGCCAACCATTCCAGATATTAGGCCTACACGGGTCTAGCCATGCGCAAATGTTGAAACCCTTGTGCACTCTTGCGACGGAGAGAAACACGTCACCAATAGGCCTGCGTTTTCAATTACATAAGCTACCACAAATCATTTACATTATCTAGGCCTAACGATATGAATCTTTCCCAAGAGCATTCACTAATATTCATGTTAAAGCGTGCAAAACTGTGCCACGTAGAAATGAGAGGCATTACTCAACGCTGGGCTGCCATTGCCCCAAGGGATAAAAAAACTGTATGTAGGCCTAATGTCATGTCAACTCCACAGAGTTGAGGGCAGACTAGAGTTTTTAAATGAACCTCTGCCTCCTTCGAGTCGCTATGCGGTCGATACTTCAAAAATGTAAATTCTTAAACCCTTACCGTGTACCTATGTTTGTCCTCTGTTGTTGTGTGCCTCTGTTTGCTGAAATCCATACTTTTTAATAAAACTTCAATTCATCCAATAGAATCCAGAGAGAGTGTTCTTCAATGAAAGCTTTTCTAACATCAGATATGTACAGTGTGGTGTCCCTCAGGGCAGTTCCTTGGGCCGTTACTCTTCTCTATTTCTACAAATGATTTGCCACTGGTCTTACACAAAGCTAGAATGACTATGTATGTGGATGATTCTACACATTACATGTCAGCACCCAAAGCCAGTGAGCTCACTGAAATTCTAAATAAGGAGTTACAGTCAGTATCAGAATGGGTGATTAATAATAAACTGGTCTTAAAGGTGCAATATGCAGAAATTGCTCTGCCATTTCCTGGTTGCTAAAATTCTAAAAGTTCGCCTAATTTGAGTTTATGTGACAAAACAAGCAATGTATAGTGTAGGGAATCATTGTACCATCTAAAACGCAGTGAAATATATTTTCAATAACCAACAATATTGTATTTTCAGCTGTTTGAAGCTGGTGTACAAAATGCAAAAAGCATAGAAATAGCGCACATAGAACAAATCCACTGCTTCTTAGACTTGTTTCAATGAGAATGATAGATCTATAATTCACATTTCGCTCCTCCAGGTCCGTTCCCTTCAGCAGCCCCGCAGCAGATTAAAAGCTATGGGTGACAGGGCTTTCAGTTGCATGCCTCCACGGCCGTGGAACGCACTTCCAGACACTATTAGGGCTGCAGAGTCTCTGTCCTCTAAGGCACAGCTCAAGACCATTCTGTTCAGAAAAGCTTTCAAGGACCTCTGCTAATTCTGTTCTCATGTCCTCCGGATCTGACGACACCTGTATATAGCTTTGATTGTTATCTGTGTTCTATGTTCTGTGTTTTGGATTGTTTTTATTATTATTTTTGTATCTTTTTTTAGCGCCTTGGGTGTGAGAAAAGCACTTTACAAATTAAATGAATTATTATTATTATTATTATTATTAAATTGCAGCTTTAAATACATCTAAAACTAAAAGCATTGTATTTGTTTCAAAACATTCTCGAAGACATAAACCTCATCTGGAGTTGTGCATAAAGGGTGTGACCATTGAGCAAGTTGAGGAAGCTAAACTCCTAAGTATAACATTGGATGTCAATTATCATGGTAAAGTCATATTGACAAAGTTGTTATGAAGATGGGGAGGGGTATGTCTGTTATAAAAATATGTTCTGCATTTTTTACACAAAAAT
This sequence comes from Coregonus lavaretus, assembly GCF_964263955.1. NCBI lineage: Eukaryota > Metazoa > Chordata > Actinopteri > Salmoniformes > Salmonidae > Coregonus > Coregonus lavaretus. The sequence continues at coordinate 35,339,760 of NC_140020.1, forward strand.
CAACTGTACTAGTTGTTCAGGCTCTGGTCTTGTCCCATCTTGATTACTTTCCGGTAATATGGTCAAGTGCAGCAAAGAAAGACCTAGCAAGGCTGCAGCTTGTTCAAAACAGAGCAGGACGCCTTGCCCTTAACTGCACATACAGAACTAACATCGACAACATGCATGTCAGTCTTTACTGGTTGAGGGTTGACAAGAGATTAACTGCTTCTCTTCTAGTTTTTATGATAAATATTACTGTGATAAAAATTCCAGATTGTCTACATAATCAAATAACATTCAGCTCAGACACCAATACGTACCCCACAACACATGTCACCAGGGGTATCTTCACTGTCCCCAAGTCCAAAACAAATTCACGGCAACGCACAGTATTATACAGAGCCATGATCACATGGAACATCCTTCCATCTCCAATTACTCAAGTAAACAGCAAAATTACCTTTAAAAAACATATTGGTATTTGACATTTTATTAGAATCCCCATTAGCTGTTGCGAAAGCAGCAGCTACTCTTCCTGGGGTCCACACAAAACATGAAACATGACATAACACAGAACATGAATAGACAAGAACAATCTATTAAACAACATCTCATGAAACGGCGTGGACTGTGATGGGACACACACAAACACACAGACACACTAACACAAACATGTTTTTTTCTTGTTGTATTGTTTGTATAGATATTATTTGGTATTTTACATTTGTGTGACTGTCCTTGTCTATCAGTGTATCAGTGTTTTGTTACTTGTCATGTTTTGTGTTTTTTGTGGACCCCAGGAAGAGTAGCTGGTGCTTCTGCAAAAGCTAATGGGGATCCAAATTAACAAATAAATACAATCACCAACTGTTTCCTCATTGCTGTTGCTTTAAGATGGCAACTCAATGAGGAAATAGTCTGTGGTTGTAGCCCACTGGGCACAGATGTCAGTTCAATGTCTAGTTTTGATTTACATTTGGTTGAGTTGTCAACTAACATGAATTCAATGTTTTGAAAAAAGTCAAAATGCCATTACTTTAATTCCTTTTTGCAAATCCAATCAGTTTTCCATGTTGATTCAACTTCATCATATAGATTTGGGGTGTTGAAATAAAGTGGAAACAACGTTGACTCAACCAGTTTTTGCCCAGTGGAATTTGACTAACGATTTATTAAAAAGTATGGATTTCATTTCAAAAAGTCTGCGCTCAACTCCGCGGAGGGGTTGAAGTCTTGGATAGTCAAGGGGCTACATCGCCGTGAACTTGAAGCTGTGGCTGCATGAGCATTACCATGTGAAATAAAATTGCCCTTATGCAGGTGTTGAATTCAATATCGTGTTTAGGTCATCTTAGCCTGGCCCAAACATAACAATTGAATTACACATAAATAACATGCGCGCACACGCGTGTGCAGCACCATAATAAGGTGAGAAATCGGCGACAATTCAAGGGGTTGTCCATTTGACTAGAAAGCAAAGTATCCTATGTATCAACTATAACATACATTTGCTGTGGCGTCCCAAGGATGGGCTACATTCGTTCCAGCTGTTTTGCAGGCAGTGTGTGCATGTAAATCGAATGTGATCTCTTATTAACCCCATCCATTCTTCTGTCGTGTCTTATTCAATGAATAAGGGAAGCCAGTGCATGATAAAACGGGTCTAAATTTCAGACGCAGCCTTCCTCTATGGATCAATGAGTGGATCGGGTGTGGGAACTGGAAGGTAGGTGTTGGTGGGAGACTGATAGCCACTGTATCAACCGGCCAGGGACCCAGCGATTGACATGTTAATCCAAGCCGATCTGATTATGCAAGAAACGGGTTGTTTTATCCCAATCCCTCTGTATGACAGTTCATTCGAAGTGCACATGACATGAGCGATGAAGCCAGTCTATTTGAACGGAAGGGAGGATATATGTAGGCCTATGCATTTATTAGATTGTTATAAAGGTCTGCCTATATAGTCTAATGCTGGGATGTATATAAACAAACGCTAAATTATGATGGAAAGCCTATTCTATCTTGGTAGATCTCTAAACGCATTCGCCATATGCGCATTTTACAGGCTGGGTTAACAAACCCTGGGAATGGACAGAGGGTGTTGCCTATGAAGCAATATATATTATCATTATTATAATACCTTTTCATAACAGATGTTAACGAAAAAGACCAGGCAAACGCAGGTGGTCGCCTATAGTAGCCAAACCGTTCATCAGATGATAACGGTAACATTGTAGGCTATCAATAATATAGGTGGCGGCGCGTTAAGTAGCCTATCAACATTGAGAGAAGCGGCAGCCAATATGCAGTGAGAAAATAGAAACATACACTCGCAAACAGCAACATTAATTTACAGACTGTTATGTTTGATACAGCTGCATAATAAAATGCATCTGACTCGCCCACCTTGCAGAGTTGAAAATTCTCGGACTGAAGGGTCTCCTGCATCAAATTGTTCTCCTGGGTGCCCGACTGGCCAGACGAAGCCGAGGAAGACGCCTGCTCCTTTAGGCCGTCCAGTACCTTCCTGATGTTAAACTTCTTCATTTTACCCCAGAAACACTGCGACGACGACAGAGCACAAAATTGAGATCACCAGCTCAAGATAAGGTGCTAAAGCCACTCTCTCGCTCTCTTCTGATTGCCTTCGTAAATCTCACATTTTAGATTGTGTTTTTACCGCAGTCTCCATGGTGAAAAGGGTTTCGGTCTCACACCGCTCGAGTCGGGCTCGCAGACGCGCAATTTCGAGTCGATTCTCTATGTATGTGTTGTGTGGCTGTAGTGCGTCGGTGTAGTCTTCACTGACTCAGTGTCCCACTGCGTCTACGCTACTCGCTCTCTCTCTCCGTTTTTCCTCCCCTCCCCTCCCCTCCCCTCCCCTCCCCTCCCCTCCCCTCCCCTCTCTCGGCTCAGTCAACGCGGAAACGCAGCTGCAGCGGTGCTTCTGCGCAATTCAGCACCCGGATATTTGATTGAAGCGCAACCGCTGCCGCTCGCGTATACATCTCCACCTCTGCCTTTGAAACGGAGGCAGGATCTCTAGGTCTTTCGCTCTCACGCTCTCTGCTTTTCTTTTTCTACCTTATTCTCTCTCCCACCTCTCTCTATGTGTCTCTCTCATTTTATTTCAAACACAAACACGCACACACACGCACACACACACTCACACTGAGGGCAGGGTGAACAGCACCGGGTGATATTTGGATGCAGCAGCATTAGGGCAGACAGTCAGGGCAGGCAGTCAGGGCAGGGTGAGATAGCAGGCCAGGGTGAGACAGACATGCTGAGACAGACAGACATACAGACAGACAGACAGACAGACAGGGAGTGCCTGCCAGCCAGGCAAACCTATTCACCTTGACAAGGCTTCGATGTACGACCCACATCAATATTAAAACACCACACTAACTAGCTCATTCATTATTCATGGTGATCACTGTGATGATTTGATTTGAACCCTGTTTGACTATACACAGTGCATGTAATCAAACACGTTAATTTCTCATGAGAATAGATCAATCCCTAAAGGATGCTAAGCTTTGTGGGTCGCTCTCATGCCTGAATGACATATAGCGTGGGCACCTGTGGACTGTCTGTTGGCTGAAGTAGACACTGAATGGTGGGCAGCAGACAGACAAACAGAAGCACAGTGGTGGAAGTAATGGTTGTGTTTACACTCCCGAGCTCCACACCTGATACCCCCTGGTCTGCTCTGGTCTATGCTGGGGAGCTCAATCTCTCTCTCTACCTCTGTCTCTGATACCTCCCTTCTTGTCTTCTCCCCCTTTCCTCTCCCTCTCCCTCTGTCCTCCTCTATTCTCCCTCTCCCGTCCTCATTGTTTGGCTTAACCACTACAGCCTTCCCAAGCACCAGATAGATCATTATTACATACAGTGGCAGTGCACCTGACTGGCCTTACTACACAGCAAAATCAATGGTGTACATTTAACTCTGAAAGTGTAAACTGTACACTATTTTCAGTGAACATACGAGTCCCACTGTACTGGAATTCAAATAACACTTTTGAAAGTGTTAAAGATTTAACTCTGTTGCGGTGTTCCCCATTTTACTCTTAAAGTGTTCAAAGGAACTCAATTGTGGTGTTTGCATAGCTCTACTATAGAGTAATACGCAACACCTACATTTTAAACCATAAAACTTGATTTATACTGAACACAAACATAAACGCAACATGTAAAGTGTTGGTCCCATGTTTCATGAGCTAAAACAAAATATCCCATAATTTTTCCATATGCACATAAGTATTTCTCTCAAATTTTGTGCACACATTTGTTTAAATCCCTGTTAGTGAACATTTCTCCTTTGCCAAGATAATCCATCCACCTGACAGGTGTGGTATATCAAGAAGCTGATTAAATAGCATGATCATTACACAGGTGCACCTTGTGCTGGGGACAATAGAAGGCCACTCTAAAATATGCAGTTTTGTCACACAACACAATGCCACTGATGTCTCGTTTTGAGGGAGCGTGCAATTGGCATGCTGACTGCAGGAATGTCCACCAGAGCTGTTGCCTGAGAATTGAACGTTCATTTCTCTACCATAAGCCACCTCCAACGTCATTTTAGAGAATTTGGCAGTATGTCCAACCGGCCTCACAACAGCAGACCACGTGTAACCACGCTAGCCCAGGACCCCCACATCCGGCTACTTCACCTGCGGGATCGTCTGAGACGAGCCACCCGGACAGCTGATGAAACTGAGGAGAATGTCTGTCTGTAATAAATACCTTTTGTGGGGAAAAACTCATTTTTGATTGCCTGGCTCCCAAGTGGGTGGGCCTATGCCCTCCCAGGCCCACCCAATGCTGTCCAGTCATGAAATCCACAGATGTTTTTTTATTCATCTAATTTATTTATTTCAATTTACTGATTTCCTTACATGAACTGTAACTCAGTAAAATAGTTGAAATTGTTGTTGTTTATACAGTGGGGAGAACAAGTATTTGATACACTGCCGATTTTGCAGGTTTTCCTACTTACAAAGCATGTAGAGGTCTGTAGTTTTTATCATAGGTACACTTCAACTGTGAGAGACGGAATCTAAAACAAAAATCCAGAAAATCACATTGTATGATTTTTAAGTAATTAATTTGCATTTTATTGCATGACATAAGTATTTGATCACCTACCAACCAGTAAGAATTCCGGCTCTCACAGACCTGTTAGTTTTTCTTTAAGAAGCCCTCCTGTTCTCCACTCATTACCTGTATTAACTGCACCTGTTTGAACTCGTTACCAGTATAAAAGACACCTGTCCACACACTCAATCAAACAGACTCCAACCTCTCCACAATGGCCATGACCAGAGAGCTGTGTAAGGACATCAGGGATAAAATTGTAGACCTGCACAAGGCTGGGATGGGCTACAGGACAATAGGCAAGCAGCTTGGTGAGAAGGCAACAACTGTTGGCGCAATTATTAGAAAATGGTGACGGTCAATCACCCTCGGTCTGGGGCTCCATGCAAGATCTCACCTCGTGGGGCATCAATGATCATGAGGAAGGTGAGGGATCAGCCCAGAACTACACGGCAGGACCTGGTCAATGACCTGAAGAGAGCTGGGACCACAGTCTCAAAGAAAACCATTAGTAACACACTACGCCGTCATGGATTAAAATCCTTCAGCGCACACAAGGTCCCACTGATCAAGCCAGCGCATGTCCAGGCCCGTCTGAAGTTTGCCAATGACCATCTGGATGATCCAGAGGAGGAATGGGAGAAAGTCATGTGGTCTGATGAGACAAAAATAGAGCTTTTTGGTCTAAACTCCACTCGCCGTGTTTGGAGGAAGAAGAAGGATGAGTACAACCCCAAGAACACCATCCCAACCGTGAAGCATGGAGGTGGAAACATCATTCTTTGGGGATGCTTTTTTGCAAAGGGGACAGGACGATTGCACTGTATTGAGGGGAGGATGGATGGGGCCATGTATCGTGAGATCTTGGCCAACAACCTCCTTCCCTCAGTAAGAGCATTGAAGATGGGTCGTGGCTGAGTCTTCCAGCATGACAACGACCCGAAACACACAGCCAGGGCAACTAAGGAGTGGCTCCGTAAGAAGCATCTCAATGTCCTGGAGTGGCCTAGCCAGTCTCCAGACCTGAACCCAATAGAAAATCTTTGGAGGGAGCTGAAAGTCCGTATTGCCCAGCGACAGCCCCGAAACCTGAAGGATCTGGAGAAGGTCTGTATGGAGGAGTGGGCCAAAATCCCTGCTGCAGTGTGTGCAAACCTGGTCAAGACCTACAGGAAACGTATGATCTCTGTAATTGCAAACAAAGGTTTCTGTACCAAATATTAAGTTCTGCTTTTCTGATGTATCAAATACTTATGTCATGCAATAAAATGCAAATTAATTACTTAAAAATCATACAATGTGATTTTCTGGATTTTTGTTTTAGATTCCGTCTCTCACAGTTGAAGTGTACCTATGGTAAAAACTACAGACCTCTACATGCTTTGTAAGTAGGAAAACCTGCAAAATCGGCAGTGTATCAAATACTTGTTCTCCCCACTGTATATATTTTCAAATAGATCAAACTGGACTCACTTTTCTTAGTGCTGACGCTGTTTCCCTTCTCTCAGTGTTAAAAAAAAATCTATGACAATTCATTACATATATCATAAGGCCTTCATTATTGGCCTAGTTATAAACCTGGCGCCGACGAAGATGGCGGCCTCGCGACTCGCTCTTAGGTAACTTTGCAGCATCTTTTTTTATGTATAATTTTTTACATTATTAGCTCAGAAAGTGTTTTGCATCATTACATACAGCCGGGAAAAACTATTGGATATCAGAGTGGCGGTAACTCACCAGCATTACGACCAGGAATACGACTTTCCCGAAGCAAATCCTTTGTTTGCTCTCCCTAGGGCAACTGAACTGATTCCAGCGGCTGACCCAAAACATCGCCGGCAGAGGAGAGGCACTCGGAGTGGCCTGCTGGTCCCACTTAGGAGGCGCGCAAACCACCCACCGCTTCCAATTATTATACTCGCTAATGTTCAATCTTTGGTTAACAAAGTTGACGAACTACGGGCAAGGATTTCTTTCCAGAGAAACATCAAGGCCTGTAACATACTCTGTTTCACAGAAACATGGCTCTCTTGGGATATTCTGTCGAAATCGGTCCAGCCAGATGGGTTCTCAGTTCATCGCGCAGACAGGAATAAATATCTCTCTGGGAAGCAGAAGGGCGGAGGTGTGTGTTTCATGATTAACGACTCATGGTGTAATTGTAGCAACATAGAGGAACTCGAGTCCTTCTGTTCACCCAACCTAGAATTTCTCACAATCAAATGCCGATCGTATTATCTCCCAAGAGAATTATCTTCGGTTATAGTCACGGCCGTGTATATCCCCCCTCAAGCAAATACCACGACGGCCCTCAAAGAACTTCACTGGACCTTATGCAAACTGGAAACCACATATCCTGAGGCTGCATTTATTGTAGCCAGGGATTTTAACAAAGCAAATTTGAGGACTAGGCTGCCAAAGTTCTATCAACATATCGACTGTTGTACTCGCGCTGCTAAAATCCTTGACCATTGCTATTCAAACTTCCGGGATGGTTATAAGGCCCTGCCCCGCCCTCCTTTCGGAAAATCTGACCACGACTCCATTTTGCTTCTCACTTCCTATAGGCAGAAACTCAAACAGGAAGTACCCGTGCTAAGGACTATTCAACACTGGTCTGACCAATCGGAATCCAAGCTTCAAGATTGTTTTGATCACGCGGACTGGGATATGTTCCGGGTAGCTTCCGAAAATAATTGAGACATATACACTGAAACGGTGACGGAGTTTATCAGTAAGTGTATAGGTGATGTTGTGCCCACTGTGACTATTAAAACCTACCCTAACCAGAAACCGTGGATAGACGGCAGCATTTGCGCAAATCTGAAAGTGCGAACCATCGCATTCAACCATGGCAAGGTGACTGGGAATATGGCAGAATACAAACAGTGTAGCTACTCACTCCGCAAGGCAATTAAACTGGCAAAACATCAGTATAGAGACAAAGTGGAGTCGCAATTCAACAGTTCAGACACGAGACGTATGTGGCAGGGTCTACAGACAATCACAGACTACAAAAAGAAAACCAGCCACGTCACCGACACCACGTCTCGCTTCCAGACAAGCTAAACACCTTCTTTGCCCGCTTTGAGCATAACACAGTGCCACTGACGAGGCCCACTACCAAGGACTGTGGCCTCTCCTTCTCCATGGCCGACGTGATTAAGACATTTAATCATGTTAACCCCTGCAAGACTGCCGGCCCATCCCTAGCCACGTCCTCAGAGCATGCGCAGACCAGCTGGCTGGTGTGTTCATGGACATATTCAATCTCTCCCTTTCCCAGTCTGTTGTTCCCACATGCTTCATGATGGCCACCATTGTTCCTGTACCCAAGAAAGCAAAGGTAACTGAACTAAATGACTATCGCCCTGTAGCACTCACCTCTGTCATCATGAAGTGCTTTGAGAGACTAGTCAAGGATCATATCACCTCTACCTTACCTGTCACCCTAGACCCACTTCAATTTGCTTACCGCCCCAATAGATCCACAGACGATGCAATTGCCATCACACTGCACACTGCCCTATCCCATCTGGACAAGAGGAATAAAGTGAGGGAAAATAGTATTTGATCCCCTGATTTTGTACGTTCACCCACTGACAAAGAAATGATCAGTCTATAATTTTTATGGTAGGTTTATTTGAACAGTGAGAGACAGAATAACAACAACAAAAATCCAGAAAAACGCATGACAAAAATGTTATCAATTGATTTGCATTTTAATGAGGGAAATAAGTATTTGACCCCCTCTCAATCAGAAAGATTTCTGGCTCCCAGGTGTCTTTTATACAGGTAACGAGCTGAGATTAGGAGCACACTCTTAAAGGGAGTGCTCCTAATCTCAGCTTGTTACCTGTATAAAAGACACCTGTCCACAGAAGCAATCAATCAATCAGACTCCAAACTCTCCACCATGGCCAAGACCAAAGAGCTCTCCAAGGATGTCAGGGACAAGATTGTAGACCTACACAAGGCTGGAATGGGCTACAAGACCATCGCCAAGCAGCTTGGTGAGAAGGTGACAACAGTTGGTGAGATTATTCGCAAATGGAAGAAACACAAAACACCGGTCAATCTCCCTCGGCCTAGGGCTCCATGCAAGATCTCACCTCGTGGCCCAGAACTACACGGGAGGATCTTGTCAATGATCTCAAGGCAGCTGGGACCATAGTCACGAAGAAAACAATTGGTAACACACTACGCTGTGAAGGACTGAAATCCTGCAGCGCCCGCAAGGTCCCCCTGCTCAAGAAACCACATATACAGGCCCGTCTGAAGTTTGCCAATGAACATCTGAAGGATTCAGAGGAGAACTGGGTGAAAGTGTTGTGGTCAGATGAGACCAAAATGGAGCTCTTTGGCATCAACTCAACTTGCCGTGTTTGGAGGAGGAGGAATGCTGCCTATGACCCCAAGAACACCATCCCCACCGTCAAATATGGAGTTGGAAACATTATGCTTTGGGGGTGTTTTTCTGCTAAGGAGACAGGACAACTTCACCGCATCAAAGGGACGATGGACGGGGCCATGTACCGTCAAATCTTGGGTGAGAACCTCCTTCCCTCAGCCAGGGCATTGAAAATGGGTCGTGGATGGGTATTCCAGCATGACAATGACCCAAAACACACGGCCAAGTTAACAAAGGAGTGGCTCAAGAAGAAGCACATTAAGGTCCTGGAGTGGCCTAGCCAGTCTCCAGACCTTAATCCCATAGACAATCTGTGGAGGGAGCTGAAGGTTCAAGTTGCCAGAAATCAGCCTCAAAACCTTAATGACTTGGAGAAGATCTGAAAAGAGGAGTGGGACAAAATCCCTCCTGAGATGTATGCAAACCTGGTGGCCAACTACAAGAAACATCTGACCTCTGTGATTGCCAACAAGGGTTTTGCCACCAAGTACTAAGTCATGTTTTGCAGAGGGGTCAAATACTTATTTCCCTCATTAAAATGCAAATCAATTTATAACATTTTTGACATGCGTTTTTCTGGATTTTTTTGTTGTTATTCTGTCTCTCACTGTTCAAATAAACCTACCATTAAAATTATAGACTGATCATTTCTTTGTCAGTGGGCAAACGTACAAAATCATCAGGGGATCAAATACTTTTTTCCCTCACTGTACCTATGTAAGAATGCTGTTCATTGACTATAGCTCAGCATTCAACACCAGAGTACCCTCCAAGCTCATCATTAAGCTCGAGGCCCTGGGTCTGAACCCCACCCTGTGCAACTGGGTCCTGGACTTCCTGACGGGCCACCCCCAGGTGGTGAAAGTAGGAAACAACATCTCCACTTCGCTGATCCTCAACACTGGGGCCCCACAAGGGTGCGTGCTCAGCCCCCTCCTGTACTCCCTGTTCACCCATGACTGCGTGGCCAACCACGCCTCCAACTCAATCATCAAGTTTGCAGACGACACAACAGTAGTAGGCTTGATTACCAACAATGACGAGACCGCCTACAGGGAGGAGGTGAGGGCTCTGGGAGTGTGATGCCAGGAAAATAACCTCTCACTCAACATCAACAAAACAAAGGAGAGGATCGTGGACTTCAGGAAACAGCAGAGGGTGCACCCCCCTATCCACATTGACGGGACGAGAAGGTGGAAAGCTTCAAGTTCCTTGGCGTACACATCACCAACAAACTGAAATGGTCCACCCACGCAGACAGTGTGGTGAAGAAGGCGTAACAGAGCCTCTTCAACCTCAGGAGGCTGAAGAAATGTGGCTTATCACCTAAAACCCTCACAAACTTTTACAGATGTACAATTGAGAGCATCCTGTCAGGCTGTATCACCGCCTGGTACGGCAACTGCACCGCTCACAACCGCAGGGCTCTCCAGAGGCCGAACGCATTACCGGGGGCAAACTACCCGCCCTCCAAGACACATACAGCACCCGTGTCACAGGAAGGCCAAAAAGATAATCAAGGACATCAACCACACGAGCCACTGCCTGTTCACCCCGCTATCATCCAGAAGGCGAGGTCAGTACAGGTGCATCAAAGCTGGGACCGAGAGAATGAAAAACAGCTTCTATCTCAAGGCCATCAGACTGTTAAATAGCCATCACTAGCACATTAGAGGCTGCTGCTGCCTATTGAAATCACTGGCCACTTTAATAATGTTTACATATCTTGCACTACTCATCTCATATGTATATACTGCATTCTATTCTATAATATTCTTCTGTATCTTAGTACATGCCGCTCTGTCATTGCTTGTCCATATATGTATATGTTCTTAAATCCCATTCCTTACTTTTTTGTGTGTATTGGGTATATGTTGTGTAATTGTTAGATATTACTACACTGTCGGAGCTAGAAGCACAAGCATTTCGCTACACCCGCTATAACATCTGCTAAACACGTGTATGTGAAACATTTAATTTGATTTGATTTAGTTGATGGCCTAGTTTTACCCTAACAAAGTGGTGTTAGGAAACTCCTGGTTTACAGGCCACATCTGCAAGTCACATTATTCTGGCTTGCAAAGTGATGTGTAATTCCTATTGGAATCCAGCCAGAGTTAGGATATCCAACAGTTGGAATTTTTATTCATTCGCAACCTGCATTCAGAATGACTTTCAGGAGTAGGAGACTTCATAAAAAACACTACCTAAACCATTTAACTGGAACAACCATTTCAGTAAAGGGTGCAATAAATCTAACTAATTGATTGGATTAGTTTAGAAAAATGTGTTATTCATCCTTGTGTAGCATAAGATTAATCAATCAATCAATGTACATGCAAAACACAGACATTATAAACAATCCTAAAAGAACTCAACCTACAGTAGAGCATGCTGGAAAATATGATAATGATCTGTGTGGTTTTGATGAAACTGTTTTACTCTCCACAGAGTAAACTATATCAAGGTAGTCCTGTTGTTGTGAATTATATTTGCATAATGAACTCATATTGACCCGCTCCCAACCCAGCCTAATAATATCCTTATGTTTCAGAATATATTTATAGAGCAAAGAAAACAGGAGCTTATTAGGTATTCAATTCCCAGTGTGTGTGTGTGTGTGTGTGAGAGAAATGAGATACCGCCCACACACATGCAAGGCCACAGCGTGGGATGGGAGGGCCTTTGGTGACTGTTTCATTAGTGATTTAATTTACCACCATTGTGTCATGGCCATTCATCTGGCTGCTGCTGGAGGTGTGTGTGTGTGTGTGTGTGTGTGTTTGCCTGTTGTATTTAGAATCAGATTGCTGTGTTTCTGTGCTTTGATAAACCCTTCCATTGACCCAGCGCTGCATTGTTCTCTTTGAGACTGGCAAAGTGCAGAGAGAGGGAAAGAGAAAGAGAGGGTGAGAAATAAAGAAAGGGGGATGGGGAAACTGACAGAGGTGTACATTCTGTTTTCAGTCAAGGTGTGTTATTTTTAGAACCTCAATCAATATTTGATTATTGTTCAAGGTCATCTAATGTTACTAACTTGCCTTTTTGCATCTTGATACCTGATTAATGTGACAGTCCCACTCATAAACAAAGCAACTCATCACGTCTCGGATCTGATTGGCCGACTGTGATTAAACCCAAGGACCGGCTTTTATGACATTGCAGGACCTGTATGGACCAATCATATCGCAATACATCATCCTGGCCCTGGAGCACCCCAGACGGTCATCTATCATCAGTTCGCATAGTAACCGTGGGAAATATACAAATACACAGGGATCTGATTGGACTGTCGGTGTTTATGAACAAAATAGTGTATGGGTAATCTAGTGGTAATCCAAGGCCAGAGGTTAGGATGAACCATAGACATGTATACATCATTGGGGTGAAAAGGGCAGATGCTTTAGTACTGCAGCACTATACATTAAAACCTTCAACTCCGCCATCATAACACCATCATGTTGGTCATTTGTGTAACAGATGACTTGATACTTGATACTTATCTGTGGTAGCATCATGTACAGGCTTTTATTCTGATAAATCTCTCTAACATTATGTAAACTCAGTAACAAGCAGTATAAGACACAATAGGACGTATATACAAGGACGAGTAAGCACCAACCTAGGCAAAACACATTGGCTTTCATACATAATTTCAACATAAAATACTAGCCTAGCGCGTAGCCATAAGGACAAAGACTACACTTTAAAAAAAAATTGGTAACGTACTGGCAGTCAGTTACCTGTAAGTTACTGTAAAAAAAGGTACAGTATGTTACCATGAATTCCAAATAAACTTTGGTTTAACAGTACATTACTGTAAAGCGTCTATTTGTCATACACTGAGACATAACATATTACACTAGAGAGAGGAGGTATGAATTACCTTTCTACCTTAAATGACAGGTGTAGTTAATCTAGCTGATCACAACACACCTGAGTAAAGAGGCTTATGACCTCACCATCCCACCGGCACACTGCCATCATCCCACAATGGATAGCAACGGACCCTAACGAGGGAGAGGACACCTCGCTCAGATACACATATGCACTCATACACACACACACACACACACACACACACACACACACACACACACACACACACACACACACTGAGCCTCAGAGGATTTACAGGGTAGCCCTTTACAGTTGTACCCGTATACGGGTTGAAAATGGCAGATTTGGGCACTGATAAGCTAAATTGGAATGCAGTGGCTGTACAGTAACATGCTATACATGACATCAGAGCTTCACAGCGCAGAGCCTGAGGGCTTTGACTGACACCCTTTCTGAACTTGAGCACCGCACGTGACAAGAAATTGGCCCCTCCCTCCCGCTAATTGGATATAATTGGACAATTGGTCTTGAGTGAGGGAAATGCTGTAATTTAAGTGGACTTGATGTATTTTGAAAGATGAGACGTTGAGGATTATAATAAATACCGATGTCATACAAGCAAGGCAAACACCCGTGAGTCCAAATGTGCACTTCACATTTCCATATCATAAAATTCATGTCATACAGCGTCAACATTTATGTTCACTATGTTTGATGTACAGTTACAAGATGACATGGTATCATTCCCTGGGTTTTTCTGAACAGAATGAACCTATCTGCTCAAAAAAATAAAGGGAACACTTAAACAACACAATGTACAGTGGGGAGAACAAGTGTTTGATACACTGCCGATTTTGCAGGTTTTCCTACTTACAAAGCATGTAGAGGTCTGTAAAATCACATTGTATGATTTTTAAGTAATTAATTTGCATTTTATTGCATGACATAAGTATTTGATCACCTACCAACCAGTAAGAATTCCGGCTCTCACAGACGTGTTAGTTTTTCTTTAAGAAGCCCTCCTGTTCTCCACTCTTTACCTGTATTAACTGCACCTGTTTGAACTCGTTACCTGTATAAAAGCCACCTGTCCACACACTCAATCGAACAGACTCCAACCTCTCCACAATGGCCAAGACCAGAGCGCTGTGTAAGGACATCAGGGTTAAAATTGTAGACCTGCACAAGGCTGGGATGGGCTACAGGACAATAGGCAAGCAGCTTGGAGAGAAGGCAACAACTGAACCATCTGGATGATCCAGAGGAGGAATGGGAGAAGGACATGTGGTCTGATGAGACAAAAATAGAGCTTTTTGGTCTAAACTCCACTCGCCGTGTTTGGAGGAAGAAGAAGGATGAGTACAACCCCAAGAACACCATCCCAACCTTGAAGCATGGAGGTGGAAAAATCATTCTTTGGGGATGATTTTCTGCAAAGGGGAGAGGACGACTGCACCGTATTGAGGGGAAGATGGATGGGGCCATGTATCGCGAGATCTTGACCAACAACCTCCTTCCCTCAGTAAGAGCATTGAAGATGGGTCGTGGCTGGGTCTTCCAGCATGACAACGACCCGAAACACACAGCCAGGGCAACTAAGGAGTGGCTCCGTAAGAAGCATCTCAAGGTCCTGGAGTGGCCTAGCCAGTCTCCAGACCTGAACCCAATAGAAAATCTTTGGAGGGAGCTGAAAGTCCGTATTGCCCAGCGACAGCCCCGAAACCTGAAGGATCTGGAGAAGGTCTGTATGGAGGAGTCTCTCACAGTTGAAGTGTACCTATGATAAAAACTACAGACCTCTACATGCTTTGTAAGTAGGAAAACCTGCAAAATCGGCAGTGTATCAAATACTTGTTCTCCCCACTGTAACTCCAAGTCAATCACACTTCTGTGAAATCAAACTGTCCACTTAGGAAGCAACACTGATTGACAATAAATTTCACATGCTGTTGTGCAAATGGAATAGACAACAGGTGGAAATTATAGGCAATTAGCAAGACACCCCCAATAAAGGACTGGTTTTGCAGGTGGTGACCACAGACCACTTCTCAGTTCCTATGCTTCCTGGCTGATGTTTTGGTCACTTTTGAATGCTGGCAGTGCTTTCACTCTAGTGGTAGCATGAGACGGAGTCTACAACCCACACAAGTGGCTCAGGTAGTGCAGCTCATCCAGGATGGCACATCAATGCGAGCTGTGGCTAGAAGGTTTGCTGTGTCTGTCAGCATAGTGTCCAGAGCATGGAGGCGCTACCAGGAGACAGGCCAATACATCAGGAGACGTGGAGGAGGCCGTAGGAGAGCAACAACCCAGCAGCAGGACTGCTACCTCCGCCTTTGTGCAAGGAGGAGCAGGAGGAGCACTGCCAGAGCCCTGCAAAATGACCTCCAGCAGGCCACAAATGTGCATGTGTCTGCTCAAACGGTCCGAAACAGACTCCATGAGGGTGGTATGAGGGCCCGACGTCCACAGGTGGGGGCTGTGCTTACAGCCCAACACCGTGCAGGATGTTTGGCATTTGCCAGAGAACACCAAGATTTGCAAATTCGCCACTGGCGCCCTGTGCTCTTCACAGATGAAATCAGGTTCACACTGAGCACATGTGACAGACGTGACAGAGTCTGGAGACGCCGTGGAGAATGTTCTGCTGCCTGTAATATCCTCCAGCATGACCGGTTTGGCGGTGGGTCAGTCATGGTGTGGGGTGGCATTACTTTGGGGGGCCGCACAGCCCTCCATGTGCTCGCCAGAGGTAGCCTGACTGCCATTAGGTACCGAGATGAGATCCTCAGACCCCTTGTGAGACCATATGCTGGTGCGGTTGGCCCTGGGTTCCTCCTAATGCAAGACAATGCTAGACCTCATGTGGCTGGAGTGTGTCAGCAGTTCCTGCAAGAGGAAGGCATTGATGCTATGGACTGGCCCGCCCGTTCCCCAGACCTGAATCCAATTGAGCACATCTGGGACATCATGTCTCGCTCCATCCACCAACGCCACGTTGCACCACAGACTGTCCAGGAGTTGGCGGATGCTTTAGTCCAGGTCTGGGAGGAGATCCCTCAGGAGACCATCCGCCACCTCATCAGGAGCATGCCCAGGCGTTGTAGAGAGGTCATACAGGCACACGGAGGCCACACACACTACTGAGCCTCATTTTGACTTGTTTTAAGGACATTACATCAAAGTTGGATCAACCTGTAGTGTGGTTTTCCACTTTAATTTTGAGGGTGAATTTGATTTCCATTGTTAATTTTTGTGTGATTTTGTTGTCAGCACATTCAACTATGTAAAGAAAAAAGTATTTAATAAGATTATTTCATTCATTCAGATCTAGGATGTGTTATTTTAGTGTTCCCTTTGTTTTTTTGAGCAGTGTATGTTTGTCTATTGTGAAGAACATTCACTGCGGAACACGCACCTGACTCTTTTCTATGCGCACAAAAATTACGATCTGTTTCTCTGAATTGCCTTGTGAAAGCCTAACAATGTATGATCATATTTTATAACTTAGCTAGTCATGCTGGCAACATAACAAGTTTTCAAATGATGCTCACCTGACCCAGATTGCGATTTAAAATGGGCATTTTTTGGATTGTTTAAACAACAGAAATTGTGTGATGGTGGGGATGCAGGGTTGTGTTCCAAACAAAACAACAACAAGTGTACTTTTCCCTCAATGGCACAGCTAGGAGAGCTCAGAAAAGCACCTTATAGTTGAAGACTTCTTTGAGTCATAAAAGTGCATTGAAATGACTTAGGAACTGTGCACACTTTGGAGAGGTATGTGGCCACTTGGAGACACCAGTTAGTCCTCTCACTCAAATCCTTTTTTTGTTTTATGTTGCACCTACCCCACATTTTTTGGGGAATATTCTTATCCTCCCACAGGGCACAGATGTCAATTCAACGTCTATTCCACGTTGATTCAACCAGTGTGTGCCCAGTGGAATGTTACTGAATGTATCCAGAGTATTTTCAGATTTCGTTATCAACAAATGCGGCGAAAAGTATTAGGAACACCTGCTCTTTCCATGACATAGACTGACCAGGTGAATCCAGAGGAGGAGGAGGAGACAGGTTAAAGAAGGTTTTTAAGCCTTGAGACAATTGAGACATGGATTGTGTGTGTGTGCTATTCAGAGGGTGAATGGACAAGACAAAATATTTAAGTGCCTTTGAACGGGGTATGGTAGTAGGTGCCAGGTGCAAGAACAGCAAGAACTGCAACGCAGCTGCATTTTTCATGCTCAAGAGTTTCCCGTGTGTATCAAGAATGATCCACCACCCAAAGGACAACCAGCCAACATAACATAACTGTGGGAAGCATTGGAGTCATCCCTGTGGAATGCTTTCGACTCCCCGACAAAGTGAGGCTGTTATGAGGGCATAAAGGGGTGCAACTAAATATTAGGAAGGTGTTTCTAATGTTTTGTACATTGTGTAAAATGCACATAAAATCAACAGTGTAATGTTTGGATTCATTCGTGTCAGGTGAACTGTTGTGTCCTCAACACAAGTGTAAAGGGTTAATGAGTCGCTGTCCTTGAGGGAGCGCTTAATGTCTGTGTGTGGTTAAATAGGGGGATGTTTCCAATGTCATTCGCGCTCTGTGTGTGTGTGTGTGTAAATGTGTGTGTCACACAGTATGGGAGATATCTGAGTAAATTACACCCCCTATGGTCACGCAGAACCAGTGGTGGAGTGATGCCTGGAGAAGTGGCCAGCCCCGCGAAGGAAAGGCGACCTGTGTGAAAAATTATATGACAAACAGTGAGATACACTCTGAATGACCTAAAATGATCAATCTCATATTGATCTTTCACAGTCAGGCCAACCCAAGCTGTACTGTGAAAGTAACCTAATAGTAGCCCTACTATTGAAACAGATAAATGAGTCTGTCAACTGAGTAAGAAATTCACAGGTTTCTGATTTGTTTCCTTTTATTTCAGGTTTCTGCTCTCAAAGTCAAAAAAATTTAATAGGAAAACAACCACATTTTATGTTATAAGTGCATAACAATGCTTAAAACCACAACATGAGACCACCTTTGAGGTCTGGGAAAAAATAGGACACATGTTTATTTGAGTGTAGTTACCGTTTAATTCAAGTGCACAGGCACCTAGCACTGTTTGGTTAGCGGTGTTTCTGTAGCACATGAGATGGAGTTTGCAAAACATATGGCCACTGGATTGACACAAATAGGCCAGGTAGGCATTGGTTACTTTGTAGCTAGTTAACATGTAATTGAGAAGGTTATTGGGAAAGCCTTTCACATCTACCAGAGTACAGTTAGGCCTATCATTAGCATCGCTATGTTTTTCGTGTTCCTTAATTGTTTGAAACCTGGACATTTTACTTCATATTATGAGGCATGTCTTACCTTGCTTCAATGTGGCCTATAGCCAAAATCCCACCATAGAAACATATTTTCTAAAGACTTCCTCATATGCTTTCTCCTGTTCTATTGGTTTTCTTTATTAAATTGTCTAGCAGCCAAAGGCACTATCCTAGTCATATTAGCAACCCATGATAGTTGTTGCATCTCCCCACTTTCAACATTTCTAACGGATATTTCCATGTATGTCCATGAAACCGTTCGGATGTCCAGTGTGCATTTTAGAAAGGCATTATCCCGCAAATTGCATTTTGGAACATTCACGCATAGGCCTACCGCGGTGTACACATTGCTGCACCTAAAATGTGAAGAATTTATAGTTGAACAACATTTTAAGCTAAATATTCTGATGTGTTCCATCAGCCTTATTAATTGATATGGTGTATGCCTCCACTACACTACTTTAATACGCTGAAAAATATGTGGTTATAAGGCTTATACATGCGTATATCCTCTACTACACCACTGCACAGAACCTCATAAATATTGATAAGTGATAAAGGAGATTCACGGATGGAGGCATAGATATTAAAAACATCATAAAGCCTTCATTAAAACCATGGCACTTTTAATGACACCCAGCCTAAATAACCAGCACAATAATGACTGATGCCTGTTTGAAGTTTCACTGACAGGGAGAGGAGGGTGGGAGGAGAGGAGGATAATATTTACCTCCACCAGAGAGGAGCGATACATGGAGTCAGAGGACTCTTTGATGCTGACCTTGTAAAAAGGTGAGTGCTTGTTTAACCAGGATAGGTCCAATCAGATGAAAATGGATGATTGCAAAAGGTCAGTGAAATATGCAGCTGTGAACAGTAGCAACCAAGAGATGATGGCGATACGGAGACAGGTACAGACTGTGCATACGTGGGAGTGTGTGTATGAGAGTGAGATAGAGAGAGAGAGAGAGAGGGGTGTTTGGGTGTGTGTGTGTAGGTAGGGGCTTGGATTGGATTGTGTGTGCATCTCTGCATATGTGTGGTGTGTGTGTGTGTGTGAGCGTCTCTGCGTGTGTGTGTGCATGCGTGCATCGGCGTGTGCAGTGGAGCAGCAAGGCTCGGGGGATGGACGTGATGCGACACTGGCTGGCTAGTCTGCTCTACACTTAGGGCATCACAGCTGGTATCAGTGCCAATAATCAGCCAAGGCAATAAGACTCCCATCAACATACAACTCACTGGGAGGAGACAGACGATATGATTAAACTAAAGGGCACCGGTAATGTCACTAATGCAGTGACACAGGGGTTTCAGCGGAGAACATTCACACTGAGAAACTGCAGTCAAAGGAGCCAAGATGGAGGAGGGTTCTGAGGTAAAAACACAATCAGAAAGCGCAACGATCCCGAGTGCACTGTTGAGGGATGACCGTCGCATAGGAGTGATGCCACCTGTCGGAAGACAATGCATCAAGAGCTGTATTAAAGAACCAAGATGCAGACAGGTGAGCTGATGTCCTCTGTCATTCATTGACTTTGAATTGTTCATTTGCTACAGATGAAGGGGTTTACAAAAATGGGTTCCTTTCCATTGTTATCTCAGGCAGTAGAAGACATGAACTGGAAATTGATTGCATTGATTGAACACTGCCCATGATTTTTATTGAATTGACAGGAATTAGTATGACATTGACCACCAAATGTGTTGACAACTCAGCAGGATTTGTTTTCTGTCCCAGTGGCACACACAACAGGCAGATAAAGGAGATGGAGGAGGAGAGGAGGGGGTGGAAAAATATGATGCTCGCCGCATGCCTCGTTGGTCCTTCACACCCTGTTATCTCTGTCCCTGGCCATCGATAATGATTATCAATAGATGACGGTTTGGCATTCGACCGTCACTCCTCTGGGAAACTGGCCCGTTCTCCACAGGGTTCAAAAGCACTGATCAATAAATTTACATTTACATTTTTTGTCATTTAGCAGACGCTCTTCTACATTTTCATACTAAATAAGTTCAGTAATCTCTGACCATGACCGAAGCGTGTGTGTGTGCCCCGAGACATAAACAATATTCCTGGCTGTGGAAATTGGAACAGGTGCCTACAGTGAATTGACCTCCATGGCTAGTTTGGATGGTTTTCCTCATGTCATTTACAGACACTTTGAGTGATTGGGATTTCTAGTATGTAAAGTGGCTGGGGAAGAGAGAGAGGGTTGGGGATTACAAAGAAAGAGAGGGGCCAAAGGATTACATTCAAGTAAGTCATTTAGCAGATGCTCTAATAAGGAGCGACTTATGATAAGCACATTCTAATAAGAAGACTGAAACAACCTCATGATTCCAGCATGTAATGTAAATATACATGTAATTACATCTTCAGAAAACAATTTAGGGGGAGAGAGAGTATTCCAAGCTCCCTTCAATTTACATTCATAAACCAAATCTCATACTTCACACTGAAGCCTACGTGTCAATAATACAACTCTAATATCTTCCAGATATGGAGAGATATGAAGTAATCTTCCAAAGGCATACAGTAGAGAGATGTATGAATTTGGAAACACAACACCTGAAGATACTAAAACAACCATCCCCAGAGATGCAGAGAGTGTTCTGAAAGTGAGATCTCTTCTTACCGAGGCCCTATCTCTATCTATAGTGACTCTTAGGGCCTCTAGTGGTAAATGAGGGGCTTAATTGTAGCCAGTGATGGGTTTTCATAATGGTTCCTCCGGCTCACGGAACCTTGCAACGCTTTATTGGCAACCTGACACCTCTCAGCTCAAGTGTAAAATAAGCATGTCTGTTGCCAGTCAAACGCATTCACCACTAACGAGAAACAATGATGTTATGATATAAATGGCCTGCCCCTCTGAAATTATTTAATGAAAAATGTGTCCATCATCTGTCTGTCCGTTCATCCATTAATCTGTCAAGGCCTGATGTTACTTTGAACAAACGCATGCACGCACGCACACACACACACACACACACACACACGCACGCTGAAAAACCACATCTGACCATTATTGACACAGCAACATCTAACTCAACAATTTCCTAAAATACACACGATAATCACATCTATCGACAGACCAAGATGAAAAGCTTTTGAAGATTACTTTCTATTGACCTACTCCTACTCTCTGAGACAAATAGAGGAGAGGATTGGGCAGTGTCAGTACACAGAGTATCAATAATATTCAACATAACTGTCAGGGGAACCAGACAGCCGATGACTGAGGAAACACACACGCACACGATTAAACTATCCTTGTGCAGACCAAACAATTAATTCCCAATCAAATCACATTTTATTGGTCACATACACGCGTTTAGCAGATGTTATTGTGGGTGTAGCGAAATGCTTGTGTTCCTAGCTCCAACAGTGATGTAATATATAACAATACACAACAATACACACAAATCTAAAAGTAAAATAATCTAATGAAGAAATATAGAAATATTAGGACGAGCAATGTCGCAGTCCGGAGTATAAATATATATATATACAGTGGGGAAAAAAAGTATTTAGTCAGCCACCAATTGTGCAAGTTCTCCCACTTAAAAAGATGAGAGAGAACTTGAATTTTCATCATAGGTACACGTCAACTATGACAGAAAATTGAGAAAAAAAAATCCAGAAAATCACATTGTAGGATTTTTTATGAATTTATTTGCAAATTATGGTGGAAAATAAGTATTTGGTCACCTACAAACAAGCAAGATTTCTGGCTCTCACAGACCTGTAACTTCTTCTTTAAGAGGCTCCTCTGTCCTCCACTCGTTACCTGTATTAATGGCACCTGTTTGAACTTGTTACCAGTATAAAAGACACCTGTCCACAACCTCAAACAGTCACACTCCAAACTCCACTATGGCCAAGACCAAAGAGCTGTCAAAGGACACCAGAAACAAAATTGTAGACCTCCACCAGGCTGGGAAGACTGAATCTGCAATAGGTAAGCAGCTTGGTTTGAAGAAATCAACTGTGGGAGCAATTATTAGGAAATGGAAGACATACAAGACCACTGATAATCTCCCTCGATCTGGGGCTCCACGCAAGATCTCACCCCGTGGGGTCAAAATGATCACAAGAACGGTGAGCAAAAATCCCAGAACCACACGGGGGGACCTAGTGAATGACCTGCAGAGAGCTGGGACCAAAGTAACAAAGCCTACCATCAGTAACACACTACGCCGCCAGGGACTCAAATCCTGCAGTACAAGACGTGTCCCCCTGCTTAAGCCAGTACATGTCCAGGCCCGTCTGAAGTTTGCTAGAGTGCATTTGGATGATCCAGAAGAGGATTGGGAGAATGTCATATGAAACCAAAATATAACTTTTTGGTAAAAACTCAACTCGTCGTGTTTGGAGGACAAAGAATGCTGAGTTGCATCCAAAGAACACCATACCTACTGTGAAGCATGGGGGTGGAAACATCATGCTTTGGGGCTGTTTTTCTGCAAAGGGACCAGGACGACTGATCCGTGTAAAGGAAAGAATGAATGGGGCCATGTATCGTGAGATTTTGAGTGAAAACCTCCTTCTGTCAGCAAGGGCATTGAAGATGAAACGTGGCTGGGTCTTTCAGCATGACAATGATCCCAAACACACTGCCCGGGCAACGAAGGAGTGGCTTCGTACGAAGCATTTCAAGGTCCTGGAGTGGCCTAGCCAGTCTCCAGATCTCAACCCCATAGAAAATCTTTGGAGGGAGTTGAAAGTCTGTGTTGCCCAGCGACAGCCCCAAAACATCACTGCTCTAGAGGAGATCTGCATGGAGGAATGGGCCAAAATACCAGCAACAGTGTGTGACAACCTTGTGAAGACTTACAGAAAACGTTTGACCTGTGTCATTGCCAACAAAGGGTATATAACAAAGTATTGAGAAACTTTTGTTATTGACCAAATACTTATTTTCCACCATAATTTGCAAATAAATTTATAAAAAATCCTACAATGTGATTTTCTGGATTTTTTTCCTCATTTTGTCTGTCCTAGTTGACTTGTACCTATGATGAGAATTACAGGCCTCTCTCATCTTTTTAAGTGGGAGAACTTGCACAATTGGTGGCTGACTAAATACTTTTTTCCCCCACTGTAACACTTGATCTTTCTTGAATACGTTTCTCCATTTCTTTTTGTTTTTCCTCTAATTTATTCTGAGCCTCTATGTTACAGTTTTTATTGCCATCTATCTGTTCTGTTAGACTTTCTATTTCCTTTCTTAGTATAAACTCTTTTGACCTAAATTGCTTTTGTTTTCGAGATGAGTACTGAATTGCATGGCCTCTAAAGGCACATTTAAAGGTGTCCCATACAATAAGGGGATTCGCTGTACCTATATTATGTTGGAAAAAGTCAGTTATAAATTCCTTTGTTCTAATTATAAATAAATTATCATCCAATAGGCTTTGATTAAATTTCCAATATCCTCGCCCACGTGGAAATTCAGTAAGAGTAATGTATATGCCTATTATATGATGGTCCGACCGCATTCTGTCCCCTATCAACACTTTTTTTTTTACTTTTGGTGCCAACGAGAATGAGATAAGAAAGAAGTCAAGACGACTAGCTTGATTCAGTCTCCGCCATGTATATCTCACTAGATCAGTATATTTAAGCCTCCATATATCTACTAGTTCTAATGTATCCATGACATTCACAATTTCCTTAAGAGCATGTGGGTGATTGTTTGTGGTGTGATTTCCTTTACGGTCCATTGAGCTATTTAAAACAGTATTATAATCCCCCACCATAATAATATTGTCTTGAGTTGCTTGCAGGCTTGATAATTTATTATATATATTGTCAAAGAATTGTGGATCATCATTATTTGGTCCGTAAAGGTTAATGAGCCATATCTGTTTATGGTCCACTCGTCGTGTTTGGAGGAAGAAGAAGGATGAGTACAACCCCAAGAACACCATCCCAACCGTGAAGCATGGAGGTGGAAACATCATTCTTTGGGGATGCTTTTCTGCAAAGGGGACAGGACGACTGCACCGTATTGAGGGGAAGTTGGATGGGGCCATGTATCGCGAGATCTTGGCCAACAACCTCCTTCCCTCAGTAAGAGCATTGAAGATGGGTCGTGGCTGGGTCTTCCACCATGACAACGACCCGAAACGCACAGCCAGGGCAACTAAGGAGTGGCTCCGTAAGAAGCATCTCAAGGTCCTGGAGTGGCCTAGCCAGTCTCCAGACCTGAACCCAATAGAACATCTTTGGAGGGAGCTGAAAGTCCGTATTGCCCAGCGACAGCCCCGAAACCTGAAGGATCTGGAGAAGGTCTGTATGGAGGAGTGGGCCAAAATCCCAGCTGCAGTGTGTGCAAACTTGGTCAAGACCTACAGGAAACATATGATCTCTGTAATTGCAAACAAAGGTTTCTGTACCAAATATTAAGTTCTGCTTTTCTGATGTATCAAATACTTATGTCAGGCAATAAAATGCAAATTAATTACTTAAAAATCATACAATGTGATTTTCTGGATTTTTGTTTTAGATTCCGTCTCTCACAGTTGAAGTGTACCTATGATAAAAATTACAGACCTCTACATGCTTTGTAAGTAGGGAAACCTGCAAAATCGGCAGTGTATCAAATACTTGTTCTCCCCACTGTAGGTATTCCTTTTGTCCAGATGGGATAGGGCAGTGTGCAGTGCGATGGCATCATCCATGGCACTATTGGGGCGGTATGCGAATTGCAGTGGGTCTAGGGTGTCGGTTAAGGTGGAGGTGATATGATCCATAACTAGCCTCTCAAAGCACCTCAAAGAAATAGCCTCTGAAAGCACATAGTCATTTAGTTCAGTTACCTTCACTTTCTTGACCAATGGTGGACATTTTGAAGCAAGTGTGGACAGCAGACTGGGATAGGGAGAGATTGAATATGTCCGTAAACACTCAGCCAGTTGGTCTGCGCATGCTCTGAGGATGCGGACAGGGATGCCGTCTGGGCCGGCAGCCTTGCGAGGGTTAACACGCTTAAATGTCTTACTCACATCGGCCACTGAGAATGAGAGCTTACAGTCCTCAGGATCGGCGGCCCTATGTTATCCTCAAAGCGGGTGAAGAAGGTGTTTAGCTTGTCCGGGAGCAAGACGTCGGTGTGCACGACGTGGCTGGTTTTCCCTTTATAATCCATGATTGTCTGGAGTCCCAGCCACATACGTATCGTGTCTGAGCCGTTGAATTGCGACTCCACTTTGTTTCTGTACTGACGTTCTGCCTGTTTGATTGCCTTACGAAGGGCATTACTGGACAGTTTGTATTCGATCATATTCCCAGTCACCTTGCCATGGTTAAATGCGGTGGTTCGTGCTTTCAGTTTTGTGCAAATGCTGCCATCTGTCCACGTTTTTTGATTTGGATAGGTTTTAATCGTCACAGTGGGAACAACATCCCCTATACACTTCCTGATGAACTCAGTCACTGTGTCAGTGTATATGTCAATGTTATTCTCAGAGGCAACCCGGAACACGTCCCAGTCCGCGTGATCAAAACTGTCTTGAAGCATGGGTTCCGATTGGCCAGACCAGAGTTTAATAGACCTTAGCACGGATACTTCCTGTCGTGATCTGATTTGCTGAAGGGAGGGAGAGTAACAATGGTTGAGCGTTTTTCAAGAGGGAGTATTGCAGGCAATGTGTTGATAGAACTTCGGTAGTGTTTTCCTCAGATTGCTTTAATAAAGTCTCCAGCTATAATAAATGCGGCCTCAGGATATGCAGTTTCCAGTTTGCACAAGGTCCAGCATAATTCCTTGAGAGCTGTCGTGGTATCGGCTTGCGAGGGAATATACACAGCTGTGATGAAAACCGAAGAACATTCTCTAGGGAGGTATTGCGGTCGGCATTTGATTGTGAGGTAAACTAGGTCAGCTGAACAAAAGGACTTCAGTTTGTGTACATTACCACAATCACACCATGAGTAGTTAATCATGAAACCTACTCCTCCGCCTTTCTTCTCCCGTAGAGTTCTTTATTTCTATCCGCACTATGTATTGAAACCCCAGCTGGCTGTATGGACAGGGACAGTATATCCGGAGAGAGCCATGATTCTGTGAAACAGAGTATGTTACAGTTCCTGATGTCTCTCTGGAAGGAGATCCTCGCCCTGAGCTATCTACTTTATTGTCCAGGGACTGAAGCGGTGGATGGTGTGCACGCCTCCTGAGTCGGACTAAATGTCCACTGCGAATACCTCTTCTCCGCCGGCGGCATCTTGGAGCAGCCTCTGGGATAAGTTCAATCGCCTTGAAAGGTACGAACAAAGGATCCAATTCAGGGAAGTCGTATTGCTGGTCAAAACGCTGGTGAGTTACCGCCTCTCTGTTATCCAAATGTTCTTTCTGGCTGTATGTAATAACGCAAAGAATGTTCTGGGCTAATAATGTGAGAAATAGCATAATTTTTTTATTAAATGCTGCAAATTTGCTTAGGCGCCTGGAACAAGGCGGCCATGTCTATCGGCGCCATCTTACATTCAAAATCCTATTTTCCTCAACCCTAACCCTTCACCTATCCATAACCCCAAATCTATACTAGATGGCGCCGGAGAAGAAGGCTGCCGTTTTACAGCCCTCTAACCAATTGTACTATTATGTGTGTTTTTTCGCGTTATTTGTAATTTATTCTGTACATAATGTTTCTGCCATCGTCTATTATAACCAAAAAGAGCTTCAGGATATCAGGACAGCGATTACTCACCTCGTATTGGACGAAGATTTTTTCAAGGCCCAAATCCCCGTCATTCGCAGGAGAAAGAGATGGAGATATCGTGGACGTAGGTCGGGGTGCCTTGTAAAGATCCGATGGCGAGCGAGTAAACTGCCTCTTCCATCAATCCTATTAGCCAATGTTCAATCATTTGAAAATAAATGAGATGACCTAAGATTACGGTTATCCTACCAACGGGACATTAAAAACTGTAATATCTTATGTTTCACGGAGTCGTGGCTGAACGACGACATGGACAACATACAGCTGACGGGATATACGCTACATCGGCAGGATAACTCCGGTAAGACAAGGGGTGGCGGTCTGTGTATATTTGTAAACAACAGCTGGTGCACAAAATCAAAAACTATGGAAGTCTCGAGGTTTTGCGCGCCTGAGGTAGAGTATCTTATGATAAGCTGTAGACCACACTATTTACCAAGAGAGTTTTCATCTTTATTTTTCATAGCTGTCTATTTACCACCACAAACCAATGCTGGCATTAAGATTGCACTCAATGAGCTGTATAAGGCCATAAGTAAACAGGAAAACGCTCATCCAGAGGCAGCGCTCATAGTGGCCGGGGACTTTAATGTAGGGAAACTTAAATCCGTTCTACCTAATGTCTACCAGCATGTTAAATGTGCAACCAGAGGAAAATAAACTCTAGACAACATTTACTCCACACACAGAGACACATACAAAGCTCTCCCTCGCCCTCCATTTGGCATATCTGACCATAACTCTTTCCTCCTGATTCCTGCTTATAAGCCAAAACTAAAGCAGGAAGCACCAGTGACTCGGTTAATTAAAAAGTGGTGAGAGGACGCAGATGCTAAGCTACAGGACTGTTTTACTAGCACAGACTGGAACATGTTCCGGGATTATTCAGATAGCATTGAGGAGTACACCACATCAGTCACTGGCTTCATCAATAAGTGCATCGATGACGTCGTCCCCACACTGACCGTTCATACATACCCCAACCAGAAGCAATGGATTACAGGCAACATCCGCACTGAGCTAAAGGGTAGAGCTGCTGCTTTCAATGAGAGGGACTCTAACCCGGACGCTTATAAGAAATCCCGCTATGCCCTCCGACGAACCATCAAACAGGCAAAGAGTCAATACAGGACTAAGATTGAATCGTACTACACCGGCTCTGACGCTCGTCGGATGTGGCAGGGCTTGAAAACTATTACAGACTACAAAGGGAAGCACAGCCGCGAGCTGCCCAGTGACACAAGCCTACCAGACGAGCTAAACCACTTCTATGCTCGCTTCGAGGCAAGCAACACTGAAGCATGCATGAGAGTACCAGCTGTTCCGGATGACTATGTGATCACGTTCTCCGTAGCCGATGTGAGTAAGACTTTTAAGCAGGTCAACATTCACAAGGCCGCAGGGCCAGACGGATTACCAGGACATGTACTCCGAGCATGTGCTGACCAACTGACAAGTGTCTTCACTGACATTTTCAACATGTCCCTGACTGAGTCTGTAATACCAACATGTTTCAAGCAGACCACCATAGTCCCCGTGCCCAAGGACACTAAGATAACCTGCCTAAATGACTACCGACCCGTAGCACTGACGTCTGTAGCCATGAAGTGCTTTGAAAGGCTGGTCATGGCTCACATCATCACCATTATCCCAGAAACCCTAGACCCACTCCAATTTGCATACCGCCCCAACAGATCAACAGATGATGCAATCTCTATTGCACTCCACACTGCCCTTTCCCACCTGGACAAGAGGAACACCTACGTGAGAATGCTATTCATTGACTACAGCTCAGTGTTCAACACCATAGTGCCCTCAAAGCTCATCACTAAGCTAAGGATCCTGGGACTAAACACCTCCCTCTGCAACTGGATCCTGGACTTCCTGATGGGCCGAACCCAGGTGGTAAGGGTAGGTAACAATACATCTGCCACGCTGATCCTCAACACAGGGGCCCCTCAGGGGTGCGTGCTCAGTCCCCTCCTGTACTCCCTGTTCACCCATGACTGCATGGCCAGGCACGACTCCAACACCATCATTAAGTTTGCCGACGACACAACAGTGGTAGGCCTGATCACCAACAACGATGAGACAGCCTATAGGGAGGAGGTCAAAGACCTAGCCGTGTGGTGCCAGGATAACAACCTCTCCCTCAACGTGACCAAGACAAAGGAGATGATTGTGGACTACAGGAAAAAAAAAGAGGACTGAGTACGCCCCCATTCTCATCGACGGGGCTGTAGTGGAACAGGTTGAGAGCTTCAAGTTCCTTGGTGTCCACATCACCAATGAACTATCATGGTTCAAACACACCAAGACAGTCGTGAAGAGGGCACGACAAAGCCAATTCCCCCTCAGATCATCAAAAAAGTTATACAGCTGCACCATCGAGAGCATCCTGACTGGTTGCATCACCGCCTGGTATGGCAACTGCTCGGCCTCCGACCGCAAGGCACTACAGAGGGTAGTGCGTATGGCCCAGTACATCACTGGGGCCAAGCTTCCTGCCACCCAGGACCTCTATACCAGGTGGTGTCAGAGGAAGGCCCTCAAAATTGTCAAAGACTCCAGCCACCCTAGTCATAGACTGTTTTCTCTGCTACTGCACGGCAAGCGGTACCGGAGCGCCAAGTCTAGGTCCAAAAGGCTTCTCAACAGCTTCTACCCCCAAGCCATAAGACTCCTGAACAGCTAATCATGGCTACCGGGACTACTTGCATTGCCCCCCCACCCCCACCCCATCTTTTTACGCTGCTGCTACTCTTTGTTGTTGTTGTTTTATTTAACTTTTTTTATTAAAAAATAAATGCATTGTTGGTTAAGGGCTGTAAGTATGCATTCCACGGTAATGTCTACCCCTGTTGTATTCGGCGCATGTGGCAAATAAAATTTGATTTGATTTGATTTGAAATCTAACCCTAAACCCTAAAAAAGCATTTTTCCTTCTGGTCCTCACAAGGATAGTAAAAAAAAGTCCCTAAAGTAATGTTTGATCTCCTGAGTGACAGACAGCTGCCAATCCCACCCCAGGTGTGAGTGAAAGTCTTCCTCTCTCTCCTGTCTCTTCCTGTTCTACCCCAGGAAGCAGCTGGACGATCGATGGTCAGAACACAGAGATTCACCACAACGTGTCTCCACTCCACTATCCATCCATTGACCCCCCCCCAGGGTGGTTGCACTTGTTGTTGGGGGTTAACTGCCTTGCTCAAGGGCAGAACGGCAGATTACACCTTGCCGGCTCAGGGATTCGAAACAAAGATATTTCGGATACTGGCCCAATGCTCTTAACCACTAGGCTAGCGGTGGATATCCAGCATCCATTTTGTATGATATGTTACGAATTACAATTTGTATGATCTGTTACGAATTGCACTTTGTACAATATGTTACGAATTTGCAAAACGTATGATATGTTACAAATAATGCTAGCTAGGCTAGAGGTTAATGTTAGGAGTTAGGTTAAAGGGTTAGGTTAGGGTTAGGGGAAGCTAACATGCTAAGTAGTTGCAAAGTTGCTAATTAGCTAAAATGCAACAGTTGTCCATGATGAGATTTGAACACGCAACCTTTGGGTTCCTAGACGTTCACCCATCCAGGCTGACCAACCACCCTACTTTCGTTTTTGCTATAAGTAACCTTCTGTCTAACCATACCAAATGTACCATATCATACTAATTTGAGTGTCCCGGATTTACATTTACTATGTTACGTCTAGTCTAGAAGACCAGGCTGGGAGGTCCAATGGGAATCATATCTGCAAAAAGAGATACCAAAGGATTGTCATAGCATTAACAGAGTTAGATTTTTAAAACACATTCTGATGAGGATGTGTTTGCTTGTCTGTTTGCAGCACCATTATGTATTTTCCTCAGCAGTGACCTTGTTGTTGTGTTCTCTCTCCTCCTGTATTTCTGACATTCAGGTATGTTCTTTTCCCTCTGTTTCTCACCCTCATTTCTTTTACATCTTGCTGTGCTATCACTCCTGTGTGTCCTGAACCCTGCTCCTTGACTGAGCATCAGGGGGAGGTGGGGGGGGGGGGTAACAGGGAAGTTAGAGCAGAGCACGATTACTGAGGTGAAGCTGTATCCAGGTCAGCATTTCTTTGCTGCTAGTCTGGGGTGCTGTCCAGCTTTCATCATCTTGGCGACGCCAAAGATGTGTGTGCGTGTGATAGTGAGTGTTTGTCTGCGAGAGTGTGTTAGGAGGTATCAGATTACTGCAGTAAAACCTCGCCCTCAATCCTGGAAGCCTACCTTCTCCTGTCTATGGTGCGATCGCTCCATCTACATCAAGGCTCTGGCACCCTGCCTCACCCTCCTCATCAAACAGGACTGAGAAGCAGTCCTCTCTCTCTCTCTGGTGACCAAAGACTGTACCCCCTGGATGATTTCAATTCCCAGAGGGCCATGCTGCAGCACAATGTGGAACCAGCGATCCAAATGACCCTCTCTCACCTCACTGAGCCCACAGATGAGTCAACCAACCAAATACATAAAATACAATGTAAAGAAAATGCTTCGAGATCTTGTTAAAAGTAAAGAAGATTCAGTACTTCATGTGTAAGTGTGTGACTCAGTAAATGTGTGAATGGGTCAGGAAGTATGGAGTCAGAGTGTATGGATATATTGACAGGTTGAATGAGTCATCCCTTTGTTATTCTCTCCCTGTCTGTTTCAAAGACTAGCAAGTATGAGAGAATACCCTCCGACAGGCCGATCCATGTCCTTCTGCATGTAGATGGATGACTCAACGATTCCTATTTGTCATGGTGCTCAGCAGGGAGGGAAAGGGGTTCCAAAGCACACACGTCACTCAAGGACTGCTCTGTCTGTGTGTGTGTTGCTCCTGTTTCACCTGATTTCATAATCCCTTTCTCCACGCCTCCAATTAAGCCCCACACAGATTCTCTCGTTACACACCGACACACGTTTAGTCAGACACACACACACACACACACGACTAGGCTAGACTAAACCTCCCTTCTGCTCAAGGTTGTTCCGTAGTTATCCTTCCCTCACAACATATTTATATCAAACCATAAACACAACAGCTGCCGACTAACAGACGGCTTTACAATTAACACACACGTCAACGGCAATTACACTGTTAGAGAATTTCATAATGAGGACAGGTTTGCCATCGTGCTTTTCATTGAAAGAAGGTAAACAAGCTACTGCATCTTGAGAGAGACACACACTCAACATGCAGGAGTCTGCCAAGCACACAAGGTTTTCCTGCACCTCAGTGGAAAGGGAAACAAACAAGAGAAAAACTGAAAATAACAATGATGATATGAAAAGGAGAAATGAAAAGCGAGGGAGAGCAGAGGAGAGCGAAGGGGGGAATGCTCTGTGCCTGGAACAGGGCTTAGTGGATTAGCTCCGTCATGCGGCTACGGGGTTGTGTTGGCTGGATGAGGCCTGACTGCCAGGCTGAACACACACACACACACGCATGCATGCATGCATGCACACACGTACACACACGTAGAAACACACACACAAACAGACTCACACACGTACACACAGATAGTCTGGACAGCACAGGGGTGTGTGAGTACACTCTCTTATTACTGTCTAACACTGTCTACCGCTAGGTAGAAGACACACTGACTCACATGATACATACATACATATGTAAGACTATTGTCACACAATGTAGAGGTCTGTGGTGACCTTGCCTACATTAACGACACGGTCATATAGTGTTGTTGTAGGCCATAGAAAATGCCAGAATTCTCCATAAGGATGCGTGAGGTGAGCCATCTACAACCAAACAATGGAATCGCTTTGTACAACCTTGCACTGCTGGCTCAACCTGCAACACACACACACATACATTTGCATGCATGAACATGTGCACTCACACGATCATTTCTTCTGAGCGCAGTGGCACAAAATTGAACTATTCATTATTGTCAACCTTGAGAATTCTATAGCATTTAGAAGGTGTATAGATTAGAGCGCTGATGAGGATTTATTAAGCATTAACACCAGTAGATGGCACCATTGTCCCTTTCATTTTCAATTTGCTTTCCCATTCTTCAGCAGACAGTCACCTGACCTGGACAACACTGACTGGGCTCTCCTCTCCTCAGGAGCCTGTTTGAATACTTTAGAAATGCATCCTTCCTTCCTACCTTACTTGAAGTCATCATGAATCTGAGTTGATTGGATTGGTGGAAGCAATACGGCAGCAGTTTGCTTTCACCTATCCAGTCACTTCTAGATCTGTGCTTAACTCAAGAGAACAAGGAAGGATGCATCTCTGAAGTATTGGACCAGGGCCATGGTCTACCTGTGAGAAGCTGTCCCACAGGTGTTGTTAAGATTGTTGATACAGGCGTTGACTGTGCTGTACCACTGTCTCTAACTCAGGGCATCAGAGCTGTGTCTGTCTATGATCAACAGATGATACTCGTAGTTCAAACATATTTCTCTGTTCCCTTCTACTTTCACAAAAGCTGGTTTGCCTGCCATCAACACTACCACACTACCATTGATCAGCAAAGTGGCTCATTGGGAATGAACCAAACCAGGCCGTAACACGATTGGTGCAGGGCAGTCTTAACCAACCAATCAGTCAGTCAGTCAGCCCACGGAGGTTTGGTTGCGCCCAAGACTTGTGGCTTCCATTGATCTGGTGATCCAGTCAATACTGTGACCTTCAAAACGGCTAATGAATATAAAAGTAAAAACAACAATGTGTAGGTGTTAAAGATGTCACTGACGTTCTCTAGAGGGAAGTGATCAATAGTTGAGGAAATGACTGGCGACTGGGTTCTGTGCATTTGCCATTTCTGTCATTTTGATGTTTGTGATATGTTTTCTTGCAATGGGCAATATGTTTCACTGTATAGGAGTTACAAGTAAGCAACCTGAGGTTTGAGTCCTCCAGATAGCTGACACATTGTTTTAATGACAGACAGAAAGAACAGACAACATTGCAACACTATCAGAATCAGACTGGAATAACAAATACATGTGAATAGCATTTAATGAAGCACTATTTGCAATAATAAATAATATTTTCTAAACACTGAAGCAAAAACACTTTAGGTGAATATTGCTCTCTATAAATATTGCTCCATATCATAATGACTGACTCAGATTGGCTGACAGTCAAGGAGGAGTAAGGGACAGTGATGGCGTACCCAATGGGATCACTTCTTCTTGCCGGCACTCTTGGCCTGCTTGCTGGGTTGCTGGGCGGCGTTCTTCTCTAGCTCCACCTGCCTGGCGGCCTCCAGAGCCACCTCCTCCTTCTCCTGACGACGAAGCTCTGCCTCCAGTAGCCGGTTTCGGAACACCTCCCGGGCCGCCAGCACATTCTGACGCTGTGCTCCCAACGCCACCTGGATAGAGAGAGGGGGAAGGGGACAAAGAAGGTGGAAGAGACAGAAGGACAGAGAGAAAGAGAGACGGTCAACTGATATCCTAGCCTCGCGAGCCTCCTGATCTCGCAAGCTTACATGAATGGCGACCCATTCATGTAAGCTCGCGTGATCAAGCAGCTCGCAAGACTACTGATATCACGTCCTGTCCCTTTTCCTCTCAAAGTCATAACAGTATGAATCATCGTTTTCTACAGTTTGTGTAGTTATTCTGTTTTCTGTGTTGTGTGTGTGTGTGTATGCGTGCGCAAGTACGTGTGCGTTATATGTACAACCCTATTAACCCTGTGCTGACCTGCAGGCCGTCGTACATCTCCAGCTGACGTCTCTTGAGCTCCTTCCTGTTAGCCTGCTCCTGCCTGCGGTGTTCCAGCACAGTGTCTCTCACCAACCTGAAGCCCTGGATTTGCTCTAAGCGCTCCCTCCGCTGGGCCTCCTCCATCACCTGGTCCTTCAGAACAGGAACCTTCCGCTGCCTCCTACACAGCAGAGCACAGCACACAGGGCAACATGCTTAGTTAGGTAGAATATCTGGGGCCATATGTATCAAGTGTCTCAGAGTAGGAGTGCTCAGTTAGGCTCAGTTTCACCTATTAGATCACAATGAAAAAGATGACATGGACAGGGGGGACCTGATCCTAGATCAGCACTCCTATTCTGAGATGCTTCGTACATACAGCCTCAAAATGGTCTATATAAAACAGAAGACATTGAAACAGAGAACATTTCCTTATCATAAGCTTTTATCTGAAGTAAGACTATGACACAATTTGAATAGAAAAAAGTAGAGGGAGCAAGAAGCCCAATGAGACAAATAGAAACGGGAACGCAAGGATAAGGCGAGGGAGTTCAAGAATGATCAAAATGATAATCCGCTGGAGTACACATTCCCCTCCCCTCCATAGGTGAACTCATGAACTGCATATCATTGGCCTTTCCTTATCTCCTATCCCAGATCCTACACCACCTTCCAACACACACACACACACACACACACACACACAGGCACCCTCTGTCCCTCCCTCTCTCTGAGATGCCCATCTATCCTCATATGGAAGGATAGATTACGCACTTGGCTGGTGTATGATGAGATGTCAGAAATAGACTGTAGGATAGTGCTGCAGAGTCGAGGTAACCGGTCAGGGCCAGGTATGACTGAGTGTAATATGTCCCCTGAGGCCTGGGGAGGAGGGGTGAGGTACTTAAAGGTAGATTAGAAAAGGCTAAATATGGCTGTCTATTTCCCATACACTGACCTTGATTAAAGAGGGGGGGCGGGGGGGCTAATGGACTTAGGATAGTTAATGAACATCGCCCTCTCTTCCCTCTGAGTATGTCTGAGTATGTCTGTGTGTCTGGAAGAGTGTGTGTCTAGAAGTGTGTGGGTGTCTGCAATTGTGTGTTTGCAGGTGTGTGTGAATCAGGGTGGGTGTCATCAGCCATTAACCAGAGGAGCAGACGGCGGCACACACACACACACACATTGGGACAAAGGGGGTGGGCTGGGGAGGGGTGAAGAGAGGGGCATGTCTCACAGGAGTGGCGGGCTCATTGGAACCCCAAAATAGCTCCCTAATTAATAAACCCAAATATCATCCCATTTATCATGTTGTGGTCAAAAGTTTTGAGAATGACACAAGTATTGGTCTTCACAAAGTTAGCTGCTTCAGTGTTTTTAGATATTTTTGTCAGATGTTACTATGGTATACTGAAGTATAATTACAAGCATCCCATAAGTGTCAAAGGCTTTTATTGACAATTACATTAAGTTTATGCAAAGAGTCTTTTTCAAGACCTCTGCAATCCGCCCTGGCATGCTGTCAATTAACTTCTGGGCCACATTCTGACTGATGGCAGCCCATTCTTGCATAATCAATGCTTGGAGTTTGTCAGAATTTGTGAGGTTTTGTTTGTCCACCCGCCTCTTGAGGATTGACCACAAGTTCTCAATGGGATTAAGGTCTGGGGAGTTTCATGGCCATGGACCCAACATTTCAATGTTTTGTTCCCCGAGCCACTTAGGTATCACTTTTGCCTTATGGCAAGGTGCTCCATCATGCTGGAAAAGGCATTATTCGTCACCAAACTGTTATTGGATGGTTGGGAGAAGTTGCTCTCGGAGGATGTGTTGGTACCATTCTTTATTCATGGCTGTGTTCTTAGGCAAAATTGTTAGTGAGCCCACTCCCTTGGCTGAGAAGCAACCCCACATGAATGGTCTCAGGATTCTTTACTGTTGGCATAACACAGGACTGATGGTAGCGCTCACCTTGTCTTCTCCGGACAAGGTGTTTTCCGGATGCCCCAAACAATCGGAAAGGGATTCATCAGAGAAAATGACTTTACCCCAGTCCTCAGCAGTCCAATCCCTGTACCTTTTGCAGAATATCAGTCTGTCCCTGATGTTTTTCCTGGAGAGAAGTGGCTTCCTCGCTGCCCTTCTTGACACCAAGCCATCCTCCAAAAGTATTCGCCTCACTGTGCACGCAGATGCACTCACACCTGCCTGCTGCCATTCCTGAGCAAGCTCTACACTGGTGGTGCCCCGATGAATCAACTTTAGGAGACGGTCCTGGCGCTTGCTGGACTTTCTTGGGCGCCCTGTGAAGCCTTCTTCACAACAATTGAACCTCTCTCCTTGAAGTTCATGATGATCCGATAAATGGTTGATTTAGGTGCAATCTTACTAGCAGCATTATCCTTGCCTGTGAAGCCCTTTTTGTGCAAAGCAATGATGACGGCACGTGTTTCCTCGCAGGTAACCATGGTTAACAGGAAGAACAATGATTTCAAGCACCACCCTCCTTTTAAAGCTTCCAGTCTGTTATTTTAACTCAATCAGCATGACAGAGTGATCTCCAGTCTTGTGTCTCTCTCCACACTCTCTGTGTTAACGAGAGAATCACTGACATGATGTCAGCTGGTCCTTTTGTGGCAGGGCTGAAATGCTGTGGAAATGTTTTTTGGGGATTAACTTCATTTTCATGGTTTTGCAAATAATTGCATTTCATCTGATCACTCTTCATAACATTCTGGAGTATATGCAAATTGCCATCATAAAAACTGAGGCAGCAAAACTTTTGACCACGACTGTATATATTTGTGTGTGTACGTAAAAAGGTCTGTCACACTAACGACCAGATTAGCCCTCCTCCCATCCCTGTTGGTCGCCCACGAAAACCAAAGCTAATTGTTTTTAATTAAGCCTGGGGCGCTAAGCCCACTGATATTTAGCAAGGCAGCTTCTAGAGCAGACAGACATACATACACAAAGGGCAGCTTCAGGGCAGACAGACAGACAGACACTCAAGAGAAGCAACCGTATTCACTATGGTCCATTCTCTGTGTGTGAACTGAAGAGATATTTGTGTCATTCTCAAAACTTTTGACCACGACTGTAGAACCAGCAGAGAGAGGAGAGGAGAGTGGGAGAGAGAAGAGGATAGAGGAGAGGAGATGAGAGAGGGTGAGAGAGGAGAGGAGAGAGGAGAGAGGAAAAAGGAGAGATGAGAGTGGGAGAGAGATGAGAGGAGAGAGGGGAGTGGGAGGGAGAGGAGATGAGAGGAGAGGAGACATTGGGGTGAACTCTAGAGGGAGCTCTGCTCGTACTTACTGCATTCACAACGTTGCCTGAAATCACTCACCCATCTCTACCAATGTGAACGTTCAACATCAGCATCAGCATCCTGCCCTTGTGTAGCTTCTGTAGCTGAGCGGTTGGGTGTACAGTCATGCCCTAGTGTAGCTACTTCCTTCAGTGTGTGTGTGTGTGTGTGTGTGTTTATATAATGGGTGGTAATCCTGAATGCTGATTGGTTAAAACCGCATTCCAGCAGGTGTCTATTCCACAAATTAGCACCGGCTATGACGTTAAAATGTCTATTTACTCTGTTCCATATGACTGCGCAATCCACTGTCTCATCAGCCCAGCCAGGCAATTTATAAACTTGAAATAAAAATGCAAACTATAAAATGCATCTAGACATTATCTCACATTTCTTTTAGACTAACATTTCGTTTTTCAACAGCGGAGATTTGTATAAACCTTGCTGTCTGTCTCTCCGACATTTGCAACATTGTTTCAATATTAACATTTGATCATGCCAGGTGAAATCTCGCCTCATTACTTCATTGTTATGGATGTATCCAAATAAATGTCACTAGAAAACAGCTTAAACAAATGCAAATGCAGCTACTTTACTGTTATTCTGGCTGCACTGTTAGCCGTAGTTGACTAGCTAGCAAGCAAGGGATAAGAAAGTTTCCAGCCAGCATGGCACCATAGATACAGAACAAAAAGACTGAACGACTGGGTTGCGTCTCTGGCAACCGAACCAATAGAATGAACGACCAGCCGGCTTGGATAGCAACCCTAGATTTGTGTCGGGACTATATCTCGTGGAAGGATGAAATTAATACATTAATAAAAATAATGCTTTTAATGAAAATATGTAAAGCATTATTTGAATATGTTGATAACCAGTTGTATAAAAGTGATAATGCCCTCAAAGCCTGTGTTTGGAGGATATACAGTGCATTCGGAAAGTATTCAGAGCCGTTGACTTTTTCAACATGTTGTTCCGTTACAGCCTTATTTTAAAATTGATTAAATTGTTTTTTACCCTCATCAATCTACACACAATACCCAATAATCACAAAGCAAAAACTGTTTTTATGACATTTTTGCAAATGTATTACAAATAACAACTGAAATATCACGTTTACATAAGTATTCAGACCAGTACTCAGTACTTTGTCGAAGTACCTTTGGCAGTGATTACAGACTCAAGTCTTCTTGGGTATGACGCTACAAGCTTGGCAGACCTGTATTTGGGGAGTTCAGGCCAAAGAGTTCAATCTTGGTTTCATCAGACCAGAGAATCTTGTTTCTCATGGTCTGAGAGTCCTTTAGGTGCCTTTTGGCAAACTCCAAGCTGCCTGTCATGTGCCTTTTACTGAGGATTGGCTTCCGTCTGGTCACTCTACCATAAATGCCTGATTGGTGGAGTACTGCAGAGATGGTTGTCCTTCTGGAAGTTTCTCCCATCTCGACAGAAGAACTCTATCAGAGTGACCATCGGGTTGGTATTGGTATTTTATTAGGATCCCCATTAGCTGTTGCAAAAGCAGCAGCTACTCTCCCTGGGGTCCACACAAAACATGATACATAATACATAACATTAATAGACAAGAACAGATCAAGGACAGAACTACATACATGTAGGGACACGTAGCCTACATATCAATACATACACACGAACTATTTAGGTCAAAAAGGGGAGAGGCATTGTGCCGTGAGGTGTTGCTTTATCAGTTTTTTTAAACCAGGTTTGCTGTTTATTTGAGCAATATGAGATGGAACGGAGTTCCATGCAATAATGGCTCTATATAATACTGTACGCTTTACTGAATTTGTTCTGGATTTGGGGACTGTGAAAAGACCCCTGGTGGCATGTCTGGTGGGGTAAGTGTGTGTGTCAGAGCTGTGTGTAAATTGACTATGCAAAAAATTTGGAATTTTCAACACATTAATGTTTCTTATAAAAAGAAGAAGTGATGCAGTCAGTCTCTCCTCAACTCTTAGCCAAGAGAGACTGGCATGCGTAGCATTTATATCAGCCCTCTGATTACAATGAAGAGCAAGACGTGCCGCTCTGTTTTGGGCCAGCTGCAGCTTAACTAGGTCTTTCCTTGCAGCACTGGACCATTGTGGTCCTCTGTAGCTCAGCTGGTAGAGCACGGCGCTTGTAACGCCAAGGTAGTGGGTTCGATCCCCGGGACCACCCATACAAAAAAAAAAAAATAATAATAATAATGTATGCACGCATGACTGTAAGTCGCTTTGGA
Source organism: Coregonus lavaretus (assembly GCF_964263955.1). Classification (NCBI taxonomy): domain Eukaryota; kingdom Metazoa; phylum Chordata; class Actinopteri; order Salmoniformes; family Salmonidae; genus Coregonus; species Coregonus lavaretus. The sequence continues at coordinate 35,380,415 of NC_140020.1, forward strand.
TAAAAGCGTCTGCTAAATGGCATATTATATTATTACAACTGGACAATAATCCAGATTAGACAAAACTAGAGCCTGCAGAACTTGCTTTTTGGAGTGTGGTGTCCAAAAAGCAGAGCATCTCTTTATTACGGACAGACCTTTCCCCATCTTTACAACCATTGAATCTATATGTTTTGACCATGATAGTTTACAATCTAAGGTAACGCCAAGTAATTTAGTCTCCTCAACTTGTTCAACAGCCACACCATTCATTACCAGATTCATCTGAGGTCTAGAACTTGAATGATTCGTACCAAATACAATGCTCTTAGTTTTAGAGATGTTCAGCACCAGTTTATTAGTGGCCACCCATTCCAAAACAGACTGCAACTCTTTGTAAAGGGTTTCGGTGACTTCATTAGCTGTGGTTGCTGATGCGTATATGGTTGAATCATCAGCATACATGGACACACATGCTTTGTTTAATGCCAGTGGCAGGTCATTAGTAAAAATAGAAAAGAGCAGAGGGCCTAGAGAGCTGTCCTGTGGTACACCACACTTTACATTTTTGACATTAGAGAAGCTTCCATTAAATAAAACTCTGAGTTCTATTAGATAGATATCTTTGAATCCACGATATGGCAGAGGTTGAAAAGCCATAACACATACGTTTTTTCAACAACAGGTTATGATCAATAATATCAAAGGCTGCACTGAAATCTAACAGTATAGCTCCCACAATCTTCTTATTATCAATTTATTTCAACCAATCATCAGTCATTTGTGTCAGTGCAGTACATGTTGAGTGCCCTTCCCTATAAGCATGTTGAAAGACTCTTGTTAATTTGTTTACAGAGAAATAGCAATGTATTTGGTCAACACACAACAGTTTGCTAAGAGCTGGCAGCAAGCTTATAGGTCTACTGTTAGAACCAGTAAAGGCCGCTTTACCATTCTTGGGTAACAGTTCTTGGTCACCTCCCTGACCAAGGCCCTTCTCCCCAGATTGCTCAGTTTGGCCGGGCGGTCAGCTCTAGGAAGAGTCTTGGTGGTTCCAAACTTCTTCCATTTTAGATTGATGGAGGCCACTGTGTTCTTAGGGACCTTCAATGCTGGCAACATTTTTGGGTACCCTTCCCCAGATCTGTGCCTCGACACAATCCTGTCTCTACGGACAATTCCTTCCACCTCATGGCTTGGTTTTTGCTCTGACATGCATTGTCAACTGTGGGACCTTATATAGACAGGTGTGTGCCTTTAAAAATAAGTCCAATCAATTGAATTGACCACAGTTGGACTCCAATCAAGTTGCAGAAATATCTCAAGGATGATCAATGGAAACAGGATGCACCTGAGCTCAATTTCGAGTCTCATAGCAAAGGGTCTGAATACTAACGTAAATAAGGTATTTTCAAAAATGTCTAAAAACCTGTTTTCGCTTTGTCATTAAGGTGTATTGTGTCTAGATTGATGAGGATTTTATTTTACTTAATAAGGCTGTAACAAAACAAAATGTGGAAAAACCAATGGGGTCTGAATACTTTCCGAATGCATTGTACTGGCAAGGGTGTTGTTAGGCACGAGACGAAGTCGAGGGCCGGCAAACCGTGCCAATATATCCTCCAAACATTGGCATCTTGTCATGCTGCTGTTTACAGCTCTAATGGATGCTGGGGTCGCGACCCCAGAGAGGACCAGAAAGAAAAGCTAGCGAGGCTAAACCTGCTGATGTATGGAGACCGGGAGGGCTGCTGAGTAGGCACGCACGCAAGCACACACACACACTCTGAAGGAAGGAGACAGTAGACGTTCTATCCACTATTACCTTCAGCAGAGGAAAATTAAACAGTGTCTTCAACAAAAACACTGAGTAATAGTGTACAGATCTCAGCTAGAGATTGGAATTCTCCTCCTCTCGCCTTCTACCCCTGTGACTCCAGGTCGGTGAAATGTGTTTCTCTATACACAACACAGAGTCCACAGACCAGCTGTATTAAAACTCCACAGATTATAACCCACTACCTTTGTCGAGGAAGGATAACATGTGAGGGTGCATTATCCATTCCTCGCACGCACGCACAACAGAGAGCCATGGTGCAGATGAAAACAGCTTGTCCAGTGACAGCAGGAAATGAGCCAGACCAGGCTGTGTATCACCTCCCGACCCTGCAAAGAGGGACCTGTACGATGGGCTAGTCTGGGCTGGTGAGGGGAAACATCTCATTACTGTGGGTTACTGAGAGAGGAAACTAGGGGACTGGAGGGGACTGGAGAGGAGAGGGCAGGACAGCTGGTTAAAGGGCTTCAGTGGATTGTACTCTATGGGCCAGGGAGACCACTCTTCCTCTTACCAAACTGGAAAAACTTATCACCAAAAGCCGTAATGTAGAGGAGTGAAAGAGAGAGAAAGAGAAAGAGAGTGAGGGGAAGGGAGGAATGAAGGAGAGTGCATTGTACTGAGAGAGTGAGATACCTGATGAAGGGGGTGTAGTCCATGGGTAAGTAGGGCTGGGAGGGATCTGGTTGGCTGAGGAGAGCCAGCTCCTGATTGGACGGACTAATATGAGCATCAGGAGACTGGGAGTGGATAGCTGCAGGAGAACCAGAAATGGACACATCACTAAACCTATTGTTCATAACAGGTGAACATTCCTTTCATCAACTGTTCTACAAAATACTGTATAAAATGAAATACTCAGGTCACGTGTGCGTAGGTGAGTTTGCAGAGTGTGGTACCTGGATCTCCACTCTCTGTCCTATCAGTGGGTGTGTCTGCATTGGCCCCACATAGGAGTTTGTTAATGAACTGTAGTCTGGACTGTAGGGCCTGAAACACATTACAACATCCTCAATACTGTTACACATCTATTACTATTGATTAATACTCAATCACCATATAATGAGAGAGAGAGAGAAGAGAGAGAGAGAGAGAGAGAAGAGAGAGAGAGAGAAAGAGAGAGAAACAAAAAAGGAGAGAGAGACTATAGAGTTTGTTCTACCTTGATACACCTGCCAGGCTCAGCGGTCTCCCAGGCCTGTTTCATAGCTCTGATCTCATCCAGTCTCTCTGTGTCCTTCCTCACCTCGATGACCTCCGCATCACACTGGTCACTCACCACACGCAGTGTCCAGTAAGGCTTCGACTGGTCCAGGCTCTACACACACACAGACGGATGTGAACACACACCCAAACACACACACGCTCACACACGCACACACATTGCCTTCATAAGCTTCAGAGGGAGGTTTCAGATATCTCCTGATATCTCTTTCTTATGGTGCTATAGACAGCCCTTCTTGCATAAAGAGAGAAGAGAGACAGCTCCAAGTCATGATGTTTTCACCTGTCTATCTCATCCATGCACATAATGGAGGATCATTTCTCAGCTCATCTATTCACAAATCATATCCTCTCTCTCTCTCTTTCAGCTCGCGCTTCATCAACGGTGCAGCAAAACAACGGCAACGTCAACATTTACATTTTGTCAAGGAGAGCGGTTTTAGAGAAATCTGCCTTGCAAATCGCATTGTCTTCAGTGTTTGTGACAAAGAGGCAGTGGAGAAAAGCAATTATGAAGGGAGCAGAGCATGGTCAGAGCTGTAGTTAGATCTATTAAATCAATACAGGCATGCCTCCTGAGTGGCGCAGCGGTCTAAGGCACTGCATCGCAGTGCTAGAGGCATCACTACAGACCCGGGTTCGATCCCAGGCTGTGTCACAGCGTCTTCCGGGTTAGGGGAGGGTTTGGCCGGCCGGGATGTCCTTGTCCCATTGCGCTCTAGCGAGTCCTTGTGGCGGGCCAGGCGCATGCACGCTGACTTCGGTTGCCAGTTGTACGGTGTTTCCTCAGACACATTGGTGCGGCTGGCTTCCGGGTTAAGCGAGCAGTGTGTCAAGATGAGTCCGTACGGGAGTTGCAGCGATGGGACAAGACTGTAACTACCAATTGGATTTCATGAAAATTGGGGAGAAAAATTGGTTAAAAAATTCAATAAATAAAAATAAATATATACAGGGATGACAGGATCACTGGTCTGCTCTGTCATGAGATAATATAATACACTTATTAGGTTAGTCAGAGGCTTTTATCCAAAGCTACATGTAACAAAACCATTTAGTAGATGCACAACTAATACTTTGAATCCCAAAGAAACGAAGGAACAACTACTAAGTTATTATCAAGTAATGCCCATATTTTGCTTTATATTGTCTATGTAAACAGCGTAGGGTATAATAATCAGTGGTGGTCAGCTGTCAGTTTGCAGTGTTACCTACCGTTTCCATCCTGGAGCCAGGCTTGGCTGGGGGTTTGTCCTTGTCGCCTTTGCCCTTGCGACTGCCCTTGGGGGTGGATGACTTCTGGCCCTCGCTGCTCTGGGCGTCACCACTGACCGGAGTTGTCGGGTCTTCGTGCTTCTCCCCGTGCACTATGACCAAGGACCAATGAGAAAAGAGGTCAACGATCAGATGGTCAGTAGCAGGACAGGTACACGCACTGAACCTATCAATCAAATGTATTTGTATAGCTCTCATTACATTACAAATATATACAGTATGTCAAAAAAGCACTTAGCAATCCAAGCCTTATAGATACATTGGTATTCTAATAACTTCTTAGTCTTGATTATATTTTATATTTTAGTCACTTAGCAGACGCTCTTATCCAGAGCGACTTACAGGAGCAATTAGGGTTAAGTGCCTTACTTAAGGGCACATCGACAGATTTTTCACCTAGTCGGCTCGGGGATTAGAACCAGCGACTTTTCGGTTACTGGCACAACGCTCTTACCCACTAAGCTACATGCCGCATAGAGATTATGTGAGAGTATTCTGTGCATTATTCTGTGATAGTATTCTGTGCATTGTTCTGTGAGAGTAATCTGTGCATTGTGTATCTGACTTGTTTAGGTCTATATTCCTGTCAAGGTCTGATGCCTTCCTGCTGTTTATACAGTGGAATCACGACACATGGCAATGATCAAGCCATTCCAAACAACATTTCCACAAGGGAACGCCATTTGTGCAATACCATCATTGCTTAGAAAAACAACTGACATGCATTACCATTACTGCATGAAAGGGCAATAAATGACAAGCAATTCTCCAGCCATTAAAATTAAGCAAAATTGTGTTTTTAATCCAAAAGTATTATGACCAACGTAGTCATTCTCATTAGTCCGTTCACACTCAATTGAGTAAAGATTAAGCGTACAACACAACACCTGTCAGCGTGTGTAGGAGACAGAGTGTGTGCTAGATGGCACTGTTGCACTGTGTTTGCAACTACTACTGTAAATCAATGCAACACTACCACTGCTATTCTCCAAGTCCCCCTATTCCAATAGAAATGCTTGATAATCCCTCATTTTAACTGACAACCTGTAACATGTACTGAAGGGGTTGATAACTACAGAGCATGATGCTCACCTCACCAAGCCATTGTGATCACAACTCACCACTACCAATAACATTCTTGTCTAGTAAAAAATGCTGTTTTCACATTTAATAGAAGTCACTGTCTTGTCCACATCACAGACAATAATATCAAGGAAGTGAAACCATGGCAACGGCTAGCAGTGCTGCGCCACAGACCTAGCTTGGAAATCGCCCTGTACTACAGCGCATTCGGAAAGTATTCAGACCCCTTGACTTCTTCCACATTTTGTTACGTTACAGCCTTATTTTAAAATTGATTAAATTGTTTTTTTTTCATCAATCTACACAGAATACCCCATAATGACAAAGCAAAAACAGGTTTTTAAAAACATTTGCAAATTTATAAATAAAAAAATAAGTATTCAGACCCTTTACTCAGTACTTTGTTGAAGCACCTTTGGCAGCGATTAAAGCATTGAGTCTTCTTGGGTATGACGCTACAAGCTTGGCACACCGGTATTTGAGGAGTTTCTCCCATTCTTCTCTTAAGATCCTCTCAAGCTCTGTCAGATTGGATGGGGAGCGTCGCTGCACAGCTATTCTCAGGTCTCTCCAGAGATGTGCGATCGAGTTCAAGTCCGGGCTCTGGCTGGGCCACTCAAGGACATTCAGAGACTTGTCCCGAAGCCACTCCTGCGTTGTCTTGGCTGTGTGCTTAGGGTCGTTGTCCTGTTGGAAGGTGAACCTTCACCCCCAGTCTGAGGTCCAGAGCACTCTGGAGCAGGTTTTCATCAAGGATCTCTCTGTACTTTGCTTCGTTCATCTTTCCCTCGATCCTGACTAGTCTCCCAGTCCCTGGCACTGAAAAACATGCCCACAGCATGATGCTGCCACCACCATGCTTCACTGTAGGGATGGTGCCAGGTTTCCTCCAGACGTGACGCTTGGCATTCAGGCCAAAGAGTTCAATCTTGGTTTCATCAGACCAGAGAATCTTGTTTCTCGTGGTCTGAGAGTCTTTTAGGTGCCTTTGGCAAACTCCAAGCGGGCTGTCATGTGCCTTTTACTGAGGAGTGGCTTCCGTCTGGCCATTCTACCATAAAGACCTGATTGGTGGAGTGCTGCAGAGATGGTTGTCCTTCTGGAAGGTTCTCCCATCTCCACAGAGGAACTCTGGAGTTCTGTCAGAGTGACCATCCGGTACTTGGTCACCTCCCTGACCAAGGCCCTTCTCCCCCGATGGCTCAGTTTGGACGGACGGCCAGCTCTAGGAAGAGTCTTGGTGGTTCCAAACGTATTTCAGTTTTTTATTTTTAATATATTTGCAAAAAAATTCTATAAACCTGTTTTCGCTTTGTCATTATGGGGGATTTTATTTGATCAATTTTAGAATAAGGCTGTAACGTAACAAAATGTGGAAAAAGGGAAAGGGTCTGAACACTTTCCGAATGCAGTATGGAAGATTTATTTTTGTCTTTGGTATGTACACTTATATCTAACCTATATCCTAAAGAGACTATAAACCTTGCCCTCCTATAACTAAACATCAAGCAGCCCAGTTCCTAGTCATTTAACCAGGACCAAGTAAATGAAGAACCTGCTCAGTGTATTGAGGGCATGGCTGAGAGGCTTGAAAGGCCAGTAGCAGCTACATAGAGCTGTAACCATGATCTGTTCCCACACCACTGAGACACAGAGTTAAACTGGGCGAAATTAATTCACTTTCCTTCTGTCAATATATTTTTTACACTAACGACCAGCACTTTAAAACATTCTGTCATATCTAATAGACAAATAGGACTCTCTTTTCCTTTAGAATCAATACACACATACCGATAGGCATGAGAATTCAAGACTGCCTCAATGGACACTGACACACACGCACATATGTACAGAGAGAACCTTTATTCCGATTTTCTGCTGTGCAAACTGAATGGGTATAGGAGTTATTTTCCAGATTGCAAGATTGAGAAGACAAAAGGAATTCTAATATTATTAGGCAAGCAATTATCTTCAGGCAATCATGCAAATCTGACTGCACTCGCCTAGTCCCACCTCCCCCTCACCCCACCAATATCCATCCCTCAATTAATTTATCCCCTAAGAATTTTTTGCTTTTCTGAGTTTTAGTCAATTTTCTGTTTCTTCCCTTGCCCGTCTAATTTGTGCAGCATCCAAAGCCATCTGAGAGGCAGTAGCAATGACACGGGGTTATTGCCTCAATCAGAGGGGCCACAGGGCCTCCCAAATCACATCTAGTGATCTGCTAAAGCAGCTATATTCATCTGCCTTTCATTAGGGATGTGAATACAGCCCCATGGCTAGTCACAGGGCGAACAGACAGAGACCTGCCTGCCTGCTGCATATCTGGCACATTTCAGATGCAACATGCAAAACAATAAGCTCGGAAAACAAACACAGGGATGCGACATCCGATCAGGATTCAGAGGAGAACATTGGGGGCATCTGAAATGCAATATGCAATATGGAAATGTGATTACTAACCTCATGCATATTGGGGACATTATCTGAATTGCAATATGAATGAATTATGTGATTCCAACCCAAATATTCAGTATATTTTAAAGTGAAGTTGAAACCTGACCCAAAATAACCCCAATATCTCTTTGGGATAATAGCCTATTGCTTCAGACTGCAGAGTAGTGTACCTGACCACTGATTGGGTGAAGTGAGGTGACCAGAGTGGACAAAGTGTGTCACTGGCTAGTGAGTAACTGTCCGAGACAGAAGAGAGGAGTCAAACTTTTTTTGGGGGTCTGAGACTAAATTCAAGAACTCAGTACATGTCATATCCCCCTTCATGTCATTCACTCGCGCAGATTACAAACAAATTTGTCGGTTGGGACTTGTGAATCATCGGATGGCCTTTCTGAATGTCTGTGCAGAAGATAATATTATAATTCTGAGCCTCTTATTGGCAGCTGGGCTCACTCTTTGGCAGGATTGTGGGTATTGTGCATTTGTGATTTGTTGGTGTGTTCTCTAGGGGTCCGGCTGAAGGGGATTGTGCGTCTATGATTGGCTGGTGTGAGTACCTTTCATCTCGTTCCTCTCCAGGTCCCTGAGCGTACGGACAAAGGCCATCTGAGAGTTGTCGAGAGCCCAGCTCTTATGCAACACCTCCGCCACCACTATGTACTTATGGCCCTGAGAGAACGAGAGACAACAGTCAACAACAACAAAAACAACAACACACACACAAACAAGTACACCTCTGCCTGCCCTGCACTATATACATGACCTTCAAATTCAGGCAATACAGTCAACAATAACAGTAATAGCATTTCCGTCTGAGATGAGAGAGAAATAGAGAAAAACATCATAACAACAACACAACCACCACAGAGAAATATCAGCAGCACCTAAGCCACTGTCAGTGATACAGTATGTACTGAACGACCCTAAGAGAGACAGTCAAAGAGATACAGACACAGTAAACATCACATTTAGTTAGTTGTTCCTTTGTGATCATTTAGATACATGTATAATATAGTTCTAACAGTATGCTGTTTAGAGTGGTGTAAAAGCAGTTTGCCAGTGAGCATCAATATGTTGGTGTAGGGGCAAGCAGCATCTTGATCATTGACTGGGGCACCAAGCCACTATAATACTGATCGATACCTCTTCATTCTGATCTGTCGCACCTGAACATCACTACATCAGATCAGAGGTTCGCTAATAGCTCATTACCATTGATGCTACAGGGTTGTTTTTGTTGTTGTTGTTTGATGTAACAGAGTTGAGAGAATGCTCAATAATCTGCCTCTGAAGAGAGGTTTCACCCAAAGACAGCGATGTCCATTGGAAGGGTACAATGTGACTCAGATAACCAGTAACTGAGTGTGTGAACCAAACTATCCCATACTGTCTGTTTGACTGTAACATGGGAGCCTGTGAGGTCTGGCGGCAAACTCAGTAGCAACTCATAAATCATGTGGAAATCAGAGCCTCCCTTATAGGTAGAGCGATACGAGAGCAAAAGATAACAAAACAACTCGCCAATTCTTCTGTATCTTCACTCCTCATCAAACTCTTTCCTTCTTCCTTCCCCTCCTCCATAGTGTGTGTGTGTGTGTGTGACAGCATAATCTATCATATAGGCGATGGTTGAAAGGTGAGCTGTCAGCGTTGATACCATAGTCTCCATGGGTGGCTGGGTCTGGGTGTGAGGCTGGTTCTGGGTCTGGTCGGTCAGGGGGGGAGTCTCCGTGGCCATGCCCTCCTGGCCCCCTCCTCCCTGGGTAGAGCCTGTCACTCTGGCCTCTTCCTGGCTCTGCTTTCCATCTGCCTGGGGGGGTCCGCAGGAGGCGGCTGTGACACGCAAAACACAATATGGATTTTCATAGAAGTTCCAATTCCAAAAAACTAAATAAGAATAAAAATAAAAATGTCAGAAAAATGCTTTAGACCTTTCAGACAGATGAACGTAAGTGGAAACATAGATTGAGAGAGCAGTCTTGGAGTGTCAGGGTTTTTGCCTGTCTGTGTGTCAGAGTATTTTAGTGACAATGACAATCGGTCAAACCAGCCAAAATGCTTATCTTAGTCTCAAATCTTGACACATCTACCTTTGAGGGGAGTCGACCTGGTTATTTCACAGCATTATACACTGTAACGGAAAACTGTCATGTATACGGTAATTTGGGGTATTCTTCACAGTAAAAATTGTACTCTGAAATGTTTTACTGCAGTATACTGTAAATGATGGTGCATTGTGTGAAAATGTTGTGGACAGGGAAAGCATTGCTGTATTTCGAATGGTACTGTAATTCCACCCCACAGAATACAGTACCGTACCGTACTTTTGGAGCGCCAAAAACCTTTTGACCACTAGTAGGTGCATGGTATTGTTGTTTCTGGCTCATTAACATATGTGGAGGCGTGCTTTGTAAGAGGCTATATTAGTTACACGAATGAGTGAGGTTGCTGTAACAATTGAACTTACAATTTAACATGTAAAGGGGACAGATTGGAGTGGCTGCAAGTCTTGAACCTTCAATGGTTGAGCATTTTGCCATGTGCCTTTTGGTCTGTTTTGCCCTGTAGTCACAGTTTGGATGACTTTCTTATGGCCTCTAGAAGTGCAAGTGATATAAAACACAAAATATTCATGCTGTATTGTGTAAAAACTTTACCTAGCATCCAACCTGTTTTACCAATCCCTTGTAATTACAGTAAAATACATCCATTCATCCATCTATTCAATAATTAATTCCGATTATCGTAGCATTTACTTTTTTACAGTATAATACAGTCAATTTTACGGTATTGTACTGTGTGTCATTACACAGTACTTGATGCCGTATGTATATTACAGTATGAAATACAGAATTTTCCTTTCCACTGAGCATGCCTGTTACTGTCAAATTCACGGCAACCCCTTTACAGCGAACATACTCAAATGTTTATATGCAGGTTAGATGGAATATCTAGTCCTCAGTTTTACTTCTCTATCATTTGTCCCCAAGCCAACTCACTAATAACGAATTACGCAACTCTGAGAGACTCTTAGCCCCTTGCCCAACCCTACAGGGGACATTCACCCTAAATGGTTGTTTACTCTCCCCTCACTATAGTTTAAGTAGCAGAAAACAGCATTGCATGATAAATGTTGTGCCTTCCGGACTGGATCTGATTGCGATTGACAGGTTGGCTGCAGGCCTGGCTGATAGACTATTCATTGATTCAGGGCATGTTTAAAGGCTGACAGACAGACAGGCAGACAGGCAGACAGGCGGACAGACAGACGGACATCACCATGGCGTGATGCTGCTGCTGTGTTCACAGTGTGGCAGAGAGAGAGAGAGAAAGGCTGGCACTGCAGAATATGAGCAGTCACCATTACACTGAAAACAAATGGGTAATGTCATAGACTCGCAAAAACAGAATACCTTACCCTCCCCTACGTATGTATTTGGACAGTGATGCTAAAATGTTAAATGTGTCTCTATACTCCAGCATTTTGGATTCAAGATCAATTGTTTCATATGAGGTGACAGTACAGAATGTCACCTTTTACTTGAGGGTATTTCCATACATATTTTATATACAGTTTAGAAATGAAAGCACTTTATAGATCTAGTCCCCCCCATTTGAAGATGTCATAAGATGTATTTGGACAAATGTCACTTATAGTGTACCAAAGTAGTCAAAAGTTTAGTAGTTGGTCCCATATTCCTAGCACGCAATGACTACATTAAGCTTGTGACGCTACAAACTCATTGGATGCATTTGTTTTAGTTGTGTTTTGGGTTGATGACTGGAGTAATTTTCTTTCTAAGTGAGTAGATGAGATGTTTCTGAAAGTTACAGAGGCTACAACAAAGCATGCTAACCTCTACTTACTTTGTCCTTCTGTAACTTTCTCACTCATCATCATTCATGATTCATTCATGATTATCCATAATCATGGTAGCATCCACATTCATGTAGAAATGTACCCAAACATCTTCTATTATTTTAACATTAAAAGTGACTCCAAAATGACACAATACATTATTCACAATTCACTTCTTATTGGACAAAACATAATCCGAAACACAACCAACACAAGCTGTAAATGCCTCCAACAAGTTTGTAGAGTCACAAGCTTCATGTAGTCATTGTGTGCAAGGAATATGGGACCAAATACTACACTTTTGACTACTTTAACCCTCATCCTAACAACATATTTTACATACATGGATCACCAACTGGTGTCATTTTGACCCCAAGAAGAAACTATTGGAAAAGCAACAATCATAGCAAAATATGATTGTTGCTTAATTCTTAATTCTTATCAAAACATCATAAGACATATAAATAATGTTTTCTGAAATACAAACTACCAAAACAGCCTGGTATTTTAGCAAAATTACTGTTAATTTGCATATAAATATAAATGTGTCTCTTAAATAACGTGCAGCTTTTTTTTTACAAAGTACAACCAACGTAAGTACTAAAAAGCAGATTTACCATCACTTGACTGTAGTATCATTTCGTTTTTAGAATTTTTAAGTGTCATATTGATGTGGTAAATACGACTGTCATTTAAAGGGGCGGTACACAATGACCAAGAATATAGCTTAGTTTTTGTTATTTACTTACCCCACAACCAGCATTAGCATCACTGCTAGTGAAACAATGGGAGTGATAGGGCTTATGGCAGTATGCTTTAATAAGCATACTCATATCCTCAAAATCACTTCAAACCAAATGTTATAGCAACCCAAATACCATTACATGTTGCACATTTAGAATATTGGAGGATATTATAGGAATTCTGGTTTTTACAATGTACAATTCTGGAATACACATCAATATGTGAACATTTAGAGGGTAGCTGGTTTCTGTACTACAGTTCTACCAAGTATTCATACCACTGGCAAGCTTTTATGAACTGTTTTGACTGCAACTAAGCATCTATGTAAAGTAATTTAGATTTTCTACACGGTCATACCTAGTTATAAACAGTTACAACCATAGGTGAGTACATAAGGTGCTCCATCTTTACAGGTGATCTGTCTATCTGGTTAAAATCACTGATACAGGTCCCCCTCCACCCTCTGAGGATATGTACTGTATATCTTATAAGTTAAGAGAAACCTGGATTCAAATAAACACTTTTTTAGATTTGCCCTAGAATAACTACCTTCGGAGAATGCACACCAATACAGCTTTCAGAGTGTATCTGAGTTCTGTACTGCAGTTCTATTAAGTATGTATACCATTGGCAGATTTCTTTATGCACAAAAATAAGGTACTTTTTTTTTTTTTTTTACACAGTCATACAATACGTGGTATAGAAAAGTACAATCTTAGGAGAGTATATGGGGTGCTATATCTTGGCAGACGATCTGTCTATATGGCCAAAATCGCTGATACAGGTCCCCCTCCACCCTCTGGTGGTATGGATAACTTGTAATTATGTCTCCAGAGAAAACTAGATTAAAATAAAGGTCCTATTTATCAAATTACTATAGGCGGAATTAGGTGTTTTTGGCTGGGGTCAAATCTTTATAATTTTTTTGTCGCACAGTTCTCTCAAAATAAAAGTACTGGTCGCACAGCATTTGGTCGCACTTTAGAGCCCTGGGTCTAAATTACCCCAAAGTCCATAATGATACAGAAACACGAAACAATTATTTATATTTGTTAAGAACAAGTTGATAGACAGAGTCATGAAAAATAGGAAGAATTGAATAAACCACATTTGGGCTATGATAACAAATATACCTCTGGGTCAAAATGACCCCAGTCAGTAGTATGAGGTTTTTCTATTATTTCACTTTTTCTTCTCTGCATTGTTGGGAAGAGCCCGTAAGTAAGCATTTCACTGTTAGTCTACACCTGTTGTTTACGAAGCATGTGACAAATAAAATGTGATTTGATGAGGGTTAAAATGCTATAAGTGAAATGTGTCCAAATACTTCAATCTTCAAATGGGGGTCTAGATACAGTATATGAAGTGCTTTCATTTATATTTGGTAAATCAGATATGTATTTTAAAAAATACTGTATATACAGCCAAATTTACAATTTTAGCATCACTGTCCAAATACATACAGTGCATTCGGAAAGTATTCAGACCCCTTGACTTTTTCCACATTTTGTTACGTTAATGCCTTATTCTAAAATTGATACAATAATTTTTTTCCTCATCAATCTACACACAACACCCCATAATGACTGTTTTTTAGAAATTGTAAAAATAAAACACGGAAATATCACATTTACATAAGTATTCAGACCCTTTACTCAGTACTTTGTTGAGGCACCTTTGGCAGCGATTACAGCCTTGAGTCTTCTTGGGTATGACGCTACAAGCTTGTGGAGTTTCTGCCATTCTTCTCTGCAGATCCTCTCAAGCTCTGTCAGGTTGGATGGGGAGCATCGCTGCACAGCTATTTTCAGGTCTCTCCAGAGATGATCGATCGGGTTCAAGTCCGGGCTCTGGCTCGGCCACTCAAGGACATTCAGAGACTTGTCCCGAAGCCACTCCTGCATTGTCATGGCTGTGTGCTTAGGGTCATTGTCCTGTTGGAAGCTGAACCTTCGCCCCAGTCTGAGATCCAGAGTAGGTTTTCATCAAGGATCTCTCTGTACTTTGCTCCGTTCATCTTTCCCTCGATTCTGACTAGTCTCCCTGCCACTGAAAAACATAACTATAATAATAATAAACATCCCCACAGCATGATGCTGCCACCACCATGCTTCACCGTAGGGATGGTGCTAGGTTTCCTCCAGATGTGACGCTTGGAATTCAGGCCAACGAGTTCAATCTTGGTGTCATCAGACCAGAGAATCTTTTTTCTCATGGTCTGAGAGTCCTTTAGGTGCCTTTGGCAAACTCCAAGCAGGCAGTCATGTTCATTTTACTGAGGAGTGGCTTCCGTCTGGCCACTCTACCATAAAGGCCTGATTGGTGGAGTGCTGCAGAGATGGTTGTCCTTCTGGAAGGTTCTCCCATCTCTACAGATGAACTCTGGAGCTCTGTCAGAGTTACCATCGGGTTCTTGGTCACCTCCCTGACCAAGGCCCTTCCCCCCCCGATTGCTCAGTTTGGCTGGGCGGCCAGCTGTAGGAAGAGTCTTGGTGGTTCCAAACTTCTTTCATTTCAGAATGATGGAGGCCACGGTGGTCTTGGGGACCTTCAATGCTGCAGACATTTTTTGGTACCCTTCCCCAGATCTGTGCCTCGACACTATCCTGTCTCGGAGCACTACGGACAATTCCTTCGACCTCATGGCTTGGTTTTTGCTCTGACATGCAGTGTCAACTGTGGGACCTTATATAGACCAGTGTGTACCTTTCCAAATCATGTCCAATCAATTGAATTTACCACAGGTGGACTCCAATTAAGTTGTAGAAACAGCTCAAGGATGATCAATGGAAACAGGATGCACCTGAGCTCAACTTCGAGTCTCATAGCAAAGGGTGCAAATACTTATATAAATAAGGTATTTTGGTTATTTATTTGTAAAATAAAAAAATGTAATGAATTTTAGAATAAGGCTGTAACGTAACAAAATGTGGAAAAAGTAAAGGGGTCTGAATACATTCCGAATGCATTGTATGTAGACGGGAGTGTATATCGTCATCTACAGTATCTGCAACAAACATGGCAGTATCGGCGTGTGTGTGTGTTTGTGTGTGTGTGTGCGCAAGGGAGGGAGGCTGGCCCTGGCCATCAGAAAGTCACTACTCTAGGGTGACACTTGCCTGGTGTGAGGCTAGGGACAGCACGATTCAGACTGTGACCATGATGTACTGTACACACTGTGTATAAGGTTGGCTGTGAGAGCTGGCAGATATCTCTTTAAAACGATAGGTACATCACAGTATATGGGTCTTTCTATAAACTAGGGTACCAGTGAGGATTTCCTACACTGGACAACTTGTTACAGCTGTTGATAAATCATTGATAATCTGCAAAATACAAATCATGTCACTAAATTAAGGTATAAGGGGGGATCATAGCTACTGTATATTCAATAAAATGCACAAGTTGATTTAAAACCTATGTTTAAACCTTTATCATGGTTGGCGTTTTGACGGATTGGTTCAAAATTGTGTGACATCAAATATTACTTTTCTGTCCTTGCATTTATGGCACTTGAACCCTGTAAAAATCCTGAATCTATCTGTCTGACAGTTTTTTGTATAGAGATCTCAGAAATGCAGTGTAACTACATAACATTTTGTGTCTCCATATGTTACGGGGTGAAAACAGTTTTCATGGGCACACAAATCCAAAATGATGTATGCGATTGCGAAATCGAATGCTTCTAACCGAAAGAGTCACCTTGATACTTAAAACCTAAATCGATACTATCATTAACGTGGTTCTTCAATAATTATGCATAATACATGTTGGATGAGCATTTGGTGTCTAGCTGATTAGTTATGGTGAGACATTTTCACACATCATCATCTGATCCAGGAAGGAATTTTCCGAATGACAGTCAAGTGATGAACAGCTGTTGTGCAACAAAAGCCCAAGTGCTGGAAAAAAGGTGTTCGCAAAGAATATTTTGGTGTCTCATTTGTTACGCCGGTTAAGACAGTTGTGCCTGGATCCACATAGTGAATTGATGTTGACCATCGGTTGTTGTCTGCTTGATTTACAGAAGGGTGCGTTAGATTTAACAGAGAAAGCATCAAGGTAATGAGTTCATGTTTTCATGGTTTTGTGCCTCGGATTGGACACAGAGTCTACTGTGCGCAATTGTGTAGGACAGACTATTGCGCAACACCCAACACTATTCCTGTTCATTATTCTGGATATAATGACAACAAATGACATAGCCTAGTGGGCTTATTCACATTATGATCTGGTAATGAAATAACATGACAAATACATTTTGTTTTCCATGTTACAACTGCAATTTTAAACAATACAAGGGTAGTCCCGTGTAGCTCAGTTGGTAGAGCATGGTGCTTGCAACGCCAGGGATGTGGGTTCGATTCCCACGGGGGACAAGTATGAAAATGTATGCACTCACTAACTGTAAGTCGCTCTGGATAAGAGCGTCTGCTAAATTATTTAAATGTAAATGCTTGAAGTAGCCTACTTGAATATGAAAATCTATGTAATTATTGTAGCCAATTTATAAGTTCTCCTGCTCCCTTATAATTATCTGAGATTTCATTTTTGATCTGTTTTTGTGAGAGATGTGGCTACTTTTGTTTGTTTCCCGCCGTTTCAATTGAAGAGTGTTGCGCTACTCTGCTACGGTAAAACCACATGCGGTTATTATGATGATGACAATATCTAACGTTGGCTTCAACTTGGCTTTCCATACAAATCCTTCCATTAAAAAAGGAACCTGGTTTTCGGTCACTGAAAGTCCTTGAATTTGACTTGCCAATGTCTGTATGAACCCTGCTTAAAGGATGTACACTACCAGTCAAAAGTTTGGACACACCTACTCAGTGAAGTGTTTTTCTTTATTTTTTTAAACTATTTTCTACATTGTAGAATAATAGTGAAGACATCAAAACTATGAAATAACACATATGGAATCATGTAGTAACCAAAAAAGGGTTAAACAAATCAAAATATATTTTATATTTGAGATTCTTCAAATAGCCACCCTTTACCTTGATGACAGCTTTGCACACTCTTGGCATTCTCTCAACCAACTTCATGAGGTAGTCACCTGAAAACACAATGACTCCTCTAAGAAGCACTTTTTGTATTTTCTTCCATCCGACCTTAAAACATTGTTACTCACAGTTGTTAGGATGGAACTGGAATACCGGGATGAGCACATGGCCTTTCCCAGTGTTACTGGCCACCACTTCCTCATGGTCCAGGACGGAGAGGCGGATGTGAACATCCGGTTTGGACGTCTGGAACTGGACCGTACCGGCGTGGTCCGCGGTCACCTTCACAGAATACCTGTCGTAATATACAGAGTTTATTATTGGTAGTGCCAGGAGGTTTTCCTAACCATGTGATCTGACCAGGAACGACTAAGCCCTCAATCAATTATATGTGATCAATTATGAATTCCTGATTAATCATATAACTGATTACAATTAAATGAGGCACCTTCCAACCTAAGTACGTATGTTTTACCCTGTCATTATTCCGTTATGCTACCTGCAGATGACGTTCCTGTCATTGGGAATGTAGTAATCCTGGAATTCCTTCACAGAGAAGTTGTTGAGAGGAGTCTCTCGTGCCAGACAAGGAAGTGGATCATGTGAGCCAATCAGACGCATCCTCCACTTGGCACCCACAAGGGGTGTGTCAGGTGTGTGGGCCTCCGCCACAAAGGTGTATCCATGCTACAGGGAGGTGGTTATGAGGCATGAGGGTCAGTTTCTCACACACACACAAATACATGCACACCCACACACATATACTGTACCTACCTATCACACAATAACACAATCATAGAGCCACATTCCCACACTGTAAATCACAAAAACCTGATTAGTTTTTTATATACACATACATATTAAGTTTACATACACCTTAGACAAATACATTTAAACTCCATATTTCACAATTCCTGACATATAATCCTAGTAAAAATTCCCTGTCTTCTGTCAGTTAGGATCACCACTTTATTTTAAGAATGTGAAATGTCAGAATAATAGTAGAGAGAATGATTTATTTCAGCTTTTATTTCTTTCATCACATTCCCATTGGGTAAGAAGTTTACATACACTCAATTAGTATGTGGTAGCATTGCCTTTAAATTGTTTAACTTGGGTCAAACGTTTCGGGTAGCCTTCCACAAACTTCCCACAATAAATTGGGTGAATTTTGGCCCATTCCTCCTGACAGAGCTGGTGTAACTGAGTCAAGTTTGTAGGCCTCCTTACTCGCACATGCTTTTTCAGTTCTGCCAACAAATTTTCTATAGGGTTGAGGTCAGGGCTTTGTGATGGCCACTCCAATACCTTGACATTGTTGTCCTTAAGCCATTTTGCCACAACTTTGGAAGTATGCTTGGGGTCATTGTCCATTTGGAAGACCATTTGCGACCAAGCTTTAACTTCCTGACTGATGTCTTGAGATGTTGCTTCAATATATCCACATAATTTTCCTTCCTCATGATGCCATCTATTTTGTGAAGTGCACCAGTCCCTCCTGCAGCAAGGCACCCCCACAGCATGATGTAACCCCCTTTTTCCTCCAAACATAACAATGGTCATTATGGCCAAACAGTTCTATTTTTGTTTCATCAGACCAGAGGACATTTCTCCAAAAAGTACAATCTTTGTCCCCATGTGCAGTTGCAAACCGTAGTCTGGCTTTTTTATGGCGGTTTTGGAGCAGTGGCTTCTTCCTTGCTGAGCGGCCTTTCAGGTTATGTCGATATAGGACTTGCTTTACTGTGGATATAGATACTTTTCTACCCGTTTCCTCCAGCATCTTCACAAGGTCCTTTGCTGTTGTTCTGGGATTGATTTGCACTTTTCACACCAAAGTACGTTCATCTCTAGGAGACAGAACGCGTCTCCTTCCTGAGCGGTATGATGGCTGCGTGGTCCCATGGTATTTATAGCTGCATACTATTGTTTGTACAGATGAACGTGGTACAGTGGCGCAGTGGTCTAAGGCACTGTGCCACTAGAGATCCTGGTTCGAATCCAGGCTCTGCTGTAGCCGGCCGCAACCGGGAGACCAATGGGGCGGCGCACAATTGGCCCAGCGTCGTCCAGGGAAGGGAAGGGAATGGCCGGCAGGGAGGTAGCTCAGTTGGTAGAGCATGGCGTTTGCAACGCCAGGGTTGTGGGTTCGATTCCTATGGGATATGAAAATAAAAAAGAATAATGTATGCACTAACTGTAAGTCGCTCTGGATAAGAGCGTCTGCTAAATGATGTAAAATGTAAAAAATGTACCTTCAGGCGTTTGGAAATTGCTCCCAAGGATGAACCACACTTGTAGAGGTCTACATCTTTTTTTCTGAGGTCTTGGCTGATTTCTTTTCATTTTCCCATGATGTCAAGCAAAGAGGCACTGAGTTTGAAGGTAGGCCTTGAAATACATCCACAGGTACACCTCCAATTATATAATAATAATATAATATGCCATTTAGCAGACGCTTTTATCCAAAGCGACTTACAGTCATGCGTGCATACATTTTCTTTTATGTATGGGTGGTCCCAAATTATGTCAATTAGCCTATCAGAAGCTTCTAAAGCCATGACATCATTTTCTGGAGTTTTCCAAGCTGTTTAAAGGCACAGTCAACTTAGTGTATGTAAACATCTGACCCACTGGAATTGTGATACAGTGAATTATAAGTGAAATAATCTGTCTGTAAACAATTGTTGGAAAAATTACTTGTGTAATGCACAAAGTAGATGTCCTAACCGACTTGCCAAAACTATAGTTTGTTAACAAGACATTTGTAGAGTGTTTGAAAAACTAGTTTTAATGACTCCAACCTAAGTGTATGAAAACTTCCGACTTCAACTGTATATACTGTATTCTATACTATTCTACTGTATCTTGGTCTTTGCCGCTCTGACATTGCTCATCCATATATTTATTTATATATTCTTAATTCCATTGCTTTACTTAGATTTGTGTGTATTGGGTATATGTTGTGAAATTGTTAGATATTACTTGTTAGATATTACTGCACTGTCGGAGCTAGAAACACAAGCATTTCGCTACACCCACAGTAACATCTCCTAAACACGTGTATGTGACCAATAAATGTGATTTGATTTGAATGCTTGGTAAGACATTTGTGGAGTGGTTGAAAAACGAGTTTTAATGACTCCAACCTAGGTGTATGTAAACTTCTGACTTCAACTGTATATGCGTTTCTATGTACAGTATAATATACAGTATGTGTTTGTTTTAGTGAGAGGTTCTAGTTTGTTAAACGTTGAGACCTGGTTGTGTTTGTAGACGTGGGGCTCTACTCTCTGGAAGACCCTGGGTAGCTCCTCTCCTGTGTTGTTGTCTATGACGTGGAGCAGACAGGAGGAGACTGGGGAGTAGACCTTAGCCACCAGCAGCATGTCTTTAGGCACCACGAACACCTCTCTGGAACACACACACAGTACTCACAATGAAGCTTTACTATCACATACAAAACACTAACAATGGAGGATCATGGAGAGTGTTAGCAAAACATTTTACATTCATGTATGACATGATTCAGTGCTTTATCCGTGTGTTGTGTGTGTATGTGTGTGTGTTTTCTACCTGAAGACCAGTAGCCAGGAGTTGGCCAGTTCAGGCAGAGGGACAGAGTAGTCAGTGTATGTGATTCTGGTCCACTCATCCTCCTGACAGGGGTACAGTTCAGCTGTCCTCTCATCGTTACTGAAGATGTACCTAGACAATAGAGATACAACAACCATGACTATCAGGAAAAAGAGATGCTGCATATGGGGGTCCACTCCAATACTGCATGAACAAAGGACGAGATCAGGGGCCGGATGTATGAAGCATCTCAGAATAGGAGTGCTGATCTAGGATCAGGTCCCCCCCCTGTCCATCTTATCTTATTCAGTGTAATCTAAAAAGTGAAACTGATCCTAAATCACCAGTCCTACTCTGAGACACTTGATACATGCTGCCCTAAAACTCCTGAGAGGGCTGAGAGTTACTGTATGACACTGTAACCTCACTTTGTCAACTTCACTCAAAGAGTTTGGAGTTGACAAAGATAGGGTTTATCTGTGTTTGGTGAGACGAGCACACAGGAGGCTATGAGTGAGTAAGAGTTACAAGGTGTGGACACGGACACACATCATGTTAGAAGTGGAGGATGATTATTGATTTGTACCAGGGCGACCCAGTGCCTTCAGACTGTACATTCCCTATCTGGATCCTGTCACTGGGCTCAACAGACTGGGGAAAAAATCACAGAGAGAGGGACACACAGAGAATGAGGGGTTAAACAGAATGAGGCAGATACATTTGGCCAGAATTCCCTCAGATATGACACTGAACTAACAGGCATAATCAATGTGTGAAAGAGGTCATGTGCGTAATCAGTTCCTTATGAGCTCTCTAGAAGAATACAGTTACATTTATTAGTTACAATAATGTATTACCATTGTTATATTTCTTCATCACACCAACCTGGTCATTTTATTTAAGCGCGGTATACTATGGGGAGCTTCTCTTTGGGTTACAAAGCTAAGGAGTGTGAAAACACTTCACAGCTCGGACTCAGTCCTGGGGGCTTCCATTGATCAGTGAGATCTGACTTACACACAAACAAACACACGCACGGACACACACGCGCACGCACGTGCGCGCACACACACACATGCGCGCGTGCACGGACACACACACACACACACACACACACACACACACACAAACACCCCTCACCCAGTGGATCATTCAGAAGACTCAGCGAACCGATTGGAGCAGAGAGAGGATAAACAGCAGATGGTACCACCAGGAGACGATAGAACACAATGTGGAAAACTGCTCCCCTCCCCTCTACCATGAGGCTGAGCCACGGCTATAGGACTCACTGAGGAGGACAGGGACAGACTCTGGGCATGCATGGAAAGAGGCTAAATGAATTGCTTCCATGGCACACAATGCACCTAGCTGGCACAGTGTCACAACAGTGTGCCAAGCCATATTGTTGTACGTACCCAACAATGGATGGCGCTTTGGTAACGGAAAACTGTAAATTATACGGTCATTTTGGGTGTTTTACTGGAGGATCTGACTCTGTAAATTATGGTGCATTGTGGGAAAATGTTACGGGCGGGGAAATAATTGCTGTATTTTGAATGGTACTGTAATTACACGCAACAGAATACATTTACATTTTTTGTCATTTAGCAGACGCTCTTATCCAGAGCGACTTACAGGAGCAATTAGGGTTAAGTGCCTTGCTCAAGGGCACACCGACAGATACAGTACCGTACCGTATCTTTGGAGCGCCAAAAACCTTTTGACCACTAGTGGGTGCATGGTATTGTTGTTTCTGGCTCATTAACATATTTTGAGGCGTGACTTGTAAGAGGCTATATTTGTTGCACCTGTGAGTGAGAATGCTGCACCAATTTAACTATCTGGTTCTAGTGCCCCATGTCATTTTGGCAGGCAGGTCTTTCAAGATTGACGTCAAAATTGGACGTCTATCCATGTCCCGAAGACAACGGGAAATGCTTTCAAAACCGGCCACTACGGGCAACAGTGAGCGCTATTACCATCAAGCAGGCTTGGGTAAGGGATCAGAATCCCTGCGTGTTCCACAGTGATTTTTTGGGGGGAGTTTTAACCTCATCCCAAACCTTAATGCTTACCTTAACCATTTGGAATGAGTGCCTAAACATAATGTTTTAACCCTATCCCAAACCTTAACCCTTACCTTAAAGAGATACTTCGAGATTTTGGCAATGAGGCCCTTTATCTACTTCCCCAGAGTCAGATGAACTTGTGGATACCATTTTTATGTCTCTGCGTGTAGTTTGAAGAAAGTTGCTAACTAGCGCTAGTGCAATTGCTAACCAGCGTTAGTGCAATGACTTCAAGTCTATGAGTAACGTTAATGACTGCAAGTCTATGGGTATCTGCTAGCATGATAGCAGATACCCATAGACTTGCAATCATTGCATTGACGCTAGTTAGCATTGGCTCGCGAAACTACCTCTAACTTCCTTCAAACTGGACACAGAGACATAAAAATAGTATCCACGAGTTCATCTGACTCTGGGAAAGTAGATAAAGATAAAGGGGTCCCCTGTAGCTCATTTGGTAGAGCATGGCGCTTGCAACGCCAGGGTTGTGGGTTCGTTTCCCACGGGGGGCCAGTATGAAGATGTATGCACTCACTAACTGTAAGTCGCTCTGGATAAGAGTGTCTGCTAAATGATTCAAATGTAAAAATGTAATGAAGGGCCTCATTGACAAAATCCCTTTATTCGGGAAACTTAACCCGTAACTTAGAAAATTGACATTTGAGAAATGGAACGATATAGAGCAGCAGGAGCAACAGAAACACTTCAAAATTTGACGTTTGGAGCAACTTCGAAATTTGACGTTTGGACCAACTTCAAACTTTGACGTTTGGACCAACTTCAAACTTTGACGTTTGGAGAAAGTGGATGGACGTCTAATTCTGCAGTGAGACCGTGAGTCTGTTTTGCCCTGTAGTTGCTGTCAGTTGGATGCCTTTGTTAAGGCCTCTAGAAGTGCAAGTGATTTAAAACACCAAATATTCATTAATACACTGTAATGTGTAAACACCTAGCAGCCAACTTGCTTGAACCAATCCCTTGTAATTACAGTAAAATACTGTGAAATACAAACTCCTCCCCTCAATGAATTTAATGCATTTATCCATTCATTCATTAATTCATTCCGATTACGGCAGCATACTTTATTACAGTATAATACAGTCAATTTTACGTTATTGTACTGTATGTCATTACGCAGTACTTGCTTCGATACCGTATTTATATTACAGAAGGTGTACCGTAATATGAAATACAGAATTTGTCTTGCCACCAAGCTCCCTGTAAGCTACTGTCAAATTCACAGTGAGCCCTTTACAGTGTAGGGAAGAAAACACAAGTATGCAGTGTGTTGGCTAAATGAGATGTGTCATGTTTGCGTGTGCTGTGTGAGATTGGGTTTTTGTGTTGTGTGCTCTGCTGTGAATGTGTGTGATGTTGAGCTAGCTGATTAATAATTTACCTCAATAAAGACACTGCATGTTTCTCTGCATCCGATTCCACACTAGCCCACATCTCCTGAAGTGTCTTTGAGGCACTGAGATTCTCCTTTGTGCCTAGATAATACATATACACACACACCACACACACTCAGTTAAGTAGTAGCAGACATACATAAAAGATGAAAGACATTCACCTTGAAGCCAAAGACATGAACACATTGTTATAAAACTTGACTTAGTTGAAGGTAAAAAGATGAGGGAGAGTGCCAGATGCATTTTTGTATAAAAATTGTGACGGAAGTGAAAAAACACTTCAAATTCACTCATCTCCAACCCTGTTACACTAGCCCTGTACTGGAGAAATTCATAAAAGATGTAATACTTCATACTGTATCTCCTGCCACTGAGGGGTAGGGGTGTGTGTGTGTGTGTGTGTGTCTCCGTGCAAGCCTGTGTGACAGAGTCGAGGGACGTCTCAATGACAGGCGTTTCTCATCTTCTCCAAATCAACAGAGCCATTATGGGGCTGGGCTCTGGTTTGGGAGATGAAAAAGTAATCTTGTAGAGAGACGGCTGTTTGTGACAGACAGGGCATCTGAGGTAGTTAATGCTAAAAACGGACAGAGTGGCCTCTAATGAGCCTGAGACATCAGTTGTTGATGTCAGACGAAAAAATGAGGGGCCAATTCATTATTTTTCAAATGTGTTCCTAAAGTGCTTTGAGGCATGCAGTGGGTTTAAAATGTAAGGCTTGGTAATACACAGACTGGAATCGTCATCGTTTTAAATATAGTATCTAGGTATTGGGGGGGAGGGGGGGCTCTATACCAAAACAAATGAGTTTCTTGAACAACCAGTGTGTAGTACCAGTGATGGAATCTGTGTGTGTTGTCCTAATGACAAGTCAAGGAGTGTAGTGTATCAGGGAGAGGGGAGTTTGGTGAGTACTGGAATCCGATGTCTCATGTCTCTGCTCCTGGCCTCACTATTGTGTTCTGACAGGCTGGACAGGACAGAGTAACCCTCAAGCCCTGGCAATAAATAGAGTCTGTTCATGTCGCTCACCTAAAAAACGCCCTCCCTCCTTCTATCCCTTTCTCTCTCCCTCTCTCTAGCTCTCCATCCTCCTCTATCCCCCCTCGCTACACTTTCCCTCAACTCGTAAACATGTCACAACAGAGCTGTTTGGATGTTCGACGGGGTGCAGGTGGGTGGGTCGATGTGTGTGTGTGTATGAATGTATGTGTGTGTTGTCCCCCCCCCACCACCACCACACCTGTCAGGGTGTATTAGTGAGAGTGGCAGACTCATAATAAGTCGCTATCTCAGCCCAGAGTCCCAAAGATAGGGCACAGGGCTAACTCTCGGCAGAGAGAGAGAGAGAGAGAGAATAATAAGATGGCATCGATGGATAAGGTCGACATCTTATGTACTCCAACCCGATTTATTTTTTATTTTTTAGTGTTTATCCATAATTTCTTTGTACAGAAAGCTCACACCTATGACCGCCGAGTACTTTTCAATTACGAATTGACAGCTACTAACTTCAACCTCGATTTCAGCTCCTACTTCAACTCAGCTTTTCCCTTGTTTACACCGGACCCTACTCCATTGTTCGGGCTACCGAAGCGCTGCAAGCAAAGACGAGGGAGGAGTGCTGGAGTATTTGTTAGACTGGCACTCCCCTCCATTTTACTGACAAATGTCCAGTCACTTGAGAACAAGATGGATGAGCTCTGTTCGAGAGATTCCTACCAACGGGATGTGAAAAGCTAATAAGTAATATTCTATGCTTTTCAGAAACTTGGCTGACAGGCGATATGGACATAATACTCAAGGGTTTCTCCATGCTTCGTCGCGACCGGAAAGCGGACTCGGGTAAAACCAAAAGGGGGAGGTGTGCCTCTTTGTGAACAACATCTGGTGCGCTGCTTCCAGTGTGAAGGAACTCTCAAGCTTTTGCTCACCTGAACTAGAATACCTCATGGTAAATTGCATACCTTTTTATCTACCAATAGAGTTTATCTGTAATCATCACTGCTGCCTACATCCTACCACAAAACGAGAATGGAACCAAGCAGGCACTCAACGAGCGGTACCGGGCCATAAACAAACAAGAAAACGCTCACCCAGAGGAAGCGTTTCTAGTGGGCGGAGACTTTAATGCCTGAAATGTGGTTTATCCCACCTTTACCAACACGTCTCCTGTGCCACAAGAGGCTCTGGACCACTTTTACTCTTAGAACAGAAATGAAGGCCTCCCATCGCCCTCCCTTCGGCAAATCATATCTTGACTCCATCCTCCTGCTTCCTGTTTACAAGCAAAAACTCAAACAGGACGTACCAGAGACGCGCTCAGTATGGAAGTGGTCTGATGAAGCAGACGCTAAGCTACAAGACTGCTGCTTCGCTAGCACAGACCAGAGTATGTTCAGGGATTTATCCGATAACATTGAGGAGTTTACCACATCAGTCATGGGTTTCATCAATAAGTGCATCGACGATGTCGTCCCCACAGTGACTGTACGTATGTACCCTAACCAAAAGCCATGGATTACAGCTTTCAATGAACGGGACAAGGACATGGATGATTACAAGAAAGCCTGCTATGACCCCGACGAGCCATCAAACATGAAAAAGGTCAATATCGGACTAATATTGAATCCTACTACACCGGTTCCGATGCTCGTCCGATGTGGTAGGGTTTGCAGACTATTACAAAATCTCCCAGATGAGCTGAATGCCTTCTATGCTCGCTTCGAGGCAAACAACACTGAACCAGACATGAGATCCCCTGCTGTCCCGGACGACTGTGTGATCTCGCTCTCCATGGCCGATGTGAGTAAGACTTTTAAATAGGTTAACACTCGCAAGGTCGCTGGGCCAGACGGAATACCAGGGCGCATTCTCAGAGTATGCGCAGACCAGCTGTCAAGTGTCTTCACAGAATTTCCAACATCTCCTTGTCCCAGTCTGTAATCCAAACATGTTTCAAGCAGACCACCATTGTCCCTGTTCCTAAGAACCAACCTAAACGACTATCGTCCCGTAGCACTCACATTTGTAACCAAGCAATGCTTTGAAAGGCTGGTCACATCAACACCATCATCACAGACACCCTGGACCCACTCCAATTTTCATACCGCCTCAACAGATCCACAGATGACGCAATCTCTATTGCACTCCACACTGCTCTCTCCCACCTGGAGGAATACCTATGTGAGAATGCTGTGCACTGACTACAGCTCAGCATTCAACAACATAGTCCCCTCCAAGCTCAACACCAAGCTCGGGACACTCGGACTGAACACCTCCCCTGCAACTGGATCCTGGACTTTCTGATGGCCGCCCCCAGGTGGTAAGGGCAGGTAACAACACATCTGCCATGCTGACCCTCAACACCGGGGCCCCTCAGGGGTGTGTGCTTAGTCCCCTCCTGTACTCCCTGTTCACCCAAGACTGTGTGGCCATGCATCACTCTAACACCATCATCCAGCTATAGTAAATAATTTATCTAATTGTGCTCTGATTGTACCTTGTAAAATTGTCCCTGAGGCCATTGGAAAATTGAATTGAATAACATTGAGAAGTTTGATTGTGAGTGTGAGGCCGTATTAACTCATTATTACCTGGTTTAGTAGCATTGCGGATGAGGACATTATTAACCCATTATTACCTGGTTTAGTAGCGTTGAGGATGAGGACAGTATTAACCCATGATTAGTTGGTTTAGTAGCGTTGAGGATGAGGACAGTATTAACCCATTATTACCTGGTTTAGTAGCGTTGAGGATGAGGACAGTATTAACCCATTATTACCTGGTTTAGTAGCATTGAGGATGAGGACAGTATTAACCCATTATCTGGTTTAGTAGCATTGAGGATGAGGACAGTCTTAACCCATTATTACCTGGTTTAGTAGCATTGAGGATCTCGCGGACTAGATGTCCCTTAAAGCCGGCCTGGAGGATCCTGACTGCCTGGATTTCCTGCTCTGTGGGCTTCCTGCTGCCCCAACCCTCTGGTGCCTCACAATCTGTACAACACACAATGATACACACAATGCTTACACATACACTCACATTCTTGGAGAAAAATAAATACACACACACACCTGTACCTGTATCTGTGGGGGATGGTCCCCTTGTCTCGTTTGTGCAGAGCGAGGGGTCGTTGGTGAGGGCCTGGACAGCAAACAGCTCCTCTGCTGACAGCTTCCTGTCCAGAGCAACGCAGATCATGTGATACACTGCTTCATTAAACACCTGCACAGACAGGAGTCGGGGAGGTCAGTGCGTGCACCGAGAGAGTGTGAGTGTGAGTGTGTGTGTGTGTGTGTGTGTGTGTGTGTGTGTGTGTGTGCAGGGCCGGCTTACCGACCGGGCACGCAGGGCACGTGCCCTGGGGTCCCCGACCTCCAGGGGACCCCCAACCAAAAAGGAGGTTGTGGGCCCCCCAAATAGCATATGAAGTTTCAAGTTATATTAGTACGGGATACACACGGTATACACCTTCCAACAAAATGCTTACTTGCAGGTTCCTTCTCAACAATGCAACAACAATAAGAAATTATCAAATATAAGAATACGAACATAAAGTAAATGGCTACATTTATTGTGTGTGTGTGTGTGTGTGTGTGTGTGTGTGTGTGTGTGTGTGTGGATGTCTTTGTGGATGTCTGTGTGGGTGAGTGCATGTGTGCTAAGGTGCGGAAAATCAGAGCAGGTGGTCAGTCCAGTTCAAGAGTTCAGCAGTCTGATGACTTGTAGATAGAAACAGTCTCTGAGCCTGTTGGTGTCAGACCTCATGCTCCGATATCGTCTGCCCGACCGTAACGGAGTGAAAAGCTCATGGCTGAGGTGTGTGGGGTCCTTGATGATGCTGCAGGCACCGTTTCGAGTAGATGTCCTGGATGGGTGGGAGCACAGTCCCAGTGATGTACTGGGCCATCTTCACCACCCGCTGGAGGGCTTTGCGGTCGTGGACGGAGCAATTCCCGTACCAGGCCGTGATGCAACTGGTCAGGATGCTCTCGATGGTGTAGCGGTAGTATTTGGAGAGGAACTGGGGGTGGCATGCCACATTTTTTCAGCCGTCTTAGGAAGTATAGACACTGCTGTGCCCTCTTGACAAGAGTGGTGGTGTTGTTGGTCCATGACAAATCCTTGGTGATGTGGACGCCGAGGAGCTTAAAACCTGTGACTCTTTCTACTGCAGTCCCGTTGATGCGGATCGGAGCATGTTAACTCCTCTGCTTCCTGAAGTCAACAATCAACTCCTTTATTTTGCTGACGTTGAGGGAGAGGTTGTTGTCCTGGCACCACAATGCCAGTTCACTTACCTCCTCCCTATAGGCTGACTTGTCGTTTTTGGTTATCAGGCCTACAACCCTGTCAAAATGTGTTGAATAGCAGGAAATTCGCTTTAAAATTGCATTATTTTCTCTCAGCCTCATAGCATAATGGAAGAATAGCATGAGAGGAGCTATAAAACAGAACATGTTTCTCTGCGCCTCATGTAGAAAAGGCAGGAAGTTAGCTGTTTTCCTAAAAAGAAACTCGGAGGTAGGTGCCCCGGGACCCCAAATGTGGTAGTCCAGCCCTGAGTGTGTGTGTTTGTGTGTGTGTGTGTGTGTCCAGTGTTAGTGTCAGTGTGCGTGTGTATGTGTATGTGTGTGTGTCCTACCCTCTGGTGGTCTCGCAGCCCTCCGACGGTGCTGAGCTGAGCTGGACAGTGGGCGTCCCCCAGAGCCCCGGAGGCTGCTGGGAGCTCCAGCTCGTCTGAGAAGGAGCTGACCACTCTGCCCAGGAGCCTCAGAATAGACAGAGCTTGCTCACAAAAACGCACACTCTCCTGGAGGTGGGGAGGAGAGGGAGGAAGGAAGGGAAAGGAGGGGGTGGGGGTAAGGACACATGAGGTGAAAGTGGAGACTCAAAGACAAACAGAGAAAATGCTCCTCGGTTCTGTCCATTCCTTCTGCTTATTTACCGCATCCCATGGAGAAGAGTTATCAAACACACTTCTTGTGCAAATACTGCCTCACTAGTCATTTTTCAACTGCCTGAGTCTGCATGTGGCATGAATAAGTCAACATGTTCACACAGTCTTGGCTCTATAAGAGAAAGTCCCTGTAGCCTGAGCAGCCACAGTACACTGCCTGCCTGCTTGAGCATCTAACCTCTCCTCCCTCCCCTCCTCTCCCCTCCTCTCCCCTCCTCTCCTCTCCTCTTCTCCCCTCCCCTCCCCTCCGGCTTTTGGTGTATCGTGACCAGCATCAGCTTTCCGTGACGGACAGAGGGAGAAACAAGAGAGAGAGAAGGGGAGAGAGAGAGAGCAAAAGAGAGGAGGGGAGAGAGAGAAAGACTAGAGCAGAGAGAGATCTCTGACCCACTGTAGGCCTGAGTGCAGAGTGGATATCATCCTTAACATCAGACGCGCATCCGAGAGGAAGAGGAGAGGTAAGAAGAGGAGGATGAGGAGGTATCCCCATGCCTGAGTGGGCGTATAAACAGAAGGTGAGGAGAAACCAAGTGGCTATTATGGTATGGCTGTCTGCTGGCGTTTCCATGGTGACGGTGGTGTCCTCTAACTTACCTTGTCGAGGTGAGGCATGACGGTCTCCTCGTCTCCGAAGACGAAGGGTGCCATGCTGTACAGGTGGACGTGGTAGCCCAGAGGCGCCCTCGTGTGGATGCACAGGACATGACGCCTAGGGCAGGGGAGGAGAATGAGAGAGTAGAGAATGGAGGGATAGAGAAGCGGTGAGTGAGAGGAAAGAGAGCGGGATCAGATTAGCCCTAACATTCTGTGAAAGCAACCCCCCATCACCAGATAACAAACCATGAAACTTTGAATTGATAAAAACCCAATGATAGCGCTAGCCTGCTTAGAGCTGCTGCACCAAGAGCTAGTCAACTTTACAGGGTCATTTCCATATACAGCAGGTTAATAATGCCTTCCCCTCAGCCCCAATTACAAAGCCATGTCTCCGTCTTGCAGTAATGTCTTCCTGGCTGCCTGGGTCAAGTGTGGTCCACTCATAGAGTAGTCGGGCTAATGCACCGTTGGCCCACAGCAGCTCACAGCCCTGATGGAACACTGCCAGCCTGACAGAGTGGAGCTGGACTCCTCCATCCCATTAGCTTAGCATAATACAGCCATCACAGCCAAACGTGATCGATGACAATAGACCTGATTGGTGTTGGGCTTAAGAGAATAGGATCATGGATAGAGGGACAAGGAGAGGGGAGTGGTAGCGAGATAAAACGAAGCGAGGGAAATATAAAAGAGGGAGAGATACTGTAGATTGATAGTGTGTGTGTGAGAGAGATCAAGGGAACGATCGAGAGATAGAAAAGGATTGAATAGACAGAGAGAGAGCGCAAACGAGAGAGAGAGAAAGATACCCCAGAGTGAGAGGTTGAGATTGAGTTCATTATAATTTGGCGGAATCAGCATCCCCTCCCCCACACTTCAATCACGTAGTAGTGCTCAGGGACGCATGGTGCGCTAAGTGTTACGTTTACACCACGGCACAGTGGTAATTGTACCTCCGCCTGACCCCAGAAACTAGGCCCCCTGCTTCTAGGCCAACCAGAAGCCATTAATAGAGACTAGGGCAAGTTATTTTCTCAGAGCATCAGATCTAACTGTATAAGATATATCGACGGTATGAGGTTTCAGCTTTAGCTTTGGAAATCAGCAGTTAAGTTAATAGTGTAAAGGTTATGTTGGGTTATTTTAATCAGTAATACCTTATAAAATACTGGTCTCATGAGAGCACAAGTTCAACCTGCAAACATCAGGAGGGTGTGGTGAGGCTTTTATGCACCCTGATGATGGCCAAATTTGGAACATGGGCACCATGTTACTGCTTCAGAGTGTCATGAAATGTCTGGTGCCAACAACAGTTTGTATATGTATGGCTGGTGGTGAGGGTGGACAGGCCAGGTTGGGCAAGGTCTTACCCAGGGGGGAGGACCAGCAGGGCAGCCTTGCAGGCAGTGGTCTTGATGTGGAGTACAGGTAGCTGACACAGCAGACTCTTCCAGGAGTAGGGCTCTGCTATGAGAACTCCAGACCTGCACACAGGACTCTCCTTCTCTACAGGAAGACAGAAGAGAGATAAACAGATGGCCGTACACAAAAGCACAGTGCTGTTGATGGGTTATAATGGTACGCTACATGACAAAAAGTATGTGGACACCTGCTCGTCGAACATGGTCCCCCCTTTGCTGCTATAACAGGCTTTCCACTAGATGCTGGAACATTGCTATGGGGACTTTCTTCCATTCAGCCACCAGAGCATTAGTGAGGTAGGCCTGGCTCGCAGTCGGCCGTCTAATTAATCCCAAAAGTGTTCGATGGGGTTAAGGTCAGGGCTCTGTGCAGGCCAGTCAAGTTCTTCCACACCGATCTCGAAAAGCCATTTCTTTATGGATCTCGCTTTGTGCACAGGGGCATTGTCATTCTGAAACAGGAAAGGGCCCCAAACTGTTGCCACAAAGTTAGAAGCAAAACATCGTCTAGAATGTCATTGTATGCTGTAGCGTTAAGATTTCCCTTCACTGGAACGACGGGCCTAGCCCGAACCATGAAAAACAGCCCCAGACCATTATTCCTTCTCCACCGAATTTTACAGTTGGCAATATGCATTCGGGCAGGTAGCGTTCTCCTTGCATCCGCCAAACCCAGATTTGTCCGTCGGACTACCAGAGGGTGAAGCGTGATTCATCACTCAAGAGAACGCGTTTCCACTGCTCCAGAGTCCAATGGTGGCGAGCTTTACACCACTCCATCCGACGTTTGGCATTGCACATGGTGATCTTAGGCTTGTGTGTGGCTGCTCGGCCATGGAAACCCATTTCATGATCTCCCAACGAACAGTTATTGTGCTGATGTTGCTTCCAGAGGCAGTTTGGAACATGGTAGTGAGTGTTGCAACCGAGGACAGAAGATTTTTAAGCGCTACGCGCTTCAGCACTCGGCGGTCCCGTTCTATGAGCTTGTGTGGCCTACCACTTCGCGGTTGAGCCGTTGTTGCTCCTAGACGTTTCCACTTCACAATAACAGCACTTACAGTTGACTGGGACATCTGTAGCAGGGCAGAAATTAGACGAACTGACTTGTTGGAAAGGTGGCATCCTATGACGGTGCCACGTTGAAAGTCACTAAGCTCTTCAGTAAGGCCATTTTTACTGCCAATGTTTGTCTATGGAGATTGCATGGCTGTGTGCTCGATTTTATACACCTGTCAGCAACGGGTGTGGCTGAAATAACCGAATCCACTAATTTGAAGGGGTGTCCACATACTTTTGATATGGAGACGTGTGTGATGTGTGTGTGTTTGTGATTGAGTGAGCATGGATGGGTATGAGTGCTGTGTTCATTGTATTATGAAACATGTGTACACCATGTGCATGTTTGAGTGCAATATAATCATGTGTCTGTGGTATGCGCATGGGTGTGTGCATGTGTGCACGTCCAAGTGTGTGTGTGTACACTGCATACCTGTGTGTGTGCGCATGAGCATATGTGAGTGAGAGGGTGTGTGTGTGTGTGTGTGTCCATGCATGTCGGTGTGTGTTTTTGTATGTTAGGCCCTTACTCTCATCGGCTGTCTCTCCCCAGTGTACCAAAGCAGAGAAGCTGATGAGGATGTGGGAAGGCTGCAGGCTGTCCACAAACAGGTAGTGAGAGCCCTTCTCATCTGGAGACTGGAGAAGCACACAGACAGACAGCACCAAGCTACACTCATCAGTATGGAGGGGAGGAGAAGGAAAAGAGGGGGGAGAGAGAGGGAGAGAGAGAGAGAGAGAAAGAAAGAGAGGAAGAGGGGAAGCATGCAAGGCAGCAACATAAGGAATGAGAAGGGAGATGGGAGTATGGAAGGACAGAGAGCCACAGAGAAAAAGACAGATAAAGAGCTCCTTCTCAATGCCACATGCATGCACACACAGGCCCCCAGAGAGGGTGGCTGCAGTCCTAACACTGTGGGCTGATTACAATCTCAGGTGCAGTGCAGTGTGCTGGACAGTAAAGCCCATCAGTAGAGAAGGTGTACCTGTGGAAACACAACAGCAGAGGGCGCTGTGAGGCGTGGCTGGGCGACAGGGAAGGCAGATTGGGAAGATGGGAGTGTGTCAAGGCATGCATGTATACTGGAAGGGGAGAGTTAGCTCCGTACCATTTAAAGAAGCTTTGAGTTTGACAAACACAGTACAAATGCAAATGATAGAGGTAGCTATAAGATATTACTGGATACAGGCTGCAGCATTTTGCCCCCTGTATTTATTGTACTAGGATGATAGGTGACGCTGCAGACACAGTGAAGTTTAGGTGCACGGATGGTTATTGTGCCTGAATAGAATGGATGTTACAGTAAGGTGTAGTTGTTCAGGTGTAGCTGTACAGGTGTAGTTGTTCAGGTGTAGTTGTTCAGGTGTAGTTGTTCAGGTGTAGCTGTACAGGTGTTGTTGTTCAGGTGTACCTGTACAGGTGTAGTTGTTCAGGTGTAGCTGTACAGGTGTTGTTGTTCAGGTGTACCTGTACAGGTGTAGTTGTTCAGGTGTAGCTGTACAGGTGTAGTTGTTCAGGTGTAGTTGTTGTACAGGTGTAGTTGTTCAGGTGTAGTTGTACAGGTGTAGTTGTTCAGGTGTAGTTGTACAGGTGTAGCTGTACAGGTGTAGTTGTTCAGGTGTAGTTGTACAGGTGTAGTTGTTCAGGTGTAGCTGTACAGGTGTAGTTGTTCAGGTGTAGCTGTACAGGTGTAGTTGTTCAGGTGTAGCTGTTCAGGTGTAGCTGTACAGGTGTAGTTGTTCAGGTGTAGCTGTACAGGTGTAGTTGTTCAGGTGTAGTTGTACAGGTGTAGTTGTTCAGGTGTAGTTGTACAGGTGTAGTTGTTCAGGTGTAGCTGTACAGGTGTAGCTGTACAGGTGTAGCTGTACAGGTGTAGTTGTTCAGGTGTAGTTGTACAGGTGTAGCTGTAGCTGTACAGGTGTAGTTGTTCAGGTGTAGTTGTACAGGTGTAGTTGTACAGGTGTAGTTGTTCAGGTGTAGTTGTACAGGTGTAGCTGTACAGGTGTAGTTGTTCAGGTGTAGCTGTACAGGTGTAGCTGTACAGGTGTAGTTGTTCAGGTGTAGTTGTACAGGTGTAGCTGTAGCTGTACAGGTGTAGTTGTTCAGGTGTAGTTGTACAGGTGTAGTTGTACAGGTGTAGTTGTTCAGGTGTAGTTGTACAGGTGTAGCTGTACAGGTGTAGTTGTTCAGGTGTAGCTGTTCAGGTGTAGCTGTACAGGTGTAGCTGTACAGGTTTGTATTGTACCTGAATATGAGCAGCAGCAGAGGAACCTGGGTGGCGTACAGGTGTAGCAGCAGAGTGGGTGGAGCCCACAGGGCAGTTGAGAGCCATGGATGACACTTTGGATGAGATGGTGCTCTGATGATGACAAAACCAGGGATGTCATTCCATCTATCAACACTATCATACAGTTTTCACTCCATGTATTGTATGGATGACCAAGATCTGTTTAAAATGCCCTTAAAACTCTCTTATCAATAAAGGTTTGTTTGTTTGAGCTTGATAATTATTTTTGCATTGGGTGTGTCTCAATCAACTGAGCCCGCAGATGTCAGCCATTAGCCTGTGTGATGGCTGGGAGCTGCGGTAGAGTGTTTTTTGTGAGACGAGGGAGGATCTTCCGAGCGCTTTCGCTCAAGACAAACGTCTGTAAACTTTGAATGGTTTGAGCTACAAACTATTATGATCCCATTCTGAAAAGCTTAGACTCTCACGAATATGTACGTGTTATCTGTTTTACGATGTTCAGAAGCAGCAAGGGACCCAAGGACGCCACCGTCCCAACTCCCTACAAAATTACTGTGCAGTAAAATATAATACACAATTATAGACTTATTCTGTCAAATCATACTTCTTTCTGATTTATCTTTTTTGCCATGTATTTGTGTGTTATTTAATCTTTTTCTATGGGATTATAGCTGTTAGGGCAAATTCAATGTTTCATCAAATAATGTTTACATATATTTTTTATACCTACAGGGGTCCTAAAATAAAAATCTATTTTATTAATATCCTAAAACAATTCCATATGTTAGGTTAGTAGATATCCTTGAAAAAAGGCTTAGACCCTACTTAGAAATACATTTACCTTGAAATGGGACTTCTGGAAATGGTTTGGATATGTGTTTGGCTTGTGGAAAACCACAAGTGTCCTGAAAAATCAAAGCAGTATTTTGCATCAACCCCCTGGACTGTAAGAAAGAGAGTAGTGCCCTTCAGAGCCATATAAATACAGTACTACATAGATATAAGCCAGTGGGTCTTACTGGAAGCACTTGGAGAAGTCATCCAGGTCTACCCAGGACTCCTGTAACATAGGCTTCTCAGAAACAATCATATCCTGAGACTTCAGCAGCGCCGGGCTGGGCTCCTTAGCCTGTTTGGCCCGCTCTGGGGCTGGGGCAGGGGCTGACTCCCACACCTCCTGATCTGTAGAGAGGACATGTCACAAACTGACTATCACTGAAATGTTAGAGATCATCTCAAACTGACACAGATCATGATGAGAAAGCTTTGTGTAAGCTATAGAATTGATTTGTTAGCCGCTTTTGATCTATATTATTGTGAGCTATAAAGTATATGAGAGTTATTAACTATACAGTAGATCAAACATAATCAATCCCTATAGCAAAATCTGAAGCCTTTACAAATGAAACCCCAAAACTAAGGAAATGAATAAGTATCAGCTGAATAGATAGGATATTGACTTTTTTATGACCCATTTTATGGCTGTGAGATAATGTGTTGCTATTAAATATAAATAGCAGTGTTTTTCTAGTGACTCATAAGGAACTTGGTCTGTGCTGATCTACAGTAGGCTATGTGGCATCTGGGGCCCATACATTAGCATATATTCAGGAGACTCAGCTCAACACTGCTCACTCCCACATAATGCTTCCATCTAAACACACATATCATTGATCATATATCAGTGAAGTTCCACTCAAAGAGAAGATGATGATGCTTGTGGAGCTACACTGTTCTTAACTGACTTGCCTAGTTAAATAAAGGTAAAATTAAAAAATATTTTAAAAATAAACACTACCATTCAAAAGTTTGGGGTCACTTAGAAATGTCCTTGTTTTCCATGAAAATATATATGAAATTAGTTTGAATAGGAAATATAGCAAAATGAATAGGAAATGTAGTCATTGACAAGGTTAGAAATAATGATTTTTAATTGAAATAATAATTGTGTCCTTCAAACTTTGCTTTTGTCAAAGAATCCTCCATTTGCAGCAATTACAGCCTTGCAGACCTTCGGCATTCTAGTTGTCAATTTGTTGAGGTAATCTGAAGAGATTTCACCCCATGCTTCCTGAAGCACCTCAAGTTGGATTGGCTTGATAGGCACTTCTTACGTACCATACGATCAAGCTGCTCCCAGAACAGCTCAATAGGGTTGAGATCCGGTGACTGTGCTGGCCACTCCATTATAGACAGAATACCAGCTGACTGCTTCTTCCCTAAATAGTTCTTGCATAGTTTGGAGCTGTGCTTTGGGTCATTGTCCTGTTGTAGGAGGGAATTGGCTCCAATCAAGCGCAGTCCACAGGGTATGGCATGATTGCAAAATGGAGTGATAGCCTTCCTTCTTCAAGATCCATTTTACCTTGTACAAATCTCCCACTTTACCACCACCAAAGCACCCCCAGACCATCACATTGCCTCCACCATGCTTGACAGATGGCACTCCACCAGCAACTTTTCATTTGGTCTGCGTCTCACAAATGTTCTTCTTTGTGATCCGAACACCTCAAACTTCGATTAATCTGTCCATAACACTTTTTTCCAATCTTCCTCTGTCCAGTGTATGTGTTCTTTTGTCCATCCTAATTTTTTTTTTCATTGGCCAGTCTGAGATATGGCTTTTTCTTTGCAACTCTGCCTAGAAGGTCAGCATCCCGGAGTAGCCTCTTCACTGTTGACGTTGAGACTGGTGTTTTGCGGGTACTATTTAATGAAGCTGCCAGTTGAGGACCTATGAGGCGCCTGTTTCTCAAACTAGACACTCTAATGTATTTGTCCTCTTGCTCAGTTGTGCACCGGGGCCTCCCACTCCTCTTTCTATTCTGGTTAGAGCCAGTTTGCGCTGTTCTGTGAAGGGAGTAGTACACAGCGTTGTACGAGATCTTCAGTTTCTTGGCAATTTCTCGCATGGAATAGCCTTCGTTTCTCAGAACAAGAATAGACTGATGAGTTTCAGAAGAAAGTTATTTGTTTCTGGACATTTTGAGCCTGTAATCGAACCCACAATTGCTGATGCTCCAGATACTCAATTAGTCTCAAGAAGGCCAGTTTTTTTGCTTCTTTAATCAACACAACAGTTTTCAACTGTGCTAACATAATTGCAAAAAGGGTTTTCTAATGATCAATTAGCCTTTTAAAATGATAAACTTGGATTAGCAAACACAACGTGCCATTGGAACACAGGACTGATGGTTGCTGATAATGGGCCTCTGTACGCCTATGTAGATATTCAATTAAAAACCAGCCATTTCCAGCTACAATAGCCATTTACAACATTAACAATGTCTACACTGTATTTCTGATCAATTCGATGTTATTTTAATGGACAATAATTTTTTTCAAAAACAATGACATTTCTAAGTGATCCCAAACTTTTGAACGGTAGTGTATATAGGGCTATAGGCAAAGCACCGTGCTGAGCAATGGTCGTCCTGTTCCTCCAATGTCAGGTGTTACTAAGCAACAAAAAGAGAGGAAGAGGGAGGCTGGATAATTGGACGGTTGTCATAAGGCATCATTCCAGATGCATCTTCAAAGAGTCTCAGCCAAGGAACCAAAGGAGGGAAGGAAGGAGGAGAGGAAGGGGGGAAGAGGAAGGAGAAAAAGACACACGACTCCTAAACACATCTGTACATTACACTAATAGTGACATCCAGTAGCTTTACAAACCACCATCAAATCAATGGATGCACTTCTTAAAGTACCATTAATGAAATCTAGGTTGGTTTTCACAATATCTTCTTGTCACTTTCAGTGATAGTAAAGAATCAGACTGATCAGTGTATAGCGCTGTGGTATGATGTAGTGTATGTACTGTGTGGTGGTTGGGTGGAATTGAGATGGTCTTTACCATTGGTGGTATTGTCGTCCTTCTTCTTGTCCTCTGCTATAACCTAAAGGGATAGAGTGATGGGGGGAGAAGGAGGGGAGAAATAACCAGTTACAAACATTGGGGGAGAGTAAGAGACAAGGAGAGAGAGAGAGAGAGAGAGAGAGAGAGAGAGAGAGAGAGAGAGAGAGAGAGAGAGAGAGAGAGAGAGAGAGAGAGAGAGAGAGAGAGAGAGAGAGAGAGAGAGAGAGAGAGAGAGTGAGAGTTGAGCAGCAGAGGGTCTATACAGTTGATGCCTGCAATCCTCCTATCCCAACTGAACTGCAGACAGAGCAAGAGAGAGAGAGAGTGAGAGACAGAGCAGAGAGCTATCTGGCGCGGGAACACCAGGCAGACATGCCTTAATGTGACAAGGCAAGGGGACTCCTTCCTCCCCAGCTAAATGAACACTACATGTGGACTGTAATCGTGTTACTTAGCTTGTTAACAAATGTAGAGGCCAGGCATTGTGTTGTGTATCAGAGCATGCTTCTCAGTTCCAGGGATTATGAAACTGTTCCAGGGATTATGAAAACACTTACATGTCATGTTCCATTCAACAAGCTAATTAAGACATAGAGAGGCTGAATCTGAAATGGCACCCTATTCACTACATAGTAGTACATACCGATAGGGCTCTGGTCAAAAGTAGTGCTATATTCATTTAAAAATATGTTTGTTATTGCCTTCGATTGAATAAGAACGTATCATGATGTAAATAAATATCCTTAGTTTGGAGACTTTTTTGGGGTGGGACTGCAATTTGCACCACTTCTGTAGAAGTGTTTATACACATATTTATATTAAGAGGTGCCTGTCCCAAACCCTGACTCATAAACTTTTTTTTTTACACAATGAGTTCAATAGAACATTGTGAGTTGTTTTGTTATTACATTGAAAGATACTGTTCTAATTAGTAGTTTTAATGGCATTGAGGAGCACACCACATCAGTCAATGGCTTCATCAATAAGTGCATCGATGACGTCGTCCCCACAGTGACCGTAAGTACATACCCCAACCAATGGATTACAGGCAACATCTGCACTGAGCTAAAGGGTAGAGCTGCCGATATTAAGGAGCCGGATTCTAACCTGGACGCTTATAAGAAATCTCGCTATGCCCTCCGACAAACCATCAAACAGGCAAAGCGTCAATACAGGACTAAGATTTAATAGTATTACACCGGCTCTGACGATAGTCGGATGTGGCAGGACTTGCAAACTATTACAGACTACAAAGGGAAACACAGCCGCGAGCTGCCCAGTGACACGAGCCTACCAGACGAGAAAAATCACTTCTATGCTCTCTTCGAGGCAAGCAACACTGAAGCATGCATGAGAGCATCAGCTGTTCCGGACGACTGTGTGATCACGCTCTCCATAGCCGATATGAGTAAAACCTTTAAACAGGTCAACATCCGGACGCAGGGACAGACAGATTACCAGGATGTGTACTCCGAGCATGCGGTGACCAACTGGCAAGTGTCTTCACTGACATTTTCAACCTGTCCCTGACTGAGTCTGTAATATCAACATGTTTCAAGCAGACCACTATAGTCCCTGTGCACAATAACACTAAGGTAACCTGCCTAAAAGACTACACACCTGTAGCACTCAAGTCTGTAGCCATGAAGTGCTTTGAAAAGCTGGTCATGGCTCACATCAACACCATTATCCCTTAGGACCCTGGGACTAAACACCTCCCTCTGCAACTGGATCCTGGACTTCCTGACGGGCCAACACCCTGGTGGTAAGGGTAGGTAACAACACATCTGCCACGCTGATCCTCAACACAAGGGCCCCTCAGGGGTGTGCGCTCAGTCCCCTCCTGTACTCGCTGTTCACCCATGACTGCATGGCCAGGCACGACTCCAACACCATCATTAAGTTTGCCGACGACACAACAGTGGTAGGCCTGATCACCGACAACAATGAGACAGCCTATAGGGAGGAGGTCAGAGACCTGGCCGTGTGGTGCCAGGATAACAACCTCTCCCACAACGTGATCCAAGACAAAGGAGATGATTGTGGACTACAGGAAAAGAAGGATCAAGCACGACCCCATTCTCATCGACGGGACTGTAGAGGAGCAGGTTGAGAGCTTCAAGTTCCTTGGTGTCTACATCACCAACAAACTATCATGGTCCAAACACACCAAGACAGTCGTGAAGAGGGCACGACAAAGCCTATTCCCTCTAAGGAGACTGAAAAGATTTGGCATGGGTCCCCAGATCCTCAAAAAGTTATACAGCTGCACCATCGAGAGCATCCTGACTGGTTGCATCACTGACTGGTATGGCAACTGCTCGGCCTCCGACCGGAAGGCACTACAGAGGGTAGTGCGTACGGCCCAGTACATCACTGGGGCCAAGTATCCTGCCATCCAGGACCTCTATACCAGGCAGTGTCAGAGGAAGGCCCTAAAAATTGTCAAAGACTCCAGCCACCCTAGTCATAGACTGTTCTCTCTGCTAACAGACGGCAAGCGGTACCGGAGCGCCAAGTCTAGTTCTAAAAGGCTTCTTAAAAGCTTCTACCCCCAAGCCATAAGACTCCTGAACAGCTAATCAAATGGCTACCCGGACTATTTGCGCTGTCCCCCCACCCCCTCTTTTATGCTGCTGCTACTCTAAATGTATGATCTATGCAGTCACTTTAACTATACCACATGTACATATCACCTCAATTACCTTGACTAACCGGTGCCCCCGCACATTGACTCTGTACCGGCACCCCCTGTATATAGCCTCGCTACTGTTATTTTTACTGTTATTTTACTGCTTTTATTTTTTACTTATCTATTGTTTACTTAAAACTGCATTGTTGGTTAAGGGCTTGTAAGTAAGCATGTCACTGTAAGGTCACCTGTCGTATTCGGCGCATGTCACAAATACAATTTAATTTGATTTGATCATCTAACCACATCATATGATATAGCAGTCTTGTGCCGACTGCACAGTCAATAACGTGATATGCAACCATTGGTTGACGCATGCAACA
The DNA here is from genome assembly GCF_964263955.1 of Coregonus lavaretus. Taxonomy (NCBI): domain Eukaryota; kingdom Metazoa; phylum Chordata; class Actinopteri; order Salmoniformes; family Salmonidae; genus Coregonus; species Coregonus lavaretus. Next base: position 35,423,098 of record NC_140020.1, read on the forward strand.
TCTAAACAGGGGAACGCGACCATGATGTGGTTAGCTGATACGTAAAATACCTATCCAGATGTTGTAAGATCTGGCAGGCGTCAGCTACGTCTAAGCAGCGGAACGTGCCCATTGAGATGAGAGTAATGCAAGTCAGTCAAACAGAGTGTTTGCGCATGTGCCCGGGTGCACTTCACACCGCTACAATGTGGTAGCTATTGGACCAAAACAGCTGAGACGTTTAACCTCACGCTTCAAAGCTCATGGTTACTGAGGAAATTCACCCACTAATACTGTTTATTTGGTGCATCTACAGTGCATTTGGAAAGTATTCAGAACCCTTTACTTTTTCCACATTTTGTTAGGGTACAGCCTTATTCTAAAATTGATTAAATTATTTTTCGCCCCCTCATCCACCCCCATAATGACAAAGCAAAAACAGGTTTTTACAAATTCTTGCACATTTTATATTTCTAAACAGAAATATCACATTTACATAAGTATTCAGACCCATTAATTTGTACTTTGTTGAAGCACCATTGGCAGCGATTACAGCATCGAGTATGACGCTACAAGCTTGGCACACCTGTATTTGGGGAGTTTCTCCCATTCTTCTCTGCAGATCCTCTCAAGCTCTGTCAGGGTGGATGGGGAGCGTTGCAGCACAGCTATTTTCAGGTCTCTCCAGAGATGTTAGATCGGGTTCAAGTCTGGGCTCTGGCTGGGTCACTCAAGGACATTCAGAGACTTTTCCCGAAGCAACTCCTGCGTTGTCTTTGCTGTGTGCTTTGGGTTGTTGTCCTGTTGGAAGGCGAACATTCGCCCTAGTTCGAGGTCCTGAGCGTCTGGAGCAGGTTTTCATCAAGGATCTCTCTGTACTTTTCTCTGTTCATCTTTCCCTCGATCCTGAGTAGTATCCCAGTCCCTTCCGCTGAAAAACATTCCACAGCATGATGATTCAGGCCAAAGAGTTCAATCTTGGATTAATCATACCAGATAATCTTGTTTCTCATGGTCTGAGAGTCTTTAGGTGCCTTTTGGCAAACTCCAAGCAGGCTGTCATGTGCCTTTTACTGAGGAGTGGCTTCCGTCTGGTCACTCTACCATAAAGGCCTGATTGGTGAAGTGCTGCGGAGATGGTTTTACTTCTGGAAGGTTCTCCAATCTCCACAGAGGAACTCTAGAGCTCTGTCAGAGTGACCATCGGGTTCTTGGTCACCTCCCTGACCAAGACCCTTCTCCCCCGATTGCTCAGTTTGGCTGGGCAGCCAGCACTAGGAAGAGTCTTAGTGGTTCCAAACTTCTTCCATTTAAGAATGATGTAGGCTGCTGTGTTCTTATGACCTTCAATGCTGCAGAAATGTTTTGGTACCCTTCCACAGATCTGTGCCTTGACACAATCCTGTCTCGGAGCTCTTCGGACAATTCCTTCGACCTCATGGCTTGGTTTTTGCTCTGACATGCACTGTCAACTGTGGGACCTTATATACAGTTGAAGACAGAAGTTTACATACACTTAGGTTGGAGTCATTAAAACTCGTTTTTCAAACACTCCACAAATTTCTTGTTAACAAACTATAGTTTTGGCAAGTCGGTTAGGACATCTACTTTGTGCATGACACAAGTAATTTTTCCAACAATTGTTTACAGACAGATTATTTCACTTGTAATTCACTGTATCACAATTCCAGTGGGTCAGAAGTTTACATACATTAAGTTGACTATGCCTTTAAACAGCTTGGAAAATTCCAGAAAATGATGTCATGGCTTTAGAAGCTTTTGATAGGCTAATTGACATCATTTTAATCAATTGGAGGTGTACCTATGGATGTATTTCAAGGCCTACCTTCAAACTCAGTGCCTCTTTGCTTGACATCATGGGAAAATCAAAAGAAATCAGCCAAGACCTCAGAAAGAAAATTGTAGACCTCTACAAGTCTGGTTCATCCTTGGGAGCAATTTCCAAACACCTGAAGGTACCACGTTCATCTGTACAAACAATAGTACGCAAGTATAAACACCATGGGACCACACAGCCGTCATACCGCTCAGGAAGGAGACGCGTTCTGTCTCCTAGAGATGAACGTACTAAATTAATCCCAGAACAACAGCAAAGGACCTTGTGAAGATGCTGGAGGAAACAGGTATAAAGGTATCTATATCCACAGTAAAACGGGTCCTATATCGACATAACCTGAAAGGCCACTCATCAAGGAAGAAGCCACTGCTCCAAAACCACCATAAAAAAGCCAGACTACTGTCACGATCGTCATAATGATTGGACCAAGGCGCAGCGTGATATGCGTACATCTTTTTAATAGTGTACTGGCAACACGATACAAAATACAAAACAACAAAACGAAACGTGAAGTCCTCGGTTAACAACACAAACCAACACGGAACAAGATCCCACAAAACACAAGTGCACCACAGGCTGCCAAAGTATGGTTCCCAATCAGAGACAACAAGCAACAGCTGATTCTCGTTGCCTCTGATTGAGAACCACCCCGGCCAACCTAGAAAACACATGAACTAGAAACTGAACATAGAGTTCCCCCCCCCCCCCCCCCCCCACAAAGGCGCGGACTGCGACCGCACCAACATAAACCCAACAGGGGAGGGGCCGGGTGTGACCACCACCCTCTAACAACCCCCCCGTAGCGCCCCTGGTCTGGTCCCGCTGGTTGGAGCTGGACTGGACATCGGTGGAGCGGATTGACCAGGCACCGGTGAAACAGGCACGGGCTGTGCCGGACTGACGACGCGCACCACAGGCTTGGTGCGGGGAGCAGGGACGGGCCGGACCGGGCTGGCGACGCGCACCACAGGCTTGGTGCGGGGAGCAGGAACGGGCCGCACCGGGCTGACGAAGCGCACCACTGGCTTGGTGCGGGGAGCAGGAACAGGCCGGGCCGGGCTGACGACGCGCACCATAGGCTTGGTGCGGGGAGCAGGAACGGGCCGGGCCGGGCTGGCAACGCGCACCATTGGCTTGGTGCGGGGAGCAGGAACGGGCCGGGCCGGGCTGGCGACGCGCACCATTGGCTTGGTGCGAGGGGCAGGAACAGGCCGGGCCGGGCTGGCGACGCGCATCACAGGCTTGGTGCGAGGGACAGGAACAGGCCGGACCGCACTGGGAACACACACCACTGGCCTTGTGCGGGGATCAGGAACGGGCCGGACCGGACTGGTAACACACCTCAGTACCTCTCGCCGTGCCTCTACACTTTCCTTCCCTCTAATGACCAATGGCCCCCGTAACCTGGTGGCCTTCTCTCCTCGTCCACAAACTCGCCCTTTATCTGACTCCAGCAGCCCCGTCGTCCATGCCATGTGCCCCCCCCAAAAAAAATGTATTGGGGGTGCCTCTCGCCTGTCCGACGACGGCCCGGTTGGCGCCGCTTCTCCTCTCCTGCCTGGGTCTCCCCCTTCATCGCCCTCCGGTAACGGACGGCCTCCTCCTCTGTGATCTGCCCCCAACCGAGGAGGACATCCACTAACGTTACCTCCGGTGATTGCTCCTGGGCACGCTGCTTGGTCCTGTATTGGTGGGATCTTCTGTCACGATCGTCATAATGATTGGACCAAGGCGCAGCGTGATATGCGTACATCTTTTTAATAGTGTACTGGCAACACGATACAAAATACAAAACAACAAAACGAAACGTGAAGTCCTCGGTTAACAACACAAACCAACACGGAACAAGATCCCACAAAACACAAGTGCACCACAGGCTGCCTAAGTATGGTTCCCAATCAGAGACAACAAGCAACAGCTGATTCTCGTTGCCTCTGATTGAGAACCACCCCGGCCAACCTAGAAAACACATGAACTAGAAACTGAACATAGAACACAAAACATAGACCCTACACACCCTGGCTCAACATATAAGAGTCCCCAGAGCCAGGGCGTGACAACTACGGATTGCAACTGCACATGGGGACAAAGATGTCCTCTGGTCTGATAAAACAAAAATATAACTGTTTGGCCATAATGACCATCATTATGTTTGGAGGAAAAAGGGGGTTGCTTGCAAGCTGAAGAACACCATCCCAACCGTAAAGCACGGGGGTGGCAGCATCATGCTGTGGGGATGCTTTGCTGCAGGAGGGATGGTGCACTTCACAAAATAGATGGCATCACGAGAAAGGAAAATTATGTGGATATATTGAAGCAACATCTCAAGACATCAGTCAGGAAGTTAAAGCTTGGTCGCAAATGGGTCTTCCAAATGGACAATGACCCCAAGCATACTTCAAAAGTTGTGGCAAAATGGCTTAAGGACAACAAAGTCAAGGTATTGGAGTGGCTTTCACACAGCCCTGACCTCAATCCTATAGAAAATGTGTGGGCAGAACTGAAAAAGCATGTGCGAGCAAGAAGGCCTACAAACCTGACTCAGTTACACCAGCTCTGTCAGGAGGAATGGGCCAGAATTCACCCAACTTATTGTGGGAAGCTTGTGGAAGGCTACCCGAAACGTTTGACCCAAGTTAAACAATTTAAAGGCAATGCTACTAAATACTAATTGCGTGTATGTAAACTTCTGACCCACTGGGAATGTGATGAAAGAAATAAAAGCTTAAATAAATAAAATACTATTATTCTGACATTTCACATTCTTAAAATAAAGTGGTGATCCTAACTGACCTAAGACAGGGCATTTTTACTAGGATTAAATGTCAGGAATTGTGAAAAACTGAGTTTAAATGTATTTGGCTAAGGTGTATGTAAACTTCTGACTTCAACTGTAGACAGGTGTGTCCAATCAATTGAATTAACCACAGGTGGACTCCAATCAAGTTGTAGATACATCTCAAGGATGATCAACGGAAACAGGATGCACCTGAGCTCAATTTCGAGTTTCATAGAAAAGGGTCTGAATACTTATTTAAATAAGGTATTGCTGTTTTTATTTTTGTATCAATTTGCAAAAATGTATAAAAATCTGTTTTCGCTTTGTCATTATGGGGTATTGTGTGTAGATTGCTGAGGATGATTTTTTTAAATCCATTTTTTTTAAAGGGCTGTAACGTAACAAAATGTGGAAAAAGTTAAGGGATCTGAATACTTTCCGAAGGCACTGTATGTCATCTCGCTGAGTTTACCTTTAAACCTAACCTAACCTATGACCTGACCCATCACCTTATGCATTACTGGCCCACGGTGGCAAAAACTGACATCCCAAAAAATACACAAACTATAAAACACATAAATGGCTCCCAGCCTCCCATGCATATGCTACTTCCTGCCCCTAACACTAAAATTTAAACTGAAACTAAATATAAAACTAAATATAAACTTTTTTCTTTACTGAATAAAAACGAGTAAATCAGAAAACATGTTAACTAATAGAAATAAAAATGAATATAAAATAAGAAAATTATATTAACCTTGGTTCAGTGAACAGACACAACTTCAGTATGTTATTTCCCTCTGGCAGTAGGCCTACAGTTGGTAGGGCACAGTTCTCCCCAAATAATGTAAGAGTGGCACTGCGCCACCTTGTGCACTGGCTGCGTCACTATGTAATAAATACAATAATGTTTTCATTTAAAGCCAGGGTTTTTTTTAAAGCCCCCACCGTACTCAGCAGCACCACCTTGTTAAAAAATCAAGGGGAGAACCCTGCATGGGTCCTGTCTTTCAATCCCATCCTTCATGGGGACGACTCCAATTCAATCATGAAGTGACTTGGCATTAATTTTCAGCAGCAAGTGTCAGCCAGAGTTGGTCTGTCATCTTAAGACACACTTTTTAACCTTTAAGCTACTTCCTACTGTAAGTGTCTGCAATGAAAGACTTATTGAAAACTCAAGAGAACTCTAGCTGCACTGTGTGAAATGTAGAAGTTAATTGTAGTAGTTTATTCATTATTTGCTCGTAGTTCAATAGGGTCAGTTACATGGACGAAACTGCAGCATTATGGGGCCTGTTGCAATCTGGGATCTCTAGTCATGTAGTATTGATGATGCTGTGTCACTGTAGTGGGCTTAGGTGGTGAACCACATTCTTAGCATTCCTGAGGTAAAAACAGCTCTTTGATAGGAGAGTCTACTTCAGCTCTCCTCTAAATTGGCCGAGTGGGCCCAGTAGTCCAGAGCATTAGGGAGATCATGTTATTAGGGAGATCACGTTATTGTCACCTTTGGGAGACACAAATGTTCACTTCACTCTGCTGGGCTAAGGTTGGGCTGGGTGGTTTATTATAGAAAAACACCCTTTATACTTCACATTACATATGGCCCTGAGCACACAGGAACACAAACACACGCATGCACACACACACCAAATGACCCTGCTGAAACAGTGCTAACCCCTCTATAACTGGCTATCGTTACGCAAGAGCGCAATTTTTATTAATGCATTTTTTCTGTGTTGGTAGCAGGCAGCAGATAGGAGTGAAGTGTAATGAACCCCCTAGGAGACATGGACACCGATGGCTAACCATCTAATTGAGCTGCTTTTTTATCGCCAGAGCATACGACCTCTCCCTTTATGTGATGACGAGCCACTCTTTGACTTTCTCTCTCTCTCTCTATCTCTCTCCATCCATCCATCTCTTTTTTCTGTCTTTAGTACAGATCTCCCCCTGGTCACCGGTCGCCTGGGAGACAGCAGAAGTGACATTGGGACGGGGGCGCGTGAGTATCGTGTTGTCACTATGACTGAAGTTGCCCTAATGAACCCTAAACAGACTAGCAGAATGAGAGAGAGGGAGGGGGAGAGAGAGAGAGAGAGAGAGAGAGAGAGAGAGAGAGAGAGAGAGAGAGAGAGAGAGAGAGAGAGAGAGAGAGAGAGAGAGAGAGAGAGAGAGAGAGAGAGAGAGAGAGAGAGAGAGAGAGAGAGAGAGAGAGAGAGAGAGAGAGACTAGAGCAGAGAGAGATCTATGACCCACTGTAAGCCTAATGCTTTTGGTCAGTGTATGAGTTTATGTTTACTAACAGTGAGAGATCTAGCAGGAAGTCTAGTACTGTACACATCTCTGAGGGGGTTTGGGGGACACTATTCTCTTTTCTAGACCCCCTCTCACTGACCAGGTCAGGTGTGGCTCAGTGGCTGTGGTGTCCATTCTACCTCAGCTGTGTCCACTTCGTACAGTGAGTTGATGCTGTGTTGTGCAGTGCTGTGCTCCGGGGCCCCTTGGCTCTCACTCTCCTCTGTCTCAGCGAAGGACATCAGCGTGGAGCTGCACGCATGCTTCCTGTGACTGCTCTGCTGGGCCTCCCTTGGAACACATGTCATACACATCATATCGCATACAAACATCATATACACACACATCATTCACATCAAATCACATATGTGAACATCACACACATATCACATACATGAATCACACACACAGACAGACACAGGTCATATCAAATACACGCATCGTAGGCCTATACACACATCATACACATCACGCACCATGGGCAGTATGACATACAGTTATTCACACTAATATATTATGTCAAAACATACAATGACAGACTACACTATATGGTACAGTAACCACAGTGATAGGTCAATGAACACTGTTACACACCAACGCAACATATTGCATACAGACTTAGAATCTTAATTTGATCACCCTGTTGCAGAATTATTTTAAAACGTTTAGTGTATTTGAGTTTTAAAAAGGCTTCTAAAGTTTGTAATTTTCACTTTGAAATTACAGACTTGATTTTCCCTTATGAAAAATGTATCAACCCCTACAAAAATGTTCATTCATTATAATCCAAATAATAATTCACTTTTCCTGTTGCTACAGAATAATTTTCCTGCTGTAGGAAACTGGCTAGAATTAAGATCATACATCTGTAATATTCATGGGGGAACAATGAAAGAGTTAGGGGAGAGAGCATCGAAACATTCAGCATAGATTAGGTCTAGTTCACCTAGTGGACATACAGTACATGCTCTCCTACAGTGCCTTCAGAAAGTATTCACACCCCTTGACTTTTTCAAAATTGTGTTGTGTTACAAAGTAGAATTCAAAAATATTTAATTGTCATTTTTAGTCATTGATCTACACAAAATATTATAATTTAAAAGTGGAAGAAAAATTCTAACATTTGTAAAAAATCAAATCAAATAAAAAATAAAACTAATATATCTTGATTAGATAAGTATTCAACCCCCTGAGTCAATACGTTAGAATCACTTTTGCCAGCAATTACAACTGTGAGTCTTTCTGGGTAAGTCTGTAAGAGCTTTGCATACCTGGATTGTACAATATTTGCAGATGATTCTTTAAAAAATTCTTCGAGCTCTGTCAAGTTGGTTGTTGATCTTTGCTAGACAGTCATTTTTAAGTCTTGCCACAGATTTTCAAGTCAGTTTAAGTCAAAACTGTAACTAGGCCACTCAGGAACATTCAATGTCATCTTGGTAAGCAACTCCAATGTATATATTTGTATTTTAGGTTATTGTCCTGCTGAAAGGTGAATTTGTCTCCCAGTGTCTGTTGGAAAGCAGATTTTGCAGATTTTGCCTGTTCTTAGCTCTATTCCATTTATTTTTGTCATAAAAACTCCCTTGCCGATGACAAGCATACCCATAACATGATGCAGCCACCACCATGCTTGAAAATATGAAGAGTGGAACTCAGTGATGTGTTGTGTGGGATATGCCCCAAACATAACTATTTCTATTCAGGACATAAAGTTAATTTCTTTGCCACACCTTTTCCAGTTTTAATTTAATGCCTTATTGCAAACAGGATGCATGTTTTGGAATATTTGTATTCTGTACAGGATTCCTTCTTTTCACTCTGTCAATTGAATTAGTCTTGTGGAGTATCTACAATGTTGTTGATCCATCCACATTTTTCTCCTATCACAGCCATTCAACTCTGTAACTGTTTTATAGTCACCATTGGCTGGTGAAATCACTGAGCGGTTTCCTACCTCTCCAGCAACTGAGTTAGGAAGGACGCCTCTATCTTTGTAGTGACTGGGTGTATTGTTACACCATCCAAAGTGCAATTCATAACTTCACCATGCTCAAAGGGATATTCAATGTCTCCTTTTTTAATTTATGCTCTACCTATAGGTGCCCTTCTTTATGAGGCATTGGAAAACCTCCCTGATCTTTATGGTTAAATCTGTGTTTAAAATTCACTGCTCAACTGAGGGATCTTACAAGTAATATTATGTGTGGGGTACAGAGATGAGGTTAGATAGTGTTTAACATGATTTTTGAATGACTATTATTGCACACATGCAACTTCATATGTGACTTATTAAGCACATTTTTACTCCTGAACTTATTTAGGCATGCCATAACAAACAAGTTGAATACTTATTGACTCAAGACATTTCAGCTTCTCATTTATTATTAATTTGTAAAAATGTCTAAAAAATAATTCCACTTTGACATTTTGGGGTATTGTGTGTAGGCCAGCGACACACAATCTCAATTTAATCAATTTAAAATTCAAGCTGTAACACAACAAAATGTGGAAAAAGTCAAGGGGTGTGAATACTTTCTAAAGGCAATGTATCTGAGACATACAGATAACTATGTCCAGTAGCTGTCTGCATCTGAGGCATTAACTAGACTACTTAGGCCCACATTGCTAAAGAGCCTAACCAAGATGTTCTGACTCTACGGGGTATACTGCACGCACACACACACACACACACACACACACACTGGGCAGAGGAGTCTGGTCTGGTTAGACTCCACTGACTGCCTCAATTTGTCCATTCAGAATAAATCCACTGTGTGTTGTAGCTGTGTATGGTACATACATCTCAGAAAGCATGGTCAACAGCCTGTAGTTGAGGAAGGGGCTGGAGATCTCGATGAACTGCTCTGGTTTCACCACCAGTGGCTCTATGCAGAGAACAACACGTGTTATGATTTATAGTTTTCTAAGATGTAAATTGTTTTCGTCACAGTGTACTGATGTCAAAGCACCCCCACAACCTCTTAACTAAATCTCCTTCTTCCCTCTCACCATCCTTTCCTCCTCTCCCTCCATTTCCACCCTCCCTCTCCCCTCAGCCCTCTCTCACCCCCTCACCCCACCCCACTGTTGCGCAACACTTCCTCCCCTGCTTCACCCCTTACCCTCCATCCTAACCAACTTTCACCCCTCCCTCTCTCTTTCTCTCACCCCGGGGCTCGTCTGTAATTGTGGTCTCCTTGCGGGGTCGGATGAGTTTCCAGCGGGGCACAGGGGGTGGTTTGAGGGGCGGCACCAGAGGGCAGGCGCGGGTACGGGTCACCAGGACCGGGTGGCTGTAGAGCCGAGACAGACCGTAGTGCCGCAGCCGCTCCGACGAATCCGCCTGGAACACCACAGGAGATAGAAAGACTGTAGCTTCTAAGCACTGATACAGGGTCAGATCTTCTTCATGGTCCTAATGGCTAACGTTAGGATTGAGTATGGGTCTGTGGTTTAGGGGGAAGTTCTACAGTATATAGAGTTAAGAAACCAGGGATGAATCCTGGAATTATAATGGTGTATAAATTATGGAAGACGTGTGGCAAGGGTAACGATCCATATAGGGCAGAACATGCCCCAGAACAGAAGCCTTCGTTGGCACGTTTAATCTCCACCGCCCCCCCCCCGCTGGTTCTGAGGCCTGGGTACATTCGTATAGGCTATTACGGGTTGTAAGTTACATGGAAAGTGATCAGTTTCAGTGCACATTTCTTAAATAAGGCCTCAGGCTAATTTACAACGAGAAATATACTTTTATCACCACAGCTGGATAGTTGGTAGTGCTTATGGTATTTATATGACGAATGTTGGACAGTACCATCTGTCCCAGTACAGAGGTCTTCTTCTCCAGGAGGTGTAGAGGCTGGTAGCTGGCACACACCACCATCTCTGGAGCAGGAGGGGGGTAAATACCTGACCAGGGCAGGAGACACATACACACACAGAGGGTTCAGGGGACATGCTTTTCATTTACAGGTCCAACAGAGGGGCATGACACCAACAATGGGAGGGGGGAAAGTGGGAGTGAGATATTTGAGTAGTACAGGGTAATAAATAAATAAAATCACTGGATCTGTGAGTGATATAGAAGCTGCATTCATAGAGAATTGAATGGAGAAGGAATGAGTCGTGCTGAATCTATGCAAGGTTAATAATACAACCAAATCTAAATAAAAATGCAAGGTAAATGTATCTATGATATCAATATAATGTTTTAGTGTGTGTGTGTGTGTGTGTGTGTGTGTGTGTGTGTGTCAGGCACAAAATATTTAGGGATTGGTGCCAAATTATGTATATCACTGCATGTTAATCTCCCACATGTTAATTGGGTGAGAGAGAGGGAATGGGAGAGAGAGGGAATGAGAGAGAGAAACAAAAAAAAGGGAGTTTGAAAAAGAGTGTGTGCGTGTGCGAGCGTGCATGGGAAAACAAGGGTGCGATCATAAATTCATTTTGGCTATCTACTCGGATTTCAGAGCACTCTCGTTTGAGTGTGCCAGAGCACAGAATAGCTGATGAATTTACAAACACGCAACACCCATTGAATATGACAGGTGTCAGTAAAGGTTGGCAAACAACTGAATTAAATTGTTGCTAGCAGCACAGTTACAGTCCCTAACGCTCCAGATAATATGAAAACAGCCTAACTAGCTCTTCTAGGTCGAGTAAAATGGTCAGTGAGGTGTTCTCTCATTTGTGTCTGGAAGTAGCTAGCTAGCTAGCCAACTTTAGCCAGTTAGCTTGGGCGCTTGACTGCCGTTGTGAGGTCAGAACGCTCGGATCGACCCTACTCCTCGGCCAGAGCGTCCAGTGTGTGCTCTGAACGCTCCGAGAGCGAAACGCTCAGAATTTACGAACGGACAATCTGACAACGCTCTGAATTTATGAATGGCCCAGAGCGCACTCTGACACACTGGAGGCAATTTACAAATGCACCCCAAGACAGACAGAGAAAGAGGGAGGGGGCATGAGCTAAAGAGAACCCATGCAGACAGAACAGTTCAAAACAAATCACCCAGCACAGCAGTGTTTTAAATACACAAAACATCACTCTCCTGAGCGAATGACTGCAAACCACCTTTCCTGCATCATGATGTCCAACATGTAGTACCTTCAAGCCAACATAAAATAGAAAACTCTATATATTAACTTCAGTTACCACAGAAGTCATAACCTCAACAAGTGCAGCATTATTAGGCGACTTCCTGCTAGCTGGGTTAGGAGATTTTTTTTTTACAGACCATGTGACCTGACCTTGAAAAAGATACGCCAATGCACCTCCAAGAGTTTTTCCTGGTCATGTCACATGCGGTCACAGGGATGGGGTGAGGGGTGAGTTTTAGGGGTGTTCTATAAATTATTTAGCAGTGTATGTTGATTATTTACCACCATACAGGGTATACAGTGGGGAAAAAAAGTATTTAGTCAGCCACCAATTGTGCAAGTTCACCCACTTAAAAAGATGAGAGAGGCCTGTAATTTTCATCATAGGTACACGTCAACTATGACAGACAAATTGAGAGAAAAAAATCCAGAAAATCACATTGTAGGATTTTTTATGAATTTATTTGCAAATTATGGTGGAAAATAAGTATTTGGTCACCTACAAACAAGCAAGATTTCTGGCTCTAATAATAATAATAATAATAATAATAATAATAATAATAATATGCCATTTAGCAGACGCTTTTATCCAAAGCGACTTACAGTCATGCGTGCATACATTTTTTTGTGTATGGGTGGTCCCGGGGATCGAACCCACTACCTTGGCGTTACAAGCGCCGTGCTCTACCAGCTGAGCTACAGAGGACCACGACAGAGAAAGAGGCTCTCACAGACCTGTAACTTCTTCTTTAAGAGGCTCCTCTGTCCTCCACTCGTTACCTGTATTAATGGCACCTGTTTGAACTTGTTATCAGTATAAAAGACACCTGTCCACAACCTCAAACAGTCACACTCCAAACTCCGCTATGGCCAAGACCAAAGAGCTGTCAAAGGACACCAGAAACAAAATTGTAGACCTGCACCAGGCTGGGAAGACTGAATCTGCAATAGGTAAGCAGCTTGGTTTGAAGAAATCAACTGTGGGAGCAATTAATAGGAAATGGAAGACATACAAGACCACTGATAATCTCCCTCGATCTGGGGCTCCACGCAAGATCTCACCCCGTGGGGTCAAAATGATCACAAGAACGGTGAGCAAAAATCTCAGAACCACACGGGGGGACCTAGTGAATGACCTGCAGAGAGCTGGGACCAAAGTAACAAAGCCTACCATCAGTAACACACTACGCCGCCAGGGACTCAAATCCTGCAGTGCTAGACGTGTCCCCCTGCTTAAGCCAGTACATGTCCAGGCCCGTCTGAAGTTTGCTAGAGTGCATTTGGATGATCCAGAAGAGGATTGGGAGAATGTCATATGGTCAGATGAAACCAAAATATAACTTTTTGGTAAAAACTCAACTCGTCGTGTTTGGAGGACAAAGAATGCTGAGTTGCATCCAAAGAACACCATACCTACTGTGAAGCATGGGGGTGGAAACATCATGGTTTGGGGCTGTTTTTCTGCAAAGGGACCAGGATGACTTATCCGTGTAAAGGAAATAATGAATGGGGCCATGTATCGTGAGATTTTGAGTGAAAACCTCCTTCCATCAGCAAGGGCATTGAAGATGAAACGTGGCTGGGTCTTTCAGCATGACAATGATCCCAAACACACCGCACGGGCAACGAAGGAGTGGCTTCGTAAGAAGCATTTCAAGGTCCTGGAGTGGCCTAGCCAGTCTCCAGATCTCAACCCCATAGAAAATCTTTGGAGGGAGTTGAAAGTCCGTGTTGCCCAGCGACAGCCCCAAAACATCACTGCTCTAGAGGAGATCTGCATGGAGGAATGGGCCAAAATACCAGCAACAGTGTGTGAAAACCTTGTGAAGACTTACACAAAACGTTTGACCTGTGTCATTGCCAACAAAGGGTATATAACAAAGTATTGAGAAACTTTTGTTATTGACCAAATACTCTTATTTTCCACCATAATTTGCAAATAAATTCATTAAAAATCCTATAATGTGATTTTCTGGATTTTTGTTTCTCATTTTGTCTGTCATAGTTGACTTGTACCTATGATGAAAATTACAGGCCCCTCTCATCTTTATAAGTGGGAGAACTTGCACAATTGGTGGCTGACTAAATACTTTTTTCCCCACTGTAATTACTAATGTGTGTTTTCAGAGAGAATATGGAGTGTTTCTGTATGATAAAATATTAATATTCACACTCCTTACTGTTTGAATTCCGTACAGACTTGCTCAGAGTAAGAGATTTTTTGTCTCCTGAGTGGCGCAGTGGTCTAAGGCACTGCATCGCAGTGCTAACTGTGCCACTAGAGATCCTGGTTCGAATCCAGGCTCTGTCGCAGCCGGCCGTGACCGGGAGACTCATGGGCGGCGCACAATTGGCCCAGCGTCGTCCAGGGTAGGGGAGGGAATGGCCGGCAGGGATGTAGCTCAGTTGATAGAGCATGGCGTTTGCAACGCCAGGGTTGTGGGTTCGTTTCCCACGGGGGCCAGTAAAATAAAAATATATATATATAAGCAGCACTATAAAAATATATATATATATGTATTCACTAACTGTAAGTCGCTCTGGATAAGAGCGTCTGCTAAATGACTAAAATGTAAATGTAAATGTAGATTTTGTTTAACAAGTAATACTTTTTTTCTCTCAAAAAGATAGGGGTCAAAATTATTGGCCCCCTTTTCCTATTTTCAATACCTTTCAATACCTCACCTTAGGAGGATAACAGCACTGAGCCTTTTTCTAAAAGGTTTTATGAGATTGGAAAACACATGTCCAGTAGCTGTCTGCGTCTTATAAAAATTTTATGTGTTTTTGACACAAAATTCAACTGTATCTGTACTAGTTGTTCAGGCTCTGGTTTTGTCCCATCTTGATTACTGTCTGGTAATATTGTCAAGTGCAGCAAAGAAAGACCTAGCAAAGCTGCAGCTGGTTCAAAACAGAGCAGCACGCCATGCCCTTAACTGCACATACAGAACAACATGCATGCTCCTCTTTCCTGGTTGAGGATTGACGAGCGATTAACTGCTTCTCCTAGTTTTTGAGAAATATTGCTGTGACGAAAATTCCAGATTGTCTGCATAATCAAATAACATTCAGCTCAGACACCCATACATACCCCACAAGACATACAGTGGGGGGAAAAAGTATTTAGTCAGCCACCAATTGTGCAAGTTCTCCCACTTAAAAAGATGAGAGAGGCCTGTAATTTTCATCATAGGTACACATCAACTATGACAGACAAAATGAGGAAAAAAAATCCAGAAAATCACATTGTAGGATTTTTTATGAATTTATTTGCAAATTATGGTGGAAAATAAGTATTTGGTCAATAACAAAAGTTTCTCAATACTTTGTTATATACACTTTGTTGGCAATGACACAGGTCAAACGTTTTCTGTAAGTCTTCACAAGGTTTTCACACACTGTTGCTGGTATTTTGGCCCATTCCTCCATGCAGATCTCCTCTAGAGCAGTGATGTTTTGGGGCTGTCGCTGGGCAACACGGACTTTCAACTCCCTCCAAAGATTTTCTATGGGGTTGAGATCTGGAGACTGGCTAGGCCACTCCAGGACCTTGAAATGGTTCTTACGAAGCCACTCCTTCGTTGCCCGGGCGGTGTGTTTGGGATCATTGTCATGCTGAAAGACCCAGCCACGTTTCATATTCAATGCCCTTGCTGATGGAAGGAGGTTTTCACTCAAAATCTCACGATACATGGCCCCATTCATTCTTTCCTTTACACGGATCAGTCGTCCTGGTCCTTTGCAGAAAAACAGCCCCAAAGCATGATGTTTCCACGCCCATGCTTCACACTAGGTATGGTGTTCTTTGGATGCAACTCAGCATTCTTTGTCCTCCAAACACGACGAGTTGAGTTTTTACCAAAACGTTCTATTTTGGTTTCATCTGACCATATGACATTCTCCCAATCCTCTTCTGGATCATCCAAATGCACTCTAGCAAACTTCAGACGGGCCTGGACATGTACTGGCTTAAGCAGGGGGACACGTCTGGCACTGCAGGATTTGAGTCCCTGGCGGCGTAGTGTGTTACTGATGGTAGGCTTTGTTACTTTGGTCCCAGCTCTCTGCAGGTCATTCACTAGGTCCCCCCGTGTGGTTCTGAGATTTTTGCTCACCGTTCTTGTGATCATTTTGACCCCACGGGGTGAGATCTTGCGTGGAGCCCAGATCAAGGGAGATTATCAGTGGTCTTGTATGTCTTCCATTTCCTAATAATTGCTCCCACAGTTGATTTCTTCAAACCAAGCTGCTTACCTATTGCAGATTCAGTCTTCCCAGCCTGGTGCAGGTCTACAATTTTGTTTCTGGTGTCCTTTGACAGCTCTTTGGTCTTGGCCATAGCAGTGTTTGGAGTGTGACTGTTTGAGGTTGTGGACAGGTGTCTTTTATACTGATAACAAGTTCAAACAGGTGCCATTAATACAGGTAACGAGTGGAGGACAGAGGAGCCTCTTAAAGAAGAAGTTACAGGTCTGTGAGAGCCAGAAATCTTGCTTGTTTGTAGGTGACCAAATACTTATTTTCCACCATAATTTGCAAATAAATTCATTAAAAATCCTACAATGTGATTTTCTGGAAAACAAATTCTCAATTTGTCTGTCATAGTTGACGTGTACCTATGATCAAAATTACAGGCCTCTCTCATCTTTTTAAGTGGGAGAACTTGCACAATTGGTGGCTGACTAAATACTTTTTTTCCCCCACTGTACCAGGGGTCTCTTTACTGTCCCCAAGTCCAAAACGAATTCACACCAACACACAGTTCTATACAGAGCCATGATCGCATGGAACTCCCTTCCATCTCCAATTACTCAAGCAAACAGCAAAATTACCTTTAAAAAACGGATTAAACAACAACTCATAGAACAGGGTACTGTGCGGGTACAAACACACATAAACACACGCACACACACTCTAACACACATTATTTTTTGTTGTTGTATTGTTTGTATAATTTTTTGTTGTTGTATTGTTTGTATATTGTTGTATTTAAAATGTGTTACTGTCCTTGTCTATCAGTGTATCAGTGTTTTGTTACTTGTCATGTTTTGTGTGGAGCCCAGGAAGATTAGCTGCTGCTTCTGCAAAAGCTAATGGGGATCCAAATAAACAAACAAATGAACACTGGGAGGGATCTTTCACCATTCCTCCATACAGAATCAATCCAGATCCTTGATATCCATCGGCTGAGCTTACGGACTCCCCAGATTTTCAATGGGGTTCAAGTCCGGAGACTGAGATGTTGATTTTGTGGTCAATTAATACATTCTTTGTGGAATTTGATGTGTGCTTGGGGTTATTGTCTTGCCGGAAGATCCACTTGCGGCCACGTTTCAGCCTCCTGGCAGAGGTAAACCAGGTTTTTGGCTAAAATGTCCTGGTACTGGGTAAAGTTCATAATGCCGTTGACCTTAACAAGGGCCCCAGGACCAGTGGAAGCAAAATAGACCCATAACATCAAATATCCACCACCATATTTTAAAGTAGGTATTACTGCTTCACATCCTTCTTTCGACGCCAAACCCACCACTGGTTCTATTTTCATTTTATCTGACCATAGAAACAGTTCCAATCCAAGTGCCAATGCCGTTAAGCAAACTCCAGGTGTTTACATTTGTTGGATTACATGAAAATAGAGCTCTTTGGCCAGGCACGCCAGTGGTGATGTGATAAGCAGAAAATAACAAAAAAATGTGGAGCATACAATATACAGTTGAAGTCGAAAGTTTACATACACTTAGGTTGGATTCATTAAAACTCGTTTTTCAACCACTCCACACATTTCTTGTTAACAAACTATAGTTTTGGCAAGTCGGTTAGGACATAATTTTTCCAACAATTGTTTACAGAGAGATTATTTCACTTACAATTTACTGTATCACAATTCCAGTGGGTCAGAAGTTTACATACACTAAGTTGACTGTGCCTTTAAACAGCTTGGAAAATTCCAGAAAATGATGTCATGGCTTTAGAAGCTTCTGATAGGCTAATTGCTCAGGAAGGAGACGCGTTCTGTCTCCTAGAGATGAACGTACTTTGGTGCGAAAAGTGCAAATCAATCCCAGAACAACAGCAAAGGACCCTGTGAAGATGCTGGAGGAAACAGGTACAAAGGTATCTATATCCACAGGAAAACGAGTCCTATATCGACATAACCTGAAAGCCGCTCAGCAAGGAAGAAGCCACTTCTCCAAAACCGCCATAAAAAAGCTAGACTACGGTTTGCAACTGCATATGGGGACAAAGATTGTCCTTTTTGGAGAAATGTCCTCTGGTCTGATGAAACAAAAATAGAACTGTTTGGCCATAATGTTATGTTTGGAGGAAAAAGGGGGCCGCTTGCAAGCCCGAAAAATACCATCCCAACCGTGAAGCACAGGGGTGGCAGCATCATGCTGTGGGGATGCTTTGCTGCAGGAGGGACTGGTGCACTTCACAAAATAGATGGCATCATGAGGAAGGAAAATGATGTGGATATATTGAAGCAACATCTCAAGACATCAGTCAGGAAGTTAAAGCTTGGTCGCAAATGGGTCTTCCAAATGGACAATGACCCCAAGCATACTTCCAAAGTTGTGGCAAAATGGCTTAAGGACAACAAAGTCAAGGTATTGGAGTGGCCATCACAAAGCCCTGACCTCAATCCTATAGAACATTTGTGGGAGAACTGAAAAAGCGTGTGTGAGCAAGGAGGCCTACAAACCTGACTCAGTTACACCAGCTCTGTCAGGAGGAATGGGCCAAAATTCACCCAACTTATTGTGGGAAGCTCGTGGAAGGCTACCCGAAATGTTTGACCCAAGTTAAACAATTTAAAGGCAATGCTACCAAATACTAATTGAGTGCATGTAAACTTCTGACACACTGGGAATGTGATGAAATAAATAAAAGCTGAAATAAATCATTCTCTCTAATATTATTCTGACATTTCACATTCTTAAAATAAAGTGGTGATCCTAACTGACCTAAGACAGGGACTTTTTAGTAGGATTAAATATCAGCAATTGTGAAAAACTAATTTTAAATGTATTTGGCTAAGGTGTATGTAAACCTCCAACTTCAACTGTAGCTCAGTATTTGTATTGTTATTATATACAGTATTTTTTGCTCATCTTTATCAAGGGTCCAATCATTTTGGACCTGACTATGTGTGTGTAACTTACTGTCTGTAGTGGGCTGATTGGTAGTGTTGGGCTGGACAGCATTTGGCTGAGATGACTTTCTGTCCTTATCCACATCTTTCCCTTTCTTCTTGGCTGAATCTGACACCAACATAACACTCATTAGGAAAACATAAATACAGGAGTGAGTAAGAAGACCGAAAAGGCAGTGGTATACGGTCCACCACAGCACCTACACTTTCTCCCACAGTCAGTTCAATCATCCGTTGATCAGTTGATTAACTCAAACACTCAATTAGATAAAACAGCCCCCACACACACACAAGTGATCCTAATCTAATCAATGATTTAATTGACTCTCTCAATTAGACAGCCTGTAAACAAAGCAGTTTAATCAGTGCGTGTGTAAATTGCTATCTGTGTCAGGTTCAGTGGGAAAGACAGACAGAGAGAGAGAGACAGAGAGCAGCACCTTTGCTTTTCTCCGGGGTTCTGGTTGCTGTGGGAGACTCGCTCTTGCACTCGTTGAGTCTGGAATCCCTCACTCCGGAGGTTTCCCTGGTCAGGGGCTTCTCCTCCGAGCTCTCCTCCACATACTGGAATTTGGGAATGGTGTCCTTCAGGAAGTCCCAAACCTTGCCCAGGTACCGGGACCTGAGAGATGGGACACATCACACTGTAAAACCATTTACCCTGTTGTTTATCAATGATCCCACATAATAATAATAATATGCCATTTAGCAGACGCTTTTATCCAAAGCGACTTACAGTCATGCGTGCATACATTTTTTTTGTGTATGGGTGGTCCCGGGGATCGAACCCACTACCTTGGCGTTACAAGCGCCGTGCTCTACCAGCTGAGCTACAGAGGACCACACATGACTGGATATGTAATGGTTACATAATAAAGCACTTACTAACATCTAACCAAGTGTTAGATTAATAGAATCAGTTGTGTTAGTGCTGGGCTAAAACAAAAGGTTGGTGACTTCAGGTCCGGTGCTCTAAATAAACCACTTTTTAACTATTTAAAATGTTATTTTTGTCTGGTATCTAATTTCAATCCTGTCGATTGGCCACCATGATACATAATACATCTAAAAACAGATGAGTGTTGTTATGAGTGGTGCTCCATGTTATTTAGCTCTGGACATGTTCCATATTAATTAATTTCAGGCTTTATTGAGAGATATCCTGCCGGTGATTCCAACACAAGCCTTTTTAATTAGGATAAATGAATGATTGGGTTGTCATTATGCTTATGATTGGGTTGTCATTAGAGCTGCCTGCTCTGGAGTCCCTGTGAAGATGTGGCTGGAGTTAAAATAGCTACTATAGCTGCTGGCAGTGTGTGTGTGTGTGTGTGTGTGTGTGTGTGTGTGTGTGTGTGTGTGTGTGTGTGTGTGTGTGTGTGTGTGTGTGTGTGTGTGTGTGTGTGTGTGTCAGTGGAGGCTCCTCAGGGGAGGACCATCCAACTCAGTGAATTTCAGAAAAATACAAAGAGTGAAACATTTAAAAAGAATCACCAAATAACTGATTAAAACACACTGTTTGCAATGAATGCCTACAGTAGCCTCAACAACACCCTCTAGGGTAGGACCATGGTGTAGCCGGAGAACAGCTATTTTCCGTCCTCCTCTGGGTACATTGACTTCAATGATGTGTCGGCATTGAGTAACTGTCTCTTTGCCCCCTCCCAGTTAGGGGGAGTGATGAGCTCTACAGCAGTCTCACACCTCAATCGCTGGTTGAAAACAGTTTTCTGCCCCTCCCAAAATATAGAATTTGTAGATAATTGGCTCTCTTTCTGGGACTCACCCACAAACAGGACCAAGCCTGGCCTGCTGAGGAGTGTAGGACTCCATCCTAGCTGGAGTGGTGCTCTCATCTTCTTATCTATCAACATAGACAGGGCTCTAACTCCTCTAGCTCCACAATGAGATAGGGTGCAGGCCAGGCAGCAGGCTGTTAGTCAGCCTGCCAGCTTAGTGGAGTCTGCCAATAGCACAGTCAGTGTAGTCAGCTCAGCTATCCCCATTGAGACCGTGTCTGTGCCTTGATCTAGGTTGGGCAAAACTAAACATAGCGGTGTTCGCCTTAGAACTCTCACTGGAATAAAGAACTCCTCCATTCCTGTCCTCACATCTCAAAGCAGTGCTACTTAATGTTAGATACCTCACTTCCAAGGCAGTCATAGTCAATAAACGACTCACTGATCATAATCTTGATGTGATTGGCCTGACTGAAACATGTCTCAAGCCTGATGAATTTACTGTGTTAAATGAGGCCTCTCCTCCTGGTTGCACTAGATTATATCCCCCGTGCATCCCGCAAAGGCGGAGGTGTTGCTAACATTTACGACAACAAATTTCAATTCACCCAAAAATAAATGACTGCGCTTCTAGTCATGAAATCAATGCAGCCTACTCAATCACTTTTTAGAGCTACTGTTTACAGGCCTCCTGGGCCATATACAGTGTTCCTCACTGAGTTCCCTGAATTCCTATCGGACCTTGTAGTCATGGCAGATAATATTCACATTTTTGGTGACTTCAATATTCACATGGAAAAGTCCACAGACCCACTCAAAAAGGCATTCGGAGCCATCATCGACTCATTGTGTTTTGTCCAACATGTCTCCGGACCTACTTATTGCCACAGTCATACCCTGGATCTAGTTTTGTCCCGTGGAATAAGTATTGTTGATCTAAATGTTTTTCCTCATAATCCTGGACTATCGGACCACCATCTTATTACGTTTGCAATCGCAACAAATAATCTGCTCAGACCCCAACCAATGATAATCAAAAGCTGTGCTATTAATTCTCAGACTACCCAATGATTCCTAGATGCCCTTCCAGACTCCCTCCACCCACCCAAGGACGTCGGAGTACAAAAATCGGTTAACTACCTAACTGAGGATCTAAATGTAACCTTGCGTAATACCCTAGATGCAGTCGCACCCCCAAAAACCAAAAACAATTGTCACAAGAAATTAGCTCCCTGGTATACAGAAAATACCAGAGCCCTGAAGCAAGCGTCCAGAAAATTGGAACGGAAATGGCGCTCCACCAAACTGAAAGTCTTCCGAATAGCTTGGAAAGACAGTACCGTGCAATATCGAAGAGCCCTCACTGCTGCTCGATCATCTTATTTTTCCAACCTTCCGACAAGACACTGAGACTGCACTTGTGAAGGCTCTGCATCTGTCCTCGTGCTCCTACACCTTACTGCTACTTTTGACACCATCGATCACCACATTCTTCTGGAGAGATTGGAAACCCTAATTAGTCTACACGGACAAGTTCTTGCCTGGTTTAGATCTTATCTGTCGGAAAGATATCAGTTCGTCTCTGTAGATGGTTTGTCCTCTGACAAATCAATTGTATGTTTCGGTGTTCCTCAAGGTTCCGTTTTAGGACCACTATTGTCTTTTTTATATATATTTTACCTCTTGGTGATGTCATTCAGAAACACAATGTCAACTTTCACTGCTATGCGGACGACACACAGCTGTACATTTCGATGAAACATGGTGAAGCCCCAAAATTGCCAACCCTGGAAGCCTGTGTTTCAGACATAAGGAAGTGTATGGCGGCAAATGTTTTACTTTTAAACTCGGACAAAACAGAGATGCTAGTTCTAGGTCACAAGAAACAAAGAGATCTGCTGTTTGATCTGACAATTCATCTTTATGGTTGTACAGTCGTCTCAAATAAAACTGTGAAGGACCTCGACGTTACTCTGGACCTTGATCTCTCTTTTGAAGAACATATCAAGAATATTCCAAGGACAGTTTTTTTCCATCTTCGTAACATTGCACAAATCTGAAACGTTTTGTCCAAAATGATACAGAAAAGCTAATCCATGCTTTTGTCACTTCTAGATTAGACTACTGCAATGCTCTACTCTCCGGCTACCCGGAAAAAGGATCAAATAAACTTCAGTTAGTGCTAAACACAGCTGCTAGAATCTTGACTAGAACCCCAAAATGTAATCATATTACTCCAGTTCTAGCCTCTCTACACTGGCTTCCTGTTAAGGCTAGGGGTGATTTCAAGGTTTTACTGCTAACCTTACCCATTACATGGGCTTGCTACTACCTATCTCTCTAATTTGGTCCTGCCGTACATACCTACACCTACGCTACCGTCACAAGACGCTGGCTTCCTTATTGTCCCTAGAATTTCTAAGCAAACAGCTGGAGGCAGGGCTTTCTCCTATAGAGCTCAATTTTTATGGAATGGTCTGCCTATCCATGTGAGTGACGCAGACTCGGTCTCAACCTTTAAGTCTTTACTGAAGACTTATCTCTTAAGTAGGTCCTATGAATGAGTGTAGTCTGGCCCAGGGGTGTGAAGGTGAACGGCAAGGCACTGGCCGACTACATTCTCTCCACTGGGATTCTCTGCCTCTGACCCTATTACGGGGGCTGAGGCACTGGCTTACTAGTTCTCTTCCATGCCGTCCCCAGGAGGGGTGCGTCACGTGAGTGGGTTGAGTCACTGATGTGATCTTCCTGTCCGGTTTTGCGCCCCCTCGTGCAGTGGAGGAGATCTTCGTGGCCTATACTCAGCCTTGTCTCAGGGTAGTAAGTTGGTGGTCTGTTGATATCCCTCTAGTGGTGTGGGGGCTGTGCTTTGACAAAGTGGGTGGGGTTATATCCTGGTTGGCCCTGTTTGGGGGTATCGTCGGACGAGGCCACATTGTCTCCCGACCCCCCGTCTCAGCCTCCAGTATCTATGATGCAATAGTCTATGTGCCGGGGGGCTAGGGTCAGTCTGTTATATCTGGTGTAATTATCCTGTCTTATCTGGTGTCCTGTATGAATTTAAGTATGCACCCTCTAATTCTCTCTCTCCCTCTCCTCCCGGAGGACCTGAGCCCTAGGACCATGCCTCAGGCCTACCTGGCCTAATGATTCCTGGCTGTCCCCGTCCACCTGGTCGTGCTGCTGCTCCAGTTTAAACTGTTCTGCCTGCGGCTATGGAACCCTGACCTGTTCACCGGACGTGCTACCTCGTCCCGGACCTGCTGTTTTCGACTCTCTCTCTTTCTCTCTCTACCGCACACCTGCTGTCTCGACCTCATTCAGAAGATGGCGCCGACAGAGAGGCCTGCCTTGCGACTAGCTCTTAAGAAACTTTGCAGTATTTTGTTTTTTTATGTATAATTTTTTACACTATTAGCCCAGATTTTTGGGGGGGTTATTACATACAGCCGGGAATAACTATTGGATATCAGAGTGGCGGTAACTCACCAGCACTACGACCAGGAATACGATTTTCCCGAAGCGGATCCTTTGTTCGCTCCCCCCAGGACAATTGAACTGATTCCAGAGGCCGACCCAAAACAACGCCAGTGGAGGAGAGGAGGAGGAGAGGTACTCGGAGCGGCCTGCTGGGTATACTGTCTGAGTCGGTCCAGCCAGTTGGGTTCTCAGTTCATCGCGCAGACAGGAATAAATATCTCTCCGGGAAGCAGAAGGGCGGAGGTGTATGTTTCATGATTAACGACTCATTGTGTAAATCCATTTGTTCACCAGACCTAGAATACCTCACAATCAAATCCTGACCGTATTAAATCCCAAGATAATTTTCTTTGGTTATAGTCACGGCCGTGTATATCCCCCCTCAAGCCGATACCACGACGGCCCTCAAAGAACTTCACTGGACTTTATGCAAACTGGAAACCACATATCCTGAGGCTGCATTTATTGTAGCTGGGGATTTTAACAAAGCAAACTTGAGGATAAGGCTACCAAAGTTCTATCAACACATCGACTGTAGTACTCGCGGTGCTAAAACAAACGACCATTGCTATTCCAAATTCCAGGATGCCTACAAGGCCCTCCCCCGCCCTCCTGTCAGCAAATTTTACCATGACTCCATTTTGCTCATCCCTTCCTATAGGCAGAAACTCAAACAGGAAGTCCCCGTGCTAAGGACTATTGAACGCTGGTCTGACCAATCCATGCTGGTCTGACCAATCCACGCTTCAAGATTGTTTTGATCATGCAAACTGGGATATGTTACGGGTAGCTTCCGAGAATAATATAGACAAATATACTGAAACAGTGACTGAGTTTATCAAGAAGTGTATAGGAGATGTTGTACCCACTTTGACTATTAAAACCTACCCTAACCAGAAACCGTGGATAGATGGCAGCATTCGCGCAAAACTGAAAGCGAACCACCACATTTAACCATGGCAAGGTGACTGGGAATATGGCAGAATACAAACAGTGTAGCTACTCACTCCGCAAGGCAATTAAACTGGCAAAACATCAGTATAGAGACAAAGTGGAGTCACAATTCAATGGCTCAGACACGAGACGTATGTGGAAGGGTCTATAGACAATAACGGACTACAAGAGGAAAACCAGCCATGTCGCGGACACCGACGTCTTGCTTCCGGACAAGCTAAACACTGTCTTCGCCCGCTTTGAGGATAATACAGTGCCTCCGACGCAGCCCGCTACCAAGGACTGTGGGCTGTCCTTCTCCGTGGCCAACGTGAGTAAGACATTTAAGCGTGTTAACCCTCGCAAGGCTGCTGGCCCAGACAGCATCCCTAGCCGCGTCCTCAGAGCATGCGCAGACCAGCTGGCTGGTGTGTTTACAGACATATTAAATCTCTCCCTATCCCAGTCTGTTGTTCCCACATGCTTCAAGATGGCCACCATTGTTCTAGTCAAGGATCATATCACCTCTACCTTACCTGTCACCCTAGACCCACTTCAATTTGCTTACCGCCCCTATAGATCCACAGACGATGCAATCGCCATCGCACTGCACACTGCCCTATCCCATCTGGACAAGAGTTATACCTATGTAAGAATGCTGTTCATTGACTATACTCAGCATTCAACACCATAGTACCCTCCAAGTTCATCATTAAGCTTGAGGCCCTGGGTCTGAAACCCGCCCTGTGCAACTGGGTCCTGGACTTCCTGACGGGCCGCCCCCAGGTGGTGAAGGTAGGAAACAAAACCTCCACTTCGCTGATCCTCAACACTGGGGCCCCACAAGGGTGTGTGCTCAGTCCCCACTTGTACTCCCTGTTCACCCATGACTGCGTGGCAGAGCATGCCTCCAACTCAATCATCAAGTTTGCAGACGTCACAACAGTAGTAGGCTTGATTACCAACAATGACGAGTCAGCCTACAGGGAGGAGGTGAGGGCTCTGGGAGTATGGTGCCAGGAAAATAACCTCTCACTCAATATCAACAAAACAAAGGAGATGATCGTGGACTTCAGGAAACAGCAGAGGGAACACCCACAATCAACATCAAAGGTACTGCAGTGGAGAAGGTGGAAAGCTTCAAGTTCCTCGGCGTACACATCACTGACAAACTGAAATGGTCCACCCACACAAACAGTGTGGTGAAGAAGGCGCAACAGCACCTCTTCAAACTCAGGAGGCTGAAGAAATTTGGCTTTGCACCTAAAACCCTCACAAACTTATACAGATGCACAATTCAGAGGATCCTGTCTGGCTGTATCACCGCCTGGTACATCAACTGCACCGCCCGCAACCGCAGGGCTCTTCAGAGGGTGGTGCGGTCTGCCCAACGCATCACCGGGGGCAAACTACCAGCCATTCAGGACACCTACAGCACCCGATGTTCCCACGGGGGGCCAGTATGAAAAAATAATAATGTATGCACTCACTAACTGTAAGTCGCTCTGGATAAGAGTGTCTGCTAAATGACTAAAAATGTAAAAATGTTTAAAAAATTTCACAGGAAGGCCAAAAAGATAATCAAGGACAACAACCACCCGAGCCACTGCCTGTTCGCCCCGCTATCATCCAGAAGGCAAAGTCAGTACAGGTGCATCAAAGCTGAGATCGAGAGACTGAAAAACAGCTTCTATCTCAAGGCCATCAGACTGTTAAATAGCCTTCAATATCACCTTAGAGGCTGCTGCCTATATACATCCATTAGAAATCACTGTCCACTTTAATAAATCGAACACTATTCACTTTAATAATGTTTACATATCTTGCATTACTCATCTCATATGTACAGTTGAAGTCGGAAGTTTACATACACCTTAGCCAAATACATTTAAACTCAGTTTTTCACAATTGCTGACTTTTAATCCTAGTAAATATTCCCTGTTTTAGGTCAGTTAGGATCACCACTTTATTTTAAGAATGTGAAATGTCAGAATAATAGTAGAAAGAAGGATTTATTTCAGCTTTTATTTCTTTCATCGCATTCCAGTAGGTCAGAAGTTTACATACACTCAATTAGTATTTGGTAGCATTGCCTTTAAATTGTTTAACTTGGGTCAATTGTTTCGGGTAGCCTTCCACAAGCTTCCCACAATAAGTTGGGTGAATTTTGGCCCATTACTCCTGACAGAGCTGGGGTAACTGAGTCAGGTTTGTAGGCCTCCTTGCTCGCACACACTTTTTCAGTTCTGCCCACACATTTTCTATAGGATTGAGGTCAGGGCTTTGTGATGGCCACTCCAATACCTTGACTTTGTTGTCCTTAAGCCATTTTTCCACAACTTTGGAAGTATGCTTGGGGTCATTGTCCATTTGGAAGACCCATTTGCGACCAAGCTTTAACTTCCTGACTGATGTCTTGAGATGTTGCTTCAATATATCCACATAATTTTCCTTCTTCCTGACGGCATCTATTTTGTGAAGTGCACCAGTCCCTCCTGCAGCAAAGCACCCCCACAGCATGATGCTGCCACCCGCGTGCTTCACGGTTGGGATGGTGTTCTTCGGCTTGCAAGGCTTCCCCTTTTTCCTCTAAACATAACGATGGTCATTATGGCCAAACAGTTCTATTTTTGTTTCATCAGACCAGAGGACATTTCTCCAAAAAGTATGATATATTTGTCCCCATGTGCAGTTGCAAACCGTAGTCTGGCTTTTTTATGGTGGTTTTGGAGCAGTGGCTTCTTCCTTGCTGAGCGGCCTTTCAGGTTATGTCGATATAGGACTTGTTTTACTGTGGATATAGATACTTTTGTACCTGTGTCCTCCAGGTCCTTTGCTGTTGTTCTGGGATTGATTTGCACTTTTCGCACCAAAGTACTTTCATCTCTAGGAGACCGAACGCGTCTCCTTCCTGAGCAGTATGATGGCTGCGATGTCCCATGGTGTTTATAATTGCGTACTATTGTTTGTACAGATGAACGTGGCACCTTCAGGCGTTTGGAAATTGCTCCCAAGGATGAACCAGACTTGTGGAGATCTACTATTTTTTTTCGGAGGTCTTGGCTGATTTCTTTTGATTTTCCCATGATGTCAAGCAAAGACGCACTGAGTTTGAAGGTAGGCCTTGAAATACATCCACAGGTACACCTCCAATTGACTCAAATGATGTCAATTAGCCTATCAGAAGATCTAAAGCCATGACATAATTTTCTGGAATTTTCCAAGCTGTTTAAAGGCACCGTCAACTTAGTGTATGTAAACTTCTGACCCACTGGAATTGTGATACAGTGAATTATAAGTGAAATAATCTGTCTGTAAACAATTGTTGGAAATGCAAAAAGTAGATGCCAAAACTATAGTTTGTTAACAAGAAATTTGTGGAGTGGTTGAAAAATGAGTTTTAAAACTTCAGACTTCAACTGTATACAGTGAGGGAAAAAAGTATTTGATCCCCTGCTGATTTTGTACGTTTGCCCACTGACAAAGAAATGATCAGTCTATCATTTTAATGGTAGGTGTATTTGAACAGTGAGAGACAGAATAACAACAAAAAAATCCAGAAAGACGCATGTCAAAAATGTTCTACATTGATTTGCATTTTAATGAGGGAAATAAGTATTTGACCCCCTCACAAATCAGAAAGATTTCTGGCTCCCAGGTGTCTTTTATACAGGTAACGAGCTGAGACTAGGAGCACACTCTTAAAGGGAGTGCTCCTAATCTCAGCTTGTTACCTGTATAAAAGACACCTGTCCACAGAAGCAATCAATCAATCAGATTCCAAACTCTCCACCATGGCCAAGACCAAAGAGCTCTCCAAGGATGTCAGGGACAAGATTCTAGACCTACACAAGACTGGAATGGGCTACAAGACCATCACCAAGCAGCTTGGTGAGAAGGTGACAACAGTTGGTGCGATTATTCGCAAATGGAAGAAACACAAAATAACTGTCAATCTCCCTCAGCCTGGGGCTCCATGCAAGATCTCACCTCGTGGAGTTGCAATGATCATAAGAACGGTGAGGAATCAGCCCAGAACTACACAGGAGGATCTTGTCAATGATCTCAAGGCAGCTGGGACCATAGTCACTAAGAAAACAATTGGTAACACACTACGCCGTGAAGGACTGAAATCCTGCAGTGCCCGCAAGGTCCCCCTGCTCAAGAAAGCACAAATACATGCCCATCTGAAGTTTGTCAATGAACATCTGAATGATTCAGAGGAGAACTGGGTGAAAGTGTTGTGGTCAGATGAGACCAAAATGGAGCTCTTTGGCATCAACTCAACTCGCCGTGTTTTGAGGAGGAGGAATGCTGTCTATGACCCCAAGAACACCATCCCCACCGTCAAACATGGAGGTGGAAACATTATGCTTTGGGGGTGTTTTTCTGCTAAGGGGACAGGACAACTTCACCGCATCAAAGGGACGATGGACGGGGCCATGTACCGTCAAATCTTGGAGGAGAACCTCCTTCCCTCAGCCAGGGCATTGAAAATGGGTCGTGGATGGGTATTCCAGCATGACAATGACCCAAAACACACGGCCAAGGCAACAAAGGAGTGGCTCAAGAAGAAGCACATTAAGGTCCTGGAGTGGCCTAGCCAGTCTCCAGACCTTAATCCCATAAAAAATCTGTTAAGAAAAGATCTGCAAAGAGGAGTGGGACAAAATCCCTCCTGAGATGTGTGCAAACCTGGTGGCCAACTACAAGAAACGTCTGACCTCTGTGATTGCCAACAAGGGTTTTGCCACCAAGTACTAAGTCATGTTTTGCAGAGGGGTCAAATACTTATTTCCCTCATTAAAATGCAAATCAATTTATAACATTTTTAACATGCGTTTTTCTGGATTTTTTTGTTGTTATTCTGTCTCTCACTGTTCAAATAAACCTACCATTAAAATTATAGACTGATCATTTCTTTGTCAGTGGGCAAACGTACAAAATCAGCAGGGGATCAAATACTTTTTTCCCTCACTGTATACTGTATTCTATACTATTCTACTGTATCTTAGTCTTTGCCGCTCTGACATTGCTCGTCCATATATATATTTATACACTGCTCAAAAAAATTAAGGTAACACTAAAATAACACATCCTAGATCTGAATGAATGAAATAATCTTATTAAATACTTTTTTCTTTACATAGTTGAATGTGCTGACAACAAAATCACACACAAATGATCAATGGAAATCAAATGTATCAACCCATGGAGGTCTGGATTTGGAGTCATCCTCAAAATTAAAGTGGAAACCACACTACAGGCTGATCCAACTTTGATGTAATGTTCTTAAAACAAGTCAAAATGAGGCTCAGTAGTGTGTGGCCTCCACGTGCCTGTATGACCTCCCTACAACGCCTGGGCATGCTCCTGATGAGGTGGCGGATGGTCTCCTGAGGGATCTCCTCACAGACCTGGACTAAAGCATCCGCCAACTCCTGGACAGTCTGTGGTGCAACGTGGCGTTGGTGGATGGAGCGAGACATGATGTCCCAGATGTGCTCAATTGGATTCAGGTCTGGGGAACGGTCGGGCCAGTCCATAGCATCAATGCCTTCCTCTTGCAGGAACTGCTGACACACTCCAGCCACATGAGGTCTAGCATTGTCTTGCATTAGGAGGAACCCAGGGCCAACCGCACCAGCATATGGTCTCACAAGGGGTCTGAGGATCTCATCTCGGTACCTAACGGCAGTCAGGCTACCTCTGGCGAGCACATGGAGGGCTGTGCGGCCCCCCAAATAAATGCCACCCCACACCATGACTGACCCAAACCGGTCATGCTGGAGGATGTTGCAGGCAGCAGAACGTTCTCCATGGCGTCTCCAGACTCTGTCACGTCTGTCACATGTGCTCAGTGTGAACCTGCTTTCATCTGTGAAGAGCACAGGGCGCCAGTGGCGAATTTGCCAATCTTGGTGTTCTCTGGCAAATGCCAAACGTCCTGCACGGTGTTGGGCTGTAAGCACAACCCCCACCTGTGGACGTCGGGCCCTCATACCACCCTCATGGAGTCTGTTTCTGACCTTTGAGCAGACACATGCACATTTGTGGCCTGCTGGAGGTCATTTTGCAGGGCTCTGGCAGTGCTCCTCCTGCTCCTCCTTGCACAAAGGCAGAGGTAGCAGTCCTGCTGCTGGGTTGTTGCCCTCCTACAGCATCCTCCACGTCTCCTGATGTACTGGCCTGTCTCCTGGTAGCGCCTCCATGCTCTGGACACTACGCTGACAGACACAGCAAACCTTCTTCCCACAGCTCGCATTGATGTGCCATCCTGGATGAGCTGCACTACCTGAGCCACTTGTGTGGGTTGTAGACTCCGTCTCTTGCTACCACTAGAGTGAAAGCACCCTCAGCATTCAAAAGTGACCAAAACATCAGCCAGGAAGCATAGGAATTGAGAAATAGTCTGTGGTCACCACCTGCAAAACCACTCCTTTATTGGGGGTGTCTTGCTAATTGCCTATAATTTCCACCTGTTGTCTATTCCATTTGCACAACAGCATGTGAAATGTATTGTCAATCAGTGTTGCTTCCTAAGTGGACAGTTTGATTTCACAGAAGTGTGATCGACTTGGAGTTACATTGTGTTGTTTAAGTGTTTTTATTTTTTTGAGCAGTGTATATTCTTAATTCAATTGCTTTACTTATATTTGTGTGTATTGGGTATATGTTGTGAAATTGTTAGATATTACTGCACTGTCAGAGCTAGAAACACAAGCATTTCGCTACACCCGCAATAACATCTCCTAAACACGTGTATGTGACCAATAAATGTGTTTTGATTTGAATGCTCGGCTATGAAAAGCCAACTGACATTTACTCCTGAGGGACTGACCTGTTGCACCCTCTACAACCCTGCTGGTCATCTATGAACATTTGAACATCTTGACAAACAATCTGGCCTTAATGGCCATGTACTCTTATAATCTCCACCCGGCACAGCCAGAAGAGGACTGGCCACCCCTCAGAGCCTTGTTTTTTCCTAGGTTCCTGCCTTTCATGGGAGTTTTTCCTAGCTACCAGGCTTCTACATCTGCATTGCTTGCTGTTTGGGATTTTAGGCTGGGTTTCTGTATAGCACTTTGTGACATCCGCTGATGTAAAAAGGGCTTCATAAATACATTTGATTTTTTAAAATTCAATACAAAACCTAGGAGGCTCATGGTTTTCACCTCCTTCCACTGACTTACACAATAATTATGACAACTTCCAGAGGACATCCTCCAACCTATCAGAACTCTTTCAGTATGAACTAACATCTTGTTCATCTAATCAAAGATAATTAATCTAGTACTTAAAGCATAAGCTACAACTATCTACCACTGCAGTGCATAAAGTGTGGTGAGTAGTTGACTCAAAGAGAGAGAAAGACAATAGTTGAACACTTTTGAACAAATTAATTTATTCAACAACAAAAAAAGAGAGAGTGCTAGCTATATTTCGTTGAATCTTTTCTTCTTCTTAGTTTACCTTTCAATTAACAGTAAGTCGCTCTGGATAAGAGTGTCTGCTAAATAACTAAAATGTAAATGTAAATTACTTAGCTAATGCAGGTCATTTAGCCTACTCAACAACCTGACTCAAACAGAGAGGAATGCTATTTATGTTAGCTAGCTGGCTAAGCCTCTCCAACACTGCAACTCTTCCATGTCAAGGTAAACTTTCGGTTTTATTAATTTATTGCCACCGGGGCCCGCCGGTGTAACTGCTAGATGTACACTATACTGCGTGATTGTACACATTGATTGGATTGTGGGTTTACTAACAAGTTAGCTAATATGGTGACAAAAATGTGTTTATGGTATAAAGCTTGGAGAGGTTTTTGCACCTGGTCACAAACAGCTGTTGTGTTGTGCACTGAAGTCCACAAGCGAAGGAAAAAGGTGAGAGGAGAGCGCTTAGATGCAAAAAGGAATTATACAACAAGCAAAGTGATGATGCTGTATGTGGCTGCTATGAAAGTGAACTGTGTGTGCAGGTGATCAGGGGTGTATTCATTCCGCCGATTCTGTTGCAAAACTTTCTTTAACTGAAGCAAACGGAATTAAACGGGGATGGACCTACCTGAATTTGTCCATAATAAACTCATTTTAGACTTCAGTTTGGACTAATGATTACACCCCAGATCAACTAGATGCAGGCAAGAGTGTGCAAGGCAGTATTGAATGTGTCACTGTCTGTCACCTTGATTACTCCAATTTGTCTCTCGATCTGTGCACCTACGTTATAAACTTTCATTTGTAGGCTAGGTTGAAGAAACCTCATGATGGGTATAGGGCAAATTTGGGTATCATGTAGTAGCCTAAACCTATCGATGTTACATTGAGCTGGGTGAATTGAATATGAATGACGGTCATCCAATATGTTGTAATAAAAAAATTAAAGAATGTCCTTCCTAATCTTAAAATGGCACCGACCGCCACTGGTGTGTGTGTACGTGTACATGTCTGTGTGTGTGTTCTCAACCCCACAGTACTGTTTCCTGGTAGTGTGTGTGTGTGTTCCTACCCCCATCCAGGTTTAACATGGAGTAAATTACAATGGGACCTCCCACAGCCCCTCGACCCCTGTAGAACTGCCACACTAACACTAGCCTGGTGGGTGTCTGTATGTCTGTGTGTGATAGATAGAAAGTAGGAGAGAGAGGAAAAAATAGGGAGAGAGAAGAAGACTGTGTGTTTTTGTGTGCCTCAGCACACACACACACACACACACACACACACACTCACACCCTGACTGTGTTGGCTGATAGGGTCCCCAGGGGGTCCACTAACAACAGCTAACCTACTGAGGTGGAGAGAACACCCTCCTGCTTCCCCGAACACAGTTTATCCTCTTAAAGTTGAATTGAAGAGGAGTCAAGCCCCAGCACTTGCAGTCCCTCACTGCATCCACAAAGGTACCAGGCCTTTAGGTACCAGGCCTCATAGGTCAAAATGGACTCTTGGTTTTTAACAACAAAAGCAACAGGGAATATTATATTGTACAAAACAAGGGTCTAATAAAGTGTGGATGTGAAAAACTAAAGCTACAAAAGGAGGATAACCCTACTTGAATGAACAGAAATAGAACAGGACAAATGGATGAGGAGAAGAGAAGAGATAAGTGGATGATGACCCTACTGTAGAGGCATGAGTTCAGGTATCCAT
This sequence comes from Coregonus lavaretus, assembly GCF_964263955.1. Lineage (NCBI taxonomy): Eukaryota > Metazoa > Chordata > Actinopteri > Salmoniformes > Salmonidae > Coregonus > Coregonus lavaretus. The sequence continues at coordinate 35,457,584 of NC_140020.1, forward strand.
CCGGTCAGAGCATGGATGACAGTGAACTCTCCCAGCTCCTTCGTCTGTCCTGACACCACACTGCAACACAAACACACATATATTGTACAAACACATTACACCACAATGTACAAAACGCACATTAGGAAACCACAGCTAAATTGACTACTGTAGTCCCGACTAACACTCACACAGAGATATTCACAGTATCACAGCAGGGAGATTTGACCTAGCAGCAATTAGATGGGATAGTCAGAGACAGACAGAAGCTTCTCAGGCATACAGAGGAAAACAAAGTAATTTTATGCTTGATTGTTTATGAAATACACAAACATAGAAGTTGATATCAGAGAAACCCCGGGAACTCTGTCATATGATCTGTGTGTGTATGTCTGTCTGTCTGTGGGTGTGTGTGTGCGTGCATGCGTCTGTTTGTGTGGGTGTATGTGTGTGTGTGTGTGCGGGTGTACTGGTAGTGTTTTTGTACTGAAACAGATGTTTGTGGGTCTAATTGCACCTCATGGGACACTGTGCCCAATCTGTCCAGTAGACAGTAATGAATCATAAAATGGAAATTGATCAATGTTTACTGTATGGCCCTACTCAATATCTAACACTGAAAAACTATAAACCATCCTAAAAATGTGACTGAACTCCATACTGTGCTTCACTGTGATTTCTATAAAAAGCACACCAACCAAAATGGATATGGAAGATTCAAGATTTAGACTATGATTTTATGATAAGCCATGCAGACAGACACATGGTCAAAGTTTTTTCAGAGCTGTATCTCTTTTGAACTTTTACTGGGGTTATAAAAGATTCACAAGCAGAGACACCGGATTTCCTGTCTGAGATGAAACATTTATGTCCCAACCTTTGACAACCATAAAACCACAACAACAACATACAGTAAATCCTACAATCACACGCACGCACAAGCCACCAAATTGTAGAGTGACAGACTGGGGAATCGACCCAGTGTGTCTGTTTCTATAATGTCAACAAAATAGCCCAGCAGTGTGTGTGTGTTGTGTGTGTGTTGCTGTAGTGCTTTGTTTACTTACCTTCCCAAGCATGTACAGTAATAAAGTCCTGTGTAAACATATGGGGAGGTATACTGAGGCTGAAATGAATGGCCTAACGGTCTATGCCGCTGCCTACGGTGCCAGTGTTTCCCAGAGGATTCTTTTTCAGAAGCAGTGACAAAGGTCATATCTTTTTGGTAGAACGACTGAATGAATGTCACTTCTGGTGACTTCAAAAAAAAAAGGACATTCCACTCCAAAATGCATGAACGTTTAATTATGTTGACACCATCAGAAATATACTGTAACTGATGCGAGCACTGCCTTGTAGGGAGATGATGAGGAGCAAGTGTTGGTTGTGTGCTCGTGGCTCTCATTTGCGCCACTGCTCATTTTGTTTTGCTACAAATATATGTTGAAACTTGTCACTGATTTAAAAGGGTTAGGGAAAGATTTAGGCAATTAAGCCCTTTTTCTGCTTACCCAGTCAGATTAACTAATGGGTAACATTTGTATGTCTCTGCATGCAGTTTGAAGGAAGTTGAAGGTAGCTTTGTGAGCCATTGCTAACTAGCATTAGCACAATGACTGGAAGTCTACGGGAACATAGAATTTCAATCATTGCGCCAATGCTAGTTAGAAACTTTCTTCAAACTGCACGCAGAGACATACAAATGGTATCCATGAGTTCATTTGACTCTGGGTAAGAAGAAAAAGGGCTTAATTGCCAAAATCTCGCACTATCCCTTTAAAAGCGCGGCAGAAATATTTATATATATATATACACACTACACATTTTTTTTACAGTTATTTATTCTTATTCATTTTTTTATTATACTTTTTAGAGTGGCTGCAACAATTTAGCAGCAGCGGGGCACCGCTGCTAAACGAATGCAGGGGAAACACTGGGTGCACATATATCGCTGCAGCATGGGTTCAATTCCGGCCTACTGGAATTTCAGCACACTCTCCTTCCCTCTCAACTTCTGTCCTATCCAATAATAATTGTTTATTATTATTATATATATATATATATATATATTTTTTTTTAATACAAAGAATACATGTGAGTTGTACTTTCTAAGCACCGTGGTAGTACTAAGGACTGATAATAGGGTGTGTGCCAGGGGAGAACGGCTTCCACCTCTCATTGAAGCCACGGAAGTTCAATGCCGACCTTGGTACTGCAGGCATTGTTTGCAGATAACAGGATCCCCTATTATAGTGAATTGAAAAATGGCAATCTTCGTGGTCAATCTTTGTGTAAATATATATTTTTTAAGACAATCATGGTGCCAATAATTGCTTCTAATACACCAGATGTATGTCCTTGAACCGATTATTTTAAAATCGCACACAGAAGAAGTTAAGGATAATTTAGTTGCTGATGGCAGCCTGCTGTACCCCATTTGGCCTTCAATTTGAGTTACTCAATGAGAGGGGACAGCACTGCAATGTCACTTCCTGGAGTAGCTCAAACAGCGCATGTTCTGTCTCCATGAGACGCCGTCTTAACCGACTTAACTTGGCTTCAATGCACCATTGAGTCTTCACATAGGAATTAAATAAATACTACAGTTTACTATAGAACACTACAGTACTTATTATTACAATTCTGTATTAAACTGTAGAATACTATACCACACTCTGTGGTATCCCTCGATTATGTGTAGTACTTACTATAGCATTTTGTAGTATACTGTAGAATACTATAGTAAACACTAGTCATTTTCTCAAAAACACTCATTTTTTAACTATATTAAATACTATAGTATTTCATTTGCATATACCCTGCCCATTCCCCTCCCACATATCCCAATTTGTGCCACCCATAAGTAAGAAACCTACATGCCAAGTATAGACCATATATTGTGTTCCTTAAACGTTATAGAAAAGAGCAGAAGCTCTAAATGGATAGTCCTACCTACCTACAGGTTATGGAATATTTTCTCTTTTAGTATTTTTCCAGTAGGTTTCCTCAAGGAGAAAGCTTCCACTTCTATGTCAAAGATAATAAAATAAAAACACTATAGTAAATACTACAGTAATGTCAGAAAAAACACTACTGTAAATACTACAGTATATTACAGTCCACAAAAACACTACAGTAAATACTACAGTATACTACAATCCGTAAAAACACTACATTAAACTTTTTGTGAGACCCGATCAAATTCACATATAAGTATAGATCTATCATTCTACTTGAAAGCAAGTCTAAGAAGCAGTAGATATTTTCAATGTCCACTATTTCTATGCTTCCCGTTCTTAAGTTTTGTTTTTGCGTCTTTTACTTTCGGTTTTATACACCAGCTTCAAACCTCTGAAACAACAATATTTTTGGTTATGGAAAATATATTTCACAGCGGTTTAGATGGTACAATTATTCTCTACACTATACTCTCTTATTTTGTCACATAAACTGAAATTAGGCAAATTATTAGCATTTTAGCAACCAGGAAATGGTGGAGCGATTTCTGCATAGTGCAACTTCAACTGTAAATACTACAGTATACTACAGTTTACTAAAGTAAATGCTACAGTATTTACTGTAGTGTTTCTGCAGACTTACATTTACATTTACATTTTAGTCATTTAGCAGACGCTCTTATCCAGAGCGACTTACAGTTAGTGCATACATTATTTTTATCGAACCCACAACCCTGGCGTTGCAAACGCCATGCTCTACCAACTGAGCTACATCCCCTGCCGGCCAAATCCCTCCCCTACCCTGGACGACGCTGGGCCAATTGTGCGCGCCGCCCCATGGGTCTCCCGGTCGCGGCCGGCTACGACAGAGCCTGGATACGAACCAGGATCTCTAGTGGCACAGCTAGCACTGCGATGCAGCGCCTTAGACCGCTGCGCCACTCGGGAGTGCAAAAACCCTACAGTGAATACTACAGTAAAGTCCACAAAAACACTACAGTTAATACTATAGTATTTTTTTTTCATGTGGGTGGTGTCATATGATCGATTGCTTTGTCCATTCATATAAACAGTCATTGGTTTGTGCCCCCCCTGTAATTGAAGTTGATTGTTGGTTTGTGTCCCCTCTTTAGGGTGGTTTTGAGGTTTCAGTAGGATTTAACTATGGTTGAACTCACTCTGTGTTGGCCAGTTTAATGATGGCCTTGGCCAGCAGCATGGGCCACAGCTCTGATTGGTTGGTGGTGGCAGGAAGCAGCAGGTTGTTGTCCTCATCAAACGGCAACGCATCGTCCACCGTGATCTTCCTCCAGCAGCCCTGACAGATGGGGGAGAAAAAAAGAGCCAACAGATGAGGAGGGAACAATAGAGCGAGGGGAGGTGGGGAGCAAGAGGGCAAGTAAGAGAGAGAGCGATAGAAATTGGAAATTGACAGAGAGAACAGTGAGCTTCATTTACCAGCCCATTACAGTATCAATACTTTCAGTGTATCGTTCTTTATTCTTTAGATTTGTTTAATAGGCTGGATATAATCCAATTTCCACTGACCAGGCAGTCAATGTTGAGAAAACTGCAGAATATGGGAGTGTTGACTTCAATCGATTTGCTGTTTGAAACATCAGGGACTAATCCAATAGTGACTGGTCTGTACTAGCGCTGTGTAGGCAATGCTATTTGAAATGGAGCTCTACTATATAAGTGGTCCTTATTACATCTATTGTCCATTTGTCATGTAGGTACTGTATTTGATTGCAGCACCCTTGAGTATGATTCACAAACACCAGAGAGCATCACTACAGTTATTAAATACAGATGGGAAGAGATGGAGAAGTGGTGAGCTGGGACACTTTCACACAGCACAGTTGCTAAGTGAAAATCTTCCTAGGAAACCCATTTATTTTTAATTCATATAGCTAACCTATTTAGCTATTGAAGATGGACATTCCTACACCCACCATTCCATTTACCCTGCCTCTCTCCTTCTAGGAATCCATATTCTCTCTTCTACCCAGTGGCAGACAGGCAGCCTATCAGTGTTCTCTATGTCCACTGGCTGTCTGTGGGAGTTACACAGTGAAATATAGTGACGTGCAGCATCAGTCTTTAGACGCACAGTGTAATCTGACTGACTGATCACAGCTGTGCCTCTCTCTCGGTCTCATTGTCCTCCCCCCATCCTAATCATCCCCCTCAGGAGCTGCTCAACCTTTCTGCAGATGAGACTGGACAGGGTGTGAAGGAGCTAACTTCATGAAGAGAGAGGGAGAGATGCAGAGGAGTATGTGAGAGAAAGGGCGGGAGGAAGAGGAAAAGAGACAGAGAGATAAACAAGGAGAGAGAGGGGAAGAGCGAGAGAGCGAGAGGTGATGAGAGAAAGCGAGAGTCGAGAGAGGGGAAGAGAGAAAGGAAGCGAGGGGATGGCGTATTATGTCTCCATATCCATCTGTTAGCATGCTAGTGTTGGCACGGGAGCTGCTGCCTCCAATCTTGTCATGCATGCCAGTGAGTTTAACTGTTACATTCTCTCTTCCTCCTATACCTCACAATCCCTTTCGTATTGCTGTGTTTGATACGCTTATGTTTAAAAACTTATATTTTCGACATTGAAAATCCAACAATTTGATAAAAATGTAATAGGCCTATCTTCACCACCCAAGAAAATGTTGCAAATGTATTGAAAATGAAATACAGAAATATCTAATTTACATAGGTTTTCACACCCCTGAGTTAATACTTTGTAGAAGCACCTTTGTCAGTGATTACAGCTGTGAGTGTTTCTGGGTAAGTCTCAAGAGCTTTCCACACCTGGATTGTACAACATTTGCCCATTATTATTTTCAAAATTCTTCAAGCTCTGTCAAGTTGGTTGTTGTTCATTGCTAGACAACCATTTTCCGGTTTTGCCATATTTTTCAAGTAGATTTAAGTCAAAACTTTAAATTGGCCACTCAGGAACATTCACTGTTCAAGCAACTCCAGTGTAGATTTGGCCTTGTGTTTTAGGTTATTTCCCTGCTGAAAGGTGAATTCATCTCCCAGTGTCTGGTGGAAAGCAGACTGAACCAGGTTTTTCTCTAGGGTTTTGCCTATGTTTAGCTCCATTCTGTTTCTATTTTATCCTGAAAAATTCCCCAGTCCTTAATGATTACAAGCATACCCATAACATGATGCAGCCACCACTCTGCTTGAAAATATGGAGAGTGGTACTCAGTAATGTGTTGTATTGGATTTGCCCCAAATATAACACTTTGTATTCAGGACAAAAAGTTAATTGCTTTGCCACATTTTTTGCAGTATTACTTTAATGCCTTTGATTCTGTACAGGCTTCCTTCTTTTCATTCTGTCACTTAGGATCGTATTGTGAAGTAACTACAATGTTTTTGATCCATCCTCAGTTTTCTCCTATCATAGCCATTAAACTCTGTAACTGTTTTAATGTCACCATTGATCTCATGGTGAAATCCCTGAGCGGTTTCATTCCTCTCCGGCAACTGAGTTAGGAAGGACGCCTGTATCTTTGTAGTGACAGGGTGTATTGATACACCATCCAAAGTGTAATTAATAAAAAAAAAACTGTTTTAACCCATCTACCAATAGGTGCCCTTCTTTGCGATGCATTGGAAAACCTCCCTGGTCTTTATCGTTGAATCTGTGTTTGAAATTCACTGCTCGACTAAGGGACCTTACAGATAATTGTATGTGTGGGGTACAGAGATGAGGTAGTCATTCAAAAATCATGTTAAACACTATTATTGCACACAGAGTGAGTCCATGCAACTTATTATGTGACCTGTTAAGCAGATTTTTACTCCTGAACTTATTTATGCTTGCCATAAAAAAGGGGTTGAATACTTATTGACTCAAGACATTTCAGCTTTTCATTTTTAATTAATTTGTAAAAAATTACGAAAAACATAATTCTACTTCGAAATTATGGGGTATTGTGTGTAGGCGAGTGACAAAAAATCTCAATGTAATCCCTTTAAAATTCAGGCTGTAACACAACAAAATGTGGAAAAAGCCAAGGAGTTTCAATACTTTCTGCAGGCACTGTATCAGTGGAGGCTGGTGGGAGGAGCTATAGGAGGACGTGCTAATTGTAATGGCTGGAATGGAATCAATTGAACGGTATCAAACATTTGGAAACCACATGTTTGACTCTGTTCCATTATTCCATTCCAGCCATTACAATGAGCCGGTCCTCCTACAACTCCTCCCACCAGACTGCACTGTACAGTGGGAAAAAAAGTATTTAGTCAGCCACCAATTGTGCAAGTTCTCCCACTTAAAAAGATGAGAGAGGCCTGTAATTTTCATCATAGGTACACGTCAACTATGACAGACAAATTGAGAATTTTTTTTTCAGAAAATCACATTGTAGGATTTTTTATGAATTTATTTGCAAATTATGGTGGAAAATAAGTATTTGGTCACCTACAAACAAGCAAGATTTCTGGCTCTCACAGACCTGTAACTTCTTCTTTAAGAGGCTCCTCTGTCCTCCACTCGTTACCTGTATTAATGGCACCTGTTTGAACTTGTTATCAGTATAAAAGACACCTGTCCACAACCTCAAACAGTCACACTCCAAACTCCACTATGGCCAAGACCAAAGAGCTGTCAAAGGACACCAGTAACAAAATTGTAGACCTGCACCAGGCTGGGAAGACTGAATCTGCAATAGGTAAGCAGCTTGGTTTGAAGAAATCAACTGTGGGAGCAATTATTAGGAAATGGAAGACATACAAGACCACTGATAATCTCCCTCGATCTGGGGCTCCACGCAAGATCTCATCCCGTGGGGTCAAAATGATCACAAGAACGGTGAGCAAAAATCCCAGAACCACACGGGGGGACCTAGTGAATGACCTGCAGAGAGCTGGGACCAAAGTAACAAAGCCTACCATCAGTAACACACTACGCCGCCAGGGACTCAAATCCTGTAGTGACAGACGTGTCCCCCTGCTTAAGCCAGTACATGTCCAGGCCCGTCTGAAGTTTGCTAGAGTGCATTTGGATGATCCAGAAGAGGATTGGGAGAATGTCATATGGTCAGATGAAACCAAAATAGAACTTTTTGGTAAAAACTTAACTCGTCGTGTTTGGAGGACAAAGAATGCTGAGTTGCATCCAAAGAACACCATACCTACTGTGAAGCATGGGGGTGGAAACATCATGCTTTGGGGCTGTTTTTCTGCAAAGGGACCAGGACGACTGATCCGTGTAAAGGAAAGAATGAATGGGGCCATGTATCGTGAGATTTTGAGTGAAAACCTCCTTCCATCAGCAAGGGCATTGAAGATGAAACGTGGCTGGGTCTTTCAGCATGACAATGATCCCAAACACACCGCCCGGGCAACGAAGGAGTGGCTTCGTAAGAAACATTTCAAGGTCCTGGATTGGCCTAGCCAGTCTCCAGATCTCAACCCCATAGAAAATCTTTGGAGGGAGTTGAAAGTCTGTGTTGCCCAGCGACAGCCCCAAAACATCACTGCTCTAGAGGAGATCTGCATGGAGGAATGGGCCAAAATACCAGCAACAGTGTGTGAAAACCTTGTGAAGACTTACAGAAAACGTTTGACCTGTGTCATTGCCAACAAAGGGTATATAACAAAGTATTGAGAAACTTTAGTTATTGACCAAATGCTTATTTTCCACCATAATTTGCAAATAAATGCATAAAAAATCCTACAATGTGATTTTCTGGAGAATTTCTTTTCATTTTGTCTGTCATAGTTGACGTGTACCTATGATGAAAATTACAGGCCTCTCTCATCTTTTTAAGTGGGAGAACTTGCACAATTGGTGGCTGACTAAATACTTTTTTCCCCCACTGTATGTATCATCATACCTCATACTGACTACTGACATTGCTTTGAAATTACCCCACAAAACAGGAAGACCCATAGCATGACTGAGTGCCACCGCCTTGCTGTCATAAAAGTGTCCCACTGACTGATATCCTGAGGCAGATGACTCCTGTTATACCCTATCAATTCATCAGACGATGTGCAAAGCCTCCTCACATTAACACAGCAGCGAGACTGATTGATTCGTGCCTGAGTGGATGAGGCTGGGCTGCATCCTCTATTCTCTGTGTAGCCCTCTGAAATTAATGATGGATTGTCTTTTTCTCCTAGGTGAACAGGTGGAAATTAGCTGACTGGTGGAGTTTGGATACAACAATATGTTTGTGTCTTAACAACCTCAGGGTATGCGGGACGTTCAGACATGATTTAACATGGTAAGAACATGAGGGTAAATTAAAACACTTGGAAGCTACAAATAGAGTAGCATTTACTGTATCTTGTAAAGTGGAAAATATTTCATGCTAATAATACTATACTCCATAGGGCAGACCAGTTCCACAGTCCCAGATTAACAGACCCAGATTAAGCCTATATTCCTGGACTAAAAAGTGCTCTCAATGAAGACTGAGTCCAGGGGTACTGCAGGGGTAAACTGGGTCAGAGAAACTAGGCCTATAATCTGTTTTGACTACACCTATCACTCACCATCCAGTAGAGTTTGACCACGTACTTCCCATAGACGTTATAGAGAGGCATGTGGCCCTTGACCACCTTACACAGGGAGTAGATGTGTTCCCAAGGCTTCCAGACGTCCGATCCCTGCTCTACTGACGTCCCATTACAGATCTTCCACACTATGTAGATCTCACTCACTATCCACCTGAAGAGCTGGGGAGAGGGACATAATGGAAAAAACAAAACAATCTATTGATCAATGACTAAATTACTTTAATGAACCAATTCAATCAATCACTTAATCTATAAGTGTCCCTATGTCATTCATTACTGTCCATCAGAAATCACTGTTAGATGACAACAGTGTGATAAGCCTTTACGAAAAGGTAAGTCAAGTAAAGTCTGTGGAGAGCGCTTACCTCACTGCAGAGCAGGTGCTCATTGGCTGCGGTCAGGTCAAATGATGATTCGTTCTCCACTATTACCGGAGGCTAGTATAAAATGCATGATATGTTTTTAACATGGGAACAAAATAATGGAATGGAAACAATGCTTTTCTATGATGCATCAAACAACCCCCTTTCCCACTTCTAAAGTGATGGACGCCTGGGCTCTGTGCAGTCAATGATGTTCTGAAAGTTACTGAACTGCAAAATGAAACATTACACAGACACATTTTGTAAAACGGCGTTGGGAAGTTTACTAGATTACCCTCTGAAAAACAGGTTACCCATGTAAAATTGAAATATTCATGAAACAATAATTTTACTTTTC